>NC_064765.1:41759566-42086232 GCF_011397635.1 Epinephelus fuscoguttatus | reverse complement strand
TGACACCTGTTGCAAGTTGGGTCCACGTCCTTGTAGATCTTGGAAAGCCTAACCTTCATGAAGTGGGCGTGGTAAATAATTTTGCACTGGATTAATCCGTGTTTTGCACAGATAGAGGATTTATGGACTCTGTCAAGGGCCTCCTTGGGAGCGTTAGGGAATTGAGGGAATCTATTGTTTACAAAACTGCGGATCTGAAAAAACCTGAAGAGTTGTTGTTTGGGTAGACCAAATTTTCCGGATAACAGTTCAAAAGATGCAAAAGTATTGTCTAAATATGTATAAATCTTTAAATGATTTGATGCCAAGATTAGACCAGATAGTAAATGCACCGTCAACTAGAGATGGAGGAAATATGTGATTTGCAGTTACTGGGGCTAATATGGAATATGTTTGAAGACCAAAACAACGTTTGAACTGATTCCAGATTCTCAGGGACGTTTTAACAATCACATTTTTGGTGTAAGTAGAAGAGGGACTCTTAATGAGAGAATGAGCTAATGCTGAGAGTGACACTGGGCCACATGAAGCAGCTTCCATTTTAAGCCAGATAGGCAGGATATGGTACAAGTTGAACTGTAGCCAAAATTGAACTATTCTGAGAATAGCTGCCCAATAATAAAACCTCAAATTTGGTAGAGCCATTCCCCCCCTATGTCTTTGGTCTCTGTAAAAATTGCTTGTGGATTCTTGGGATTTTCCCATTCCAAATAAATTCTGAATGGGAACACACTGAAACAGATATAAAAATTTTGGCAGGGTGTTCATCTTGACAGAATTAATTCGGGCAGTTAAAGACAGGTTCAGCACTGACCACCGGTCGAAATCCTCTTGAGTACGGGTCAGAAGAGAAAGAAAATTAGCTTTATAGAGGTCTTTAAACTTGTCAGTTACCTGAACCCCTAAGTAAGTGAAGCTGTGCTTTGTGGTTTTAAATGGCAAACTATGGAGTGGGTACTCATGTGCTGCCTTATTCAGAGGAAATAACTCACTCTTATTTAAGTTTAATTTGTAGCCCGATATAGCACCAAATGAGTCAAATATGGCAAGAGCGGCAGGAATAGAGACGGTGAAATCAGAAATGTAGAGGAGCAAATCGTCCGCATAAAGAGAAACTCTTTGCTCCACCCCATTCCGGAAAATACCTGTAATGCGGGGGTCACAGCGAAGCGCAGTGGAGAGGGGCTCGATGGCTAATGCTGGATTTAAGGAGTAGTTCGACAACATGGTCTGTAGTCAGTGTGTAATTTCAGACTGGAGAGAGAGGCGTTTTTTTATACAAATCTGGAGAAATGGCATATAAACTGTCCAACTGAGAAATACGTTTAAATACGTTTCATTAATTCATCAAGTAACAAAGTTTTTACCAAAGCCAAACTTCTCTAAGTTGTGGGTAGTGGGATGATGATAGATTGTGTTAAAAAGTCGTCTTAAGTTAAAAAAAAAGTGTCTATCTTTAATGAATCCAGTTTGGTTAGGAGAGATAATGGTAGGTAGCACAGTTTCCAAACATAGGGCAAGCATTTTGGACAGCAATTTAAAATCTACATTTAACAGACTGATTGGTCGGTAGGAAGAGCACTCAAAGGGATCTTTATTCTTTTTAAGTATAAGAGAGATAGAAGCTTGATTAAGTGTTGAGGGTAAACTAAGAGATATAAATGATTCATTGAACATATCTAACAAAATGGGGGCTAATTTGTGTTGAAATTTTCTGTAGAACTCTATTGGGTAACCGTCCGGCCCTGGGCATTTGCCACCATGTGTAGATGCAATAGTCACAAAGAGTTCGTTAGTGGTTATTGGCAGCTCCAATTTTTCAACCGTGTCAGGGTGAACCGGAGGAATGTCAAGTGTAGCGAAAAAATTGTCAAAGTATTGCATTACCGAATTAGTTTCAGATGTATATAATGAAGCATAATAGTTTTTAAATTCATCATTAATCTTTTTGGGGTCTAACGTAGTATCTACCGACATTCTAATTTGGGGAATTTGGTGAGAAGAGGCAGATTGTCGTAATTGATGAGCCAGTAACCTGCCAGCCTTGTCACCCTGTTCATAATAATTACTTCTGGATTTAAGGAGTAGTTCGACAGCATGGTCTGTAGTCAGTGTGTCAATTTCAGACTGGAGAGAGAGGCGTTTTTTACACAAATCTGGAGAAATGGCATATAAACTGTCCAACTGAGAAATACGTTTCATTAATTCATCAAGTTTTTTCCTTTTTTGTTTCCTCTCATAACTTACGAAAGAGATTATTTGCCCTCTAATGTAAGCTTTTAAGGTTTCCCACAATACAGATGCAGAAATATCAGGGGTCTTATTTATACTCAAAAATATATCAATTTGGTTGGAAATCAATTCTATAAATTTTTCATCTGAGAGTAAACGTGTATTAAAACGCCATGGTCTGTGTATGAGCAATCCCCTTAAATTGGATACTCATAGTCACAGGAGAGTGATCAGAAATGACTCTAGCTTCATAAGAGCATGAGCTCACGGAAAGGAGAAATCCGTTATCTACTAAAAAATAGTCTATTCGAGTGAACGTGTGGTGTACGTGGGAGAAAAAGGAAAATATTTTACCAGAGGGATTAAAAAAACGCCAGGGATCCGAAATAGCAAATTCGTCCATAAATGTCCTAATTGTTTTGGCAGATCTCGAAGGGGTGGTGATCATCATAGAAGAACGGTCCAGCTCTGGGGTGAGCCAGCAGTTAAAGTCGCCTCCTAAGATAAGGAAGTGCGAGGACATATCAGGAATGTTAGAAAAGAGCTGCCTGAAAAAATCTGGGTTGTCCCAGTTGGGGGCATATACATTAACTAGCAAAACTGGGGTGTTATACACCCTACCAGTAATGATTAAATACCTGCCACCTGGATCAGAGACCACATTAGAGCATACAAAGGGAATTGATTTGTGTAGCAGAATTGCGACCCCTCTAGACTTGCTGTGGAATGATGAATAATAAGCGTGACCAATCCACCCACTCTTGAGTCTCAAATAAACAGATGGCTTGAAATGTGTTTCTTGAAGATATATCACTTGGGCTCCCAAATGCTGAAGATGATGTAGGACCCTACTGTGCTTTGCGGGGGAGTTTAAACCTTTACAGTTCCAACTAACGAATTTAAGCATATTCCCGTCTGAGTGTTGTATCAAGTTAGGCTGGACCATTCAAACTAATAGGAAAGAATAAAGATATCAGTGACATTGACAGGAGGACTGACCTTTCAGTAAGTTTGAAGATTATATTGACCAGCAACACAACCAATAAGAAAATCAAAAAACATGTAGGACAAGTAGAAAAAACACACAAAACCCTCCCCTTATCCCACCCCAGCACAGGCATCTCCCGTCTGGCATGGTGACTTTCAGTACTGCAGGGTAGAGAAGCCCGGACTTCACATCTGGGTAGGAGCGTAGGTCGCACTTCACTGTGCTGAACGCAGCTCGCTTCTTGGCAACGGAGGATGTGTAGTCAGGAAACACAGAAATCCTCTTGCCTTTGTAGAGAAGTGGAGAGTTTTCCCCAGCTCGCTGTAGAATCAGATTCCAGACATGAAAGAAGTGGATCCTTGCGACCAAAGGTCACGGTGGGCCGCCCTCCCTGGCTTTCTCTCGTAGGGTCCGGTGAACACGGTCAAGTAGGGGTTTCTCATTTAGTCTGAGCAGGTCCTGCAGAAACTGGGAGATGAAGTCAGTGGCTCAGGGTCCCTCCACTGCCTCTGGTACACCAAGCACGCGTATATTATTCCTTCTGGATCTTCCCTCAAGATCCTCACACTTATCTTCCAGACGAGCAGCTTGTTTGGTTAGCATGCTAACGGTAGCTTCCAACTCGTTAATCCGTGTGCTGTGGTCCGTAGCTGCATACTCAAGCTCACGTACTGTCACATCATGGGCCTCCACTGTACGCTGAAGTGGTTCAATAGAGTTCTTTAATTCCTGCCTAACCGATGAAATCTCAGATCGCAGGCCTGTGGATAGGTCGTCAATTTTCCCAAATATGTCGCTCCTGAGGGAATCTATCATGGACTTTAGCAGTGTAGCATCGACGGCGTTAGCAGTGTTAGCATCCTATGACGGCGGGGAAGTCGGCTCTGTAGGATGTGACGGTTTGCGGCCTGGTTTTACTTGACGAGTGTTTGACACCGTAGTTAGCTCCATAGCCCCCCCCCCCACCCAGCAGACCACTTGAGTAGTTTTTAACCATGAAGACTCTCCTACCGCTACTGTTACTTCTCCTGACAATCCGTGAACTTTGTAAGAGCCTGCTCCAACCCTCTACACCCTCCACAGACAATGCTTTTCACCTTATTTACACAAAGGAGTTCCTGCTTGCCTGCCGGCAGAGTTGGGACACGCCGCCAGAGCACCTGCCCTCGGAGGTGATAAGGAGACCGGCTGCCAGAGGACCGCAACGGCGAAAGAGAGGCAAACGGTGCGTCAGACAACGTCTTCAACGAAGGGGTAATAAAGAACCTCTTCCTTCAATTATCTTGAGTAATGTGAGATCACTGAGCAGTAAAATGGAGGAGCTAAGACTAAACACATGATTTTGCCATGAATACAGAGAATCGTGTATCATGGTCTTCACAGAATCGTGGTTCCGCATGGATATTCCTGACTCTCTGATCCAGCTGCAAGGCTTTTCTTGTGTACGGGCAGACAGAGAGGCCTCCTCTGGGAAAACTAAAGGTGGGGGTATTTGCATATACTGTATGTTAGAGACAGCTGGTGCAGTCAACTAACTATCAGCGAAACGATATGTGACCCCGACCCGAAATGATTTGTATATCCATGAGACCCTTTTGGGAACATTATCTTGTGTGTAACTTATGTACCCCCCAGTGGAAATGCTGCTGGAGCTGCAGATGGTATAGCAAAGTGCGTACATAACCAACTGCAACGCACCCTGGGGGCCCCTGTTTTTGTTTTAGGGGACCTAAATCACTGTTGTCTGGAGGCTGCATTGCCTGGATTTTACCAATTTGTCAAACAGGGCACACGAAATGACAGGGTACTAGATAAGTGCTACAGTAACATTAAAGAAGCTTTTAAAGCAAAGTTCCTTCCTCCTCTCTCAAATTCTGACCATCTGACTGTCCACCTCTTGCCCACAAATCTGCACTCAAATCGAGCAAACCCCAACAGAAGACGATCCTGCAGTGGAATGAGGACAGTGTGGACACACTGAGAGGCTGCTTCTCCTGCACAGACTGGAACATGTTCCATCACGTGGAACTGAATGAGGCTACAGAGATCATCACAGATTATATTAAATTCTGAGTTGACAGCATTGTCCCTAAAAAGTTTGTAGTCCATTACCCTAACAACAAGCCACACATCACTAAGGAGGTCAAAGCTTGCATAAACAAAAAGAAGCTCACCATTAAAAATAAGGACCGAATGGGCGTGGCTGTAGCAAAAAAGGAGCTGAACATGATGCTGAGGAAGGCAAGAGACAAACATCGCAGAGCAACTGAACAGAGCTTCTGCAAAATGTACAACAAAAAACTTTGGAACTCCATGAAAAAAAGTCACCAATATGTCTTCTGGTAAAAAGCACATTGTGACACTGAATGATTTGGACAGAACAAATGATCTTAATGACTTCTTTTTAAGACATGACTCTCCAAACTCCTCTCCTTCAGAAATGTGTGGCATGCTTGATTCTCTTTTTTTTTTTTAAGATATTTTTTCGGGCATTTTTAAGCCTTTAATTGATAAGACAGACAAGTGTGAAGGGGGGAGAAAGAGAGGAGGCCGGAGCTGAACCCGGGCCGCCACAACAACAGCCCCGCACATGGGGCACCCACTCCACCACCAACCCACCGATGCCCCAATGCTTGATTCTCTTGATGTCCCATCTGATTGGGTAGAAATCGATCCCCTACGGGTACAGTCAGCCTTTAAAAATGTACGCAATAAGAAATCCACAGGCCCTGATGGCCTACCTGTATGTTTGTACAAATATTGCTCATCTGAACTGACTGAGGCATGGCATCCTATTTTTAATATGTCTCTAAAGAATCACACTGTCCCTGAGCTCTGGAAAAAATCAAAAATCATTCCTGTTCCAAAGGTAACATGTCTTACAGAGAATAAGCATTTCAGACCTATATCTTTAACAAGCTTGGTTAGGAAATGCTTTGAAAAGATAATAAACATGATAAAACCTGCGGTATCCTCTAGTCTTGACCCCCTCCAATTTGCTTATAAAGCAGGTCGTAGTATGGAAGACGCAATAATTAGTGTGTCTCACTTAATCAGCAAAGACCTTGAGGACCCTAAGGCCTACGCCAGAGTCTTACTTGCTGATTTTAGTTCAGCATTCCACACAGTCTGTCCACAGCTGCATATTGATAAGCTTTTAGACCTAAATGTAAACCTCTCTGTCGTCAAATGGTTCCACTCGCTTTTAACTAACAGACCCCAACAGGTCTGTATAAATGGAACTTTATCTGAAACCATATACTGCAGCACTGGAGTTCCCCAAGGTTTTGTGAGCTCTCCTTTCTTATTCATTGCGTACACTAATGAATGCAGAAGTGACCAGTCGAATATTTTCATCATAAAATTCTCAGATGACACTGTAATTTTAAGCCTGCTACGAGCAGATGTTTCCTCCTCTGTGTACCGCAAAGAAACTGACACTTTTAAGATCTGGTGTGAAAAGAATCATCTCTCTCTTAATCTCACAAAAACAAAACGAAAAAGAAATGATCTTTGACCCCACAGGTGTGGGCACATACGATCCTGTAGTCATAGATGACAACAAAATAGAACAGGTTGGCTCCTACAAATATCTGGGAGTGATGATAGATAATCAACTCAAATGGAACGGACATGTGGACTTTCTATGTAACAAATTGGCTCAGAGATTGCATTTTCTCCACCGACTCAGATTGTTCAGTGTTGACAGTAAAATTATGTTAACTTTTTATAATGCTTTCCTGGGTAGCCTGATCAGATACGTCTTAGCATCTTTGTTTGGCTCCCTCACTACACAGAGCAAATCTAAGATAGAGAAAATGATAAAAGCAGCCATGAAGGTGATCGGCACAAAAAAATGATCCGTCCCTTCAAATCACTTACGAAGAATCTGTAATCAAACAATCTCATCATATCCTAAATGATCCTTCACATGTTCTGTTTCCAGAGTATGAACTCCTGCCTTCGGGTAGAAGATATAGAGCCTGTAGGTATGCCTGTGGATATTCTCATTCATCCAGGTCATAGTTATCTCAAGGCAATTGAATCAAACGCAACTGGACTTGGTTTTGTCTTAGAAGACGTTTCACCTCTTATCCAAGAGGCTTCATCAGTTCATGCTTGTCTGACTAGGCTGGAACTAGTCTGACAAACTGGTGTGGAAGCACCCAGGTATTTAACTTCTGGGGAGGTCTTCACAAGGCCAATGATGTCACTGGTTCGTTAGTGCTCCAATGGAGTGTCAACGACAGTCGTTGAAACTCCTGCTGCAACGGTTGTCACTGGAGTCGTTAGAGTCACATTAGGCCATTTGTGAACGACCGTTGTTTTTAGAGGTTAAGTTGTTAAGCCTCCTGGGCAAGGATGAAAGGACAGCATTATAGGTGGGGGATAGGTGGTGTCGCAGACCTCCTCTATTGAGAGATGGCTTTTCCAATTTCACATAGATGGCTTCTTTTACACCTCTTTCAAACCATCGGTCTTCCCTGTCCAAAATGTGCACATTGCTGTCTTTGAAGGAGTGTACTTTCTCCTTGAGGTGTAGATAGACAGCTGAGTCTTGTCCTGACGAGTTAGCCCTTCTATGTTGGGCCATGTGTTTGTTTAGTGGTTGTTTTGTTTCACCAATATACAAGTCTAGGCATTCCTCACTGTATTGGACAGTGTACACTAGGTTGCTCTTCTGAATGTGTGGTGTACGGTCTTTTGGGTGTACCAGTCTTTGTCTGAGTGTGTTACTGGGTTTGAAATACACAGGGATGTGGTGTTTGCTGAAAATCCTCCTGAGTTTTTCAGATACCCCAGACACATAGGGGATGACAATGTTATTGCGCTTGTTCTTTTCTTCCTCACCCACCTTGTTCTTTCTGGAACAGGCGGCTGATTTCACAAAGGTCCAACTGGGGTAACCACAAGTTTTTAGAGCCTCCCTCAGATGTTCATGCTCTTTCCCTTGGGCCTGAGTGCTGGTAGGTACGTTATCAGCTCTGTGTTGTAGGGTCCTGATAACACCTAGTTTGTGTTCCAGTGGGTGGTGAGAATCGAACAGTAAGTATTGGTCTGTGTGAGTGGGTTTTCTGTATACCCCAATGTGAAGGCCTCTGTCCTCTGTAATGTGCACGTCACAATCCAAGAAGGGCAAACTATTCTCCTTAACATCTTCTCTTGTGGACAGAAACATCAAGTTCACAAGAGAAGATGTTAAGAACCACCCTTATAAATAAGGTTTAGTGGGGCAGCATAGCTCAACATATCATTGGGTTATCCCACTGGACCCACATGCAATACTTACATAAGAAACCGAGTATGAATGCCCATAGCACCCCCGTCGTATTGTTTTTGTTCAATTGTGTGACATTATCTGGTGGTCATATTATTAATAGGCTAATGTATCAATTAGTGAACGTACCATAAATAATGTATTATCGGGTGCCCGATAATCCATTATTTACGAAAGGTCCTGCCCGAGCGCAGCACCTCTTGCCTTCGGCGTTTGAAGACATACTTGAGGAATGGCAGTGGTGATACATGCAACAGTAACCTGGCATTCTTGACCATAAACATCAGGAGGACCAAAGATCTGGACGCAGATAAAATCATCGATGCCTTTGCCAGCAATCACAATAACAGACGCATTGTTCTTCTGTAAAGACGTCTAGTGGTGAGTAACAATATATTAGCCTGCCATAGGCGCATTACAGGAATGACTTTTTATTATACTCTGGCATAGTCGATATTGTTGTTGTGTTGCGTTAGTGTGGGCCTGGACAGTGTGTCCACGGACGCTGTCTGTGGCTGATCACGGACACTGTCCTTGGTCCTGAAACAGCTTACGGCTCTCTGTTAAGGACAGTGAGCTATTGTTCTTTTGTATTGCTCAGTGTGTGTATTATGGCCCGTGAAAATATGCTCTCTCTCTCTCTCTCTCTCTCTCTCTCTCTCTCAGGTGCTGTTATATCCAGCTGCTATTGCCTCGATTATTGAGGAGCCCAGCAAAATTAAAATAAAGACATGTTGTTGGTGGTCCCTCTAATTCCACATTGTGAATGATTTTTTGTAGATTTGGACTCTGCGTGCTTATATTGGTAGGCTATATCCACAACTCCTTAGCACCTCCAATTAATAGTCAAGCTCCCCCCCAGCACCTCCTGTAAAAATCGGCTGCCGCTGCCACTGTGTAAAAATTTATAGAATTATTCAAAGTAGTTGGTAAGTTCACTATAATAAGTTAGAAATTAATTTTATAATGCTGTGTACAAGTAAAAACAGTTCTCGTAACATACCTACAGTTATGTAGAATGTTGATGTCTCATCGATAAATAAAGTAGAACTAGTAGTAGTAGTAGTACAGTATTAATCCTAGTACAAGTACTATAGTACCAGAAAGAATAGTACTAGTTGTTGTAATAGAATTTATTAGCTCTAAAATAAAAGAGATTCTTTCTGACAGTTCTTTTTGTTGTGCTGAGTCTGTGGTGTTTGTAGGCTATTATTGCAGGTCACATAATAATAAGATGGAAACAAGCAAACAAGGTAAACTGGGCACTGGGTGTAATCTACCAACAAGCTATAATGAGACACTGTATGATCAAGTGCTGATGAAGAAAAAGGCTGCGGGGAGCCTATGTATGTCCTTAGCTCACTGTGTCCTGAAAATACATGAACTGAATGAACTGTAGGTTGACCAGATGAAGATGAGTGGCTTTAAGCTGCTGTGGTTATCCACAAAGCTTCATGACATCAATCATTAAGAACAGCTGACTCTGATATTACTGAATTTCAAAAATGGCTTTGGGCCATCTTTAGGTTCCTCTCCTCTGTGTGTAGAGCCATCACCATAAAAGGTCACTCGGTTGGGGATGGACTTGTTCAAAGCGCTGTCATTCACAATCATTCCTTAACTGCCAAAAGGGCTTTGGACTACCTTTGGGTTCCTCTCTTCTGAGTGTAGAACCACCATCATAAAGTAATTGCTCTGTTGGGGACTGACTTGCTCAAAGCTATGTCACTTACAATCATTCCTTAATGACAAAAGTGGCTGTGTCCCATCACTGGGTTCCTATCCTCTGTGTATAGTGCCAACATCATAAAATACTTTTTTTGTTGGGAATGGACTTGTTCAAACCGTTGTCTTTAGGCCCGTTTCCACTGAAGAAGTTCCTGGTACTATTTGGGGGGCAGGAACTACTACAGGAATGTCCTCTCGTTCTGCCCTCTCAACCGCCGTGTCTCCACTGAGAGAGCGGAGTACGAGGAGGGTTCCTGTAAAGTTACGGGCTCTGGATGTGACCTAATCGTTGTGCGACCATTTTGACCGGGGCGACGCGGCGGCAAAGAAACAGAAGAACAACAACAAAGAAGAAGAAGCAGAAGTACGAGGCAGAAGTAAGAACAAGATAGCAGAAAAAGAAAGACGATTATCAGCATGGAAGGAGCTGAGGTGGTTGCTGGTTTGCTGGAGTGTCTCTTCGTTTACATGGTGGTGGAAGCTATGAACGAGAGGAGAAGACGTCTCGAAGAAGAATTCGACAGGGCTGAAATGGCCAGAGAGGAAACAAGACAACGAATAGTCAGAAGAATTACTTTGTTGGAAGTTTTCTGAACAGAGGATGGACTTTGGCGTCGCAGACTCATCAGACGAAGGGTAAGCTAACGTTACTTTTAATAACACAAACAACTACACTGCTCTGCTTTACTCTATTGCACTGTACTGTATTCTACTGTACTCTATTTTACTAGTCTGATGTACTCTACTTTTCTATTACTCCACTTTATTATTCTATTAGTCTATTGTTCTTCTACTCTATTGTACTGTAGTGTACCCTACTCCACTGTTTATTTACTCTACTGCACCCTACAGTACAATACTGTACAATAGAAGAATAGTAAAGTACTCCACTGTTCTTTTACTCTGTCTACAGTTAGTGTATTCTACTGTTCTTCTATACTGTACTCTACTTTACAATTCTTCTGCTACTCTACTACTCTTCTACTGTACTCTATGGTCGTGTTTTTTGTTAATGTGAAAACAGTTTTGTAATGTATCACTTTGTGCTGCAGCATTTTATTAAGGCTTCATATCATGTTCATTTCACTTTGGTTACCAACAGTGTTTTGATAAAATGAGAGTTAACGTAATTTACTGTGTTACAGATTCTTCTACAACATGCACGGCATACTGCTCCCATTGTTTGGACCCTCAAGAGAAGTGAGGAATGGTGGAAAGTAGTTGTGCCGACTTTCTCTGATGAGCAGTGGGTGCAGAATTTCCGCATGTCGAAGGAAACTTTCACATATCTCTGTCAGCGGGTGCAACCAGAGATGGAGAAGCAGGACACACATTATCGCCTGTGTGTTCCCCTCCGGCAAAGGGTTGCCATAGCAGTCTGGAAACTTGCTACAAATGCAGACTATAGGAGCGTTGCGCACCTGTTTGGGGTAAGCCATTCAACTGCCTGCAAGTGTTTGAAGGCCTTCTGTTCTGCTGTGGAGGATATACTGTGGCTGGAAGCCATCCAGTTTCCAAATGTGGACACACTTCAGGAAATGGCGAACTATTTTGAAAACAAGTGGGGGGTGTCACAATATGTTGGAGCCATAGACGGTTCTCACATTCCAATCTTGGCACCGCAGGAGTACCACACTGAATACTTCAACAGGAAAGGTTGGTACTCTATTGTCCTGCAGGCAGTGGTGGATGGGAAAGGACTTTTTCGGAATGTGTTCACTGGGCTGCCAGGAAGCATGCATGACGCCAGAGTTCTTCGTAGATCCGCACTCTGGAATATGGCTGACAGGATCTTCGCAGGACAGCATCGCGTCATTGAGGGCCATGACATGGGCTACTACATCTTGGGCGATGCTGCGTATCCCCAGACGAGCTGGCTCATGAAACCTTTCATGGATAATGGCCGCCTAACTGAAGAGCAGACCAACTACAACGTCAAGCTCAGCAAAGCTAGGGTGGTGGTAGAGAATGCTTTTGGGCGACTGAAGGGAAGATGGCGATGTCTGCTCAAAAGAAATGACTGCAACTTAGACACAGTCAAGTCTATGGTTGTCACATGCTGTGTCCTCCATAATCTGTGTGAGAGCCATGGGGAGGACTTTAGAGAGGAATGGGCTGATCCTATTCACTTTAATCAGCCTGATGCACCGCTGCTAGATGGGGTAGATACAGGTGTGGCAACACTTAACTCTGTAGCTCCTCTTAAAAAGAAGTTAAAAAAGCAAAGAAAGTTCGCTCCTTGGTATAACTCTCAAACCTGTAAGTTAAAATAAATATTGCAAAAGTTTGAAAGGAATTGGCGATTAACCAAACTGGACGAATCTCGTTTAATCTGGACAGACAGTCTCAAAACTTATAAGAGGGGCCTCCGCAATGCCAGAGCAAACTATTACTCAGCATTAATAGAAGACAATAAGAACAACCCCAGGTTTCTTTTCAGCACTGTAGCCAGGCTGTCTGAGAGTCAAAACTCTATTGAGCCTTGTATTCCCTTAGCCCTTAGCAGTAATGATTTTATGAGCTTTTTTAATGACAAAATTCTAACTATTAGAGGCAAAATTCATGACCCCCTGTCCTCAGATAGTACCTATCCAACCTCAAACACAGCTGTAAAATCTAATATATATTTAGATTGCTTCTCCCCGATTTCTCTTCAAGAATTGACCGCAGCGATTTCTTCATCTAAATCATCAACGTGTCTCTTAGACCCCATCCCAACTAGGCTACTTAAGGAGGTCTTTCCTTTAGTTAACACTCATATATTAGATATGATCAATATATCCTTATTAACAGGCTATGTACCACAGTCTTTTAAGGTAGCTGTAATTAAACCTCTACTAAAAAGCCCACCCTGGATCCAGAGGTGTTAGCCAACTATAGACCAATATCTAATCTTCCCTTTATGTCAAAGATCCTTGAGAAAGTAGTCGCAGACCAGCTATGTGATTTTCTCCATGATAATAATCTATTTGAGGAATTTCAGTCAGGATTTAGAGTGCATCATAGCACTGAGACAGCACTAGTCAAAATTACAAATGACCTTCTCATTGCTTCAGACAAAGGACTTGTCTCTGTACTTGTTTTATTAGATCTTAGTGCAGCGTTTGACACTATTGACCATCAAATTCTACTGCTGAGACTGGAACACTTAATTGGCCTAAAAGGTTCTGCACTGAGCTGGTTTAAATCTTATTTATCTGATCATTTTCAGTTTGTTGACGTTCATAATGAATCATCCTCACGTACCAAAGTTTGTTTTGGAGTTCCGCAAGGTTCTGTGCTCGGACCAATCCTATTTACTCTATATATGCTTCCTTTAGGTAACATCATTAGAAATCACTCTATAAATTTCCATTGTTATGCGGATGATACTCAGTTGTATTTATCGATGAAGCCAGAAGAAAGTAATCAATTAACTAAACTCCATAAGTGCCTTAAAGTCATAAAAACTTGGATGAGCACCAATTTCCTGATGTTAAATTCAGACAGAACTGAAGTTATTGTTCTTGGCCCCAAACAACTCAGAGACTCTTTATCTGATGACATAGTTTCTCTAGATGGCATTGCTCTGGCCTCTAGCACTACCGTAAGAAACCTCGGAGTGATATTTGATCAAGATTTGTCTTTTAATTCTCATTTAAAACAAATCTCACGGACTGCATTTTTTCATCTGCGTAATATTGCGAAAATTAGGCCTATCCTGACCCGAAAAGATGCAGAAAAATTGGTCCACACTTTTGTTACCTCTAGGCTGGATTACTGTAACTCTCTATTATCAGGTAGCTCTAGTAAGTCCTTAAAAACTCTCCAGCTAATTCAGAATGCAGCAGCACGTGTACTAACAGGAACTAAGAAACGTGATCATATTTCTCCTGTTTTAGCTTCTCTGCACTGGCTCCCTGTAAAATCCAGAACTGAAATTAAAATCCTACTATTAACTTATAAAGCTCTAAATGGTCAAGCTCCGTCATATCTTAGAGAGCTCATAGTGTCATATTATCCCACCAGAACACTGCGCTCTGAGAACGCAGGGTTACTCGTGGTCCCTAAAGTCTCCAAAAGTAGATCAGGAGCCAGAGCCTTCAGCTATCAGGCTCCTCTCCTGTGGAATCATCTTCCTGTTACGGTCCGGGAGGCAGCTTAAGACTTTCCTCTTTGATAAAGCTTATAGTTAGGGCCGGCTCAGGCTTGCCCTGTACCAGCCCTTAGTTAGGCTGACTTAGGCCTAGTCTGCCGGAGGACCCCCCTATAATACACCGGGCATCTTCTCTCCTTCTCTCTCTCTCTCTCTCGTATTCTATTACTGCATCTTGCTAACTCAGCCATTCTGGATGTCACTAACTCGGCTTCTTCTCCGGAGCCTTTGTGCTCCACTGTCTCTAAGATTAACTCATATCGCAACGGTGCCTGGACAGCGTGACGTGTGTGGTTGTGCTGCTGCCGTGGTCCAGCCGTGGTCCTGCCAGATGCCTCCTGCTGCTGCTGCCATCATTAGTCATTAGTCATACTTCTACTGTTATTATACACATATGACTATTGTCACACATGTATACTGCCAGATATTAATACATACTTTCAACATATTGTACCACAGTAGCCAAAACTATAACTATAATATTATTACTTTCAACAATGTTGTTGTAAGCTACTGTCATTACCTGCATCTCTCTCTCTCTCTCTCTCTCTCTGTGTCTCATTGTGTCATGTGGATTACTGTTAATTTGTTATGCTGATCTGTTCTGTACGACATCTATTGCACGTCTGTCCGTCCTGGAAGAGGGATCCCCCCTCAGTTGCTCTTCCTGAGGTTTCTACCGTTTTTTTTCCCCGTTAAAGGGTTTTTTTGGGGGAGTTTTTCCTTATCCGCTGCAAGGGTCATAAGGACAGAGGGATGTCGTATGCTGTAAAGCCCTGTGAGGCAAATTGTGATTTGTGATATTGGGCTTTATAAATAAAATTGATTGATTGATTGATTGATTGATTGACGTGCTGCTCTAATGCGTCACCTTGATAATGTTTGAACAATGTGAATAACTACAGTACAAAGTATTTGAGCTTGTTTGCCTTTTGTTATGTTCATCATCTACTGATTTTGTTTTGTTGTTGTTTTGAATAATAAATACTTGAATAACAACTGTTTGAAATTTGATGACTTTAGTCCAAAATTTTAGTTGTGTCAAATTTAATCTATTGACATGTGTTTAATGAAATGAATAGTTAACCATTTTAATAAGATAGTGGTTATGAGGGTTTCTTTTTATGATGTAGTAGTGAAGACTGATGGTTGTAATGGTTATACAATAAACCCCCAAATCACCATTTAATCACCAAAAAGAAATGCAGAAATGACCTAGACACAAAACTACCAAAAAGAGACAGAAATGGCTGTTTTTTCCTCCAAAAATGAGTGGTGTAAAAGCTAAAAAATACACTCTGCTCTCTGATACATTAATCAAGGTTTAATCATTTATTGATCAGTGAGATCTTTCTAACCACATCTGTTCTTCAACATTTAGTATAGACACTATGAGGGGAGGGTGTAGAATGTAAAGGATTAAAGCAACAACAGAGAGTTTGTCTTTGCAGTAAATGTTCCTGCAATGGTTTATTTGCAAATGGAAACACAACAGTGCAAGACAACAATGTTAACTGTATACAGTGCAAACCGCAAGCCAAATAAGTGAGTGTAATTAACAGTGCAACAAAAACTGAAAGTAAATAACTAATAAAAGTACAAATTACCTGAGTGCAATTAACAGTGCAAAAAAACCTGAATGTAAATCACTTTTAACAGTATAAAACACTTGAGTGTAAATAACAAAAAAACTATACTATATAGTATGTACAACAAACTATATACAAAAACGTGGTAAGTTTAGTCCAGTGGGGGGTGGGGGGCTCGGGCTGGGACTGGGGCTTAAAGATCATCCCCAACATGCCCAAAAGTCCTTGCTGAAATGCAAGCATCAGCTGCTTGTATTCCTCCGCTTCCTGTCTTCTCCGCACCTGCTCCGTCTCTCGTGCAGCAGCCGCCCGTTCCTCATGCTCTGCGAGCGTCTTGAATAGCAGTAAACGCTCCTCCCTGGCCTCCCTCCTGCTTTCCTCCTCCAGCTCCCTCAAGGCATCGATGTCGATGTCCCTCTTCCTCTTTTCTGTAGAGAAGCAGAATAGAAAACATAATTAGATAGGTGCCACTTTAATCAAAACACAGCAGTTTGTATTTAAGCTTAGCTTAGCACTCTGTGAAGTCAGTGTATTACATTAGGTCATCCTGTGTTTAATGACTTGTAACTTTTCATGATTTACTCACTGTATCGTCTGGATTCAGAGTAGCGAGGGGTACTGCAGGAAGGGGGCTCCATAAAAGTCACCCGCGTGGTCTCCAAGTGTTGCTCTAAAACACAAAAACATGGACATACATGAGAAACTTGCATTGCAGTACTAACATACAACAAGCGTGTTGTTAGCATTAGCTAACGTTAGCTAGCACGTTAGCGTTAGCTTGGTCGTGTTGCTAGGGATGCTAGCGTTACTTTTAGCTTGCCAGCGTTAACAATAACGCTAGCGTCCCTGGCAACACGACCGACACTACCGAGCGGGATAGGGAAAACCAGCCAATAACGCCAATACCTAACACTTTGATCAGAGGTATTACAGCAACATTTATCATTCAATAACACAATGCTCATCCTGAAACGCTGTATGCCATCTAACACACTTATAAAGGGTAACGTTAGCAGACGAATCTCAAAACCGAAGTTACTCATTTCCAGACTAGGTTATCCAAACTGTTAAAGTAAGTGTAGTTAAACAAATATTACCTGTAGAAAAATCCTTGTCGGGACTAGCCGTCGACACGATACTACTGATGTCCTCCAGAGCTAACGCTGGGAACTGGTTTGTTGTCGACGGCTGCGGTGGTGGAGCGGAGTCCTTTGTCCCCGGGTCACCGGTGTAAGCTGGCCGATGTCCAAGTATGGCATCTAACTGGGCGTACCATTTGTTGACTTTTCTGTTGGCACCGCTTCTATTGTTTTGGTCCTTCAGCTTTTTGTAGTCTTGCTTCAATTTCTTGAGTTTTTCGCGGCACTGCTTTGCCGTGTGGTGGATGTCCAAGAAATCTAAATGCGCGGATATCACATGATAAATCTTCTCTTTCGCCGAGAAGACTCAAACCCCCGCTGTATCTCGTCATTTCCGTAAAAGGCCAGCAACGCCTGGACCTCTTCGTCAGTCCATTTATCATACGCTTTGTCTTCCATTCTTGTTTATCTTGTTACAGCTCCTTTTAAAAATGCGACTCTCGTCATCTGTTGAGTTTTAAAAATGCCGGCTATTTTGTCGCTTTCTGTTGACGTCAAATACCACCTTGAATAAATCCAATCAGCGCCAAGTAATCCCCAAGCCCCACCCAGGAGTCTTTCGGGGCCGTTCTGAGTACCTACCCCGATGCAGGGACTTCTTTAGCCCCCGTAAAAGTTCCGGAACTCTGTCCTTCGGCGCCGGTTCCTGCAGTGGAGACACGCACCAATGGCCCCGGCCCCGTAAAATTACACCGAAGTTCCTGCGGTGGAAACGGGCCTTTTGGCAATACTTCCTGAGCTGCCAAAAGGGCTTGACACCATCTTGGGGCCACCATCATAAAAAAATCATCTGTTGTGGATGGACTTGTTTAAAGCTCTGTCATGGAAAATCATTCCTTAACCACCAAAAAAGCGTTGGATCATCTGTGGAGTCTCTGTGTGTAGAGTCACCATTTATTAAAAGTGCTCTTTTGGGGATGGACTTGCTCAAAGTTCGAAGTTGATGAAAATCATTCTTGAACTCTCTCCTCTGTGTGTAGAACCACAATCACAACAAATCACTTTGTTCGGGATGACTTTGATTGAAGCTCTGTCATTGACAGGCATTCCTGATCTTCTACAGCCAGGTATACACTGTGTGATTTTGCACTGTCCCAGTCAAACGATTACCAACATGAAAGAAACATGGCGATATCTTTGGCCGTGGCTCTAAAACGGTGGCTTTAAGTTACACAGTAAGAGAGGTTAGAGGATGACTGTCACGGTAATGTGATCAAAGACAGCCTGAGATAAAATTCTGACAGTATAAGAAATTTGGGATGACCGTCTCCCTGTGTGACTGCTGTTAGGAAACAAATCAACTAGACAACCACAATGCAGCATAAAATGATGCACTAGCGCTAAATCCAGACAAAATGACAGATAACAGCATGCTGTGCAGGCAAAATGTGCTAAAAGAAATGTGTGGGATTCCAGCAAAAAGGAAAACCTTGTGGAGTTGTGGCAGCAGAAGACTCGCTTGTATGATGTGTCCTCCAGCTCTTACCATGATCACGTAAGGACGGACAAAGTATGGAAGGAAATAGCAGCTGCCAGGTGAGCCACCTAGCAGCTAGCAAACACACACACACACACACACACACACACACACACACACACTGAATCCTGATTGAAATGGCAATAGAATATTGAATGAATTTAAGTACTGCGACAGTTGGTTAAAAATAAGCTTTTCAAAAATTTTTGCAAACGTGCAAATAATAGCAGGGGTTAAAGCAAGCCTGAAATGTGGAGCAAGGATGATTTGTGTGCCTGAAATCTGAAATCTTTTCCGGAGCGGGGGGCTTGGTGTTGCTGTCACAAAATGAAGAAATAGCAATGTATGTGTTCAAAGGAACATGTTTATTATCAAAACAAACAAAAAGATTATACATATATATATATATATATATATATATATATATATATATATATATTTGGTAGTTACTTTTCAGATTAAACCTTTATAGCATAATAAGTTTATAAATAAAGATTAAACTTTCAGTGGTTACCAGACTTTTTGACTTATAGCTCCTACATCTCTTTTTTGCCTTGGTGCAATTTATTTTTAGAGGCTAAATCATTTAGGTTGTTAGCAAAATTGTATCGCGCTTGCACACATATCTGTGCAATGCAGACCACTTTGCAGGCATGGCCATTCTGGAAGTTTACATGTTGGTGAGCAGGACCATGATAGTAGGTCCAATACAGCCTCTGGTGCAGGCGTACCTCCCATGCACTCAATGGCAAGATCCCCATCATGGATCTTCCATCCATGATCCTTTGGATTTGGTACACTTGGATTGCACTCCAGGCTCCTCCGCCAGATAGCAGCCTAATAATTTGCTCGTAAGGCATGCATGTAGAGACAATCTTCACAAGGTGGAAGCTGTCTATTTCTCCACGCCTTGCACAAAATAGCTGGTAGCGAACCGTGTTAACTTTAGTTGTGTTTCTGGAAGGCAAAACTTGTGACCTCCTGGAGCTTTCCAAATAGGTAATCTGAGACCTCCCAGGAGCTTCCCAACTCTCTGAATGTGTCTTGGCAGGTCTTGTTAGTCTTCAGTTTTTTAAATATGGCTGACTTTCCACGGCCACTGAAGGCACTAACTGTATAGGAAGCTGTTTGGGCTTAACAATACAGACCAGTGAGCAGTGATAACTAACATGTCTTTGGGGTCATCAGGTGGGAACCTCCTTTCATCAGTGTTTCGTCTAGTTGGTCCCACGACACCTCCAGGAGGCTAGGCAGTGATCTCTGGCGTCCCAGAGACACTCCCCTAATGCCAGGTCTCACTGCTCCCCGCACCAACCCAACAACCCGCTTTACCTTACTTACACATGGCTTTCTCAGCCCAAACAGCACTGCCACCTTCAACAAACCCAGGCTCCGTACATGCGAGCTCCAGGTAGTGACAGTGCTGATACTACCTTTCCTAGCACATTCACCATACTCTGTTTCACATGCTACATATCACAACTCCAATATAAGCTAAAGTTAATGGAGATAGATAAACTCACAGGATCAGCAAACACACTCACCTTGCAGCATGGTCTCAATGAAAAAGGGATTCAAATAGGCCACTCCCACACTTAAATAACCTTCCTCTTCCTGGATTTTCTCCTGAGAGGACTGATTGGTGGATCTCTCCACCTGATCTCAAGGAGTTATGTACCCTGCTTAGTAGTTCCCCCTGCTGGCCCCCAACTGACATTATTTTTTCTCATCCAGATCCACTGACTAGCTTTGGCTGCTTCATCCGACATTTCCTTCACTGTCATCCTCAAACTCTGTCCCCGCACTCCAAGTTCCCCCAGGAGCAAGACAGCTGATCTTGCTATGAATCCCCTACACCCCACTTCCACTGGACAAATCCTAGTTTTCCATCCTTGCTGCTCAGCTTCTGCTCCTAAGTCTGCATACCTAAGCTTTTTTCTTTCATAGGCTTCTTCCACTGAGTCTTCCCAAGGAACTGTCAGCTCAATGAAATAAACTATCCGATGACTCACCGACCACAACACTGTCAGGCCTCTGCTTGGTACAAACTATTTATTTTGATGTATGCTTTTTTTAAATCTTCAATCAATCAATCAGTCAATCAAACTTTATTTATATAGCACCATTCATACATCAAAAATGCAACCCCAAAGTGCTTTATAAACTAAAAACATACAACAACAACAACAACAATAACAACAAAAAATACTACAAGTATTGAAAACCCACCCCTTCCACCCCCACATAACAGAACAGGGGAGGACAGGAGCGGGAGAACTGTGGGTCGCCACACGAGCAGCGCCCCGTTTACTTAGATGAAAAACGGAGAACAAGAGGGAGGAAGAGGGAAAAAAAGCAACTCCCAAACTAGGCTCCTGTAGGGGGGCACAGTGTGGGAATAGGAAAAAAATAACACCTCAGCACATAAGCAACATAATAAGACATTACAACAAAACTCGAAGACTTGCACATATGGGAGGCTGGGAGGGTGTTGGGGAGGGGAGGTGTCGCAGCACAGACACTGGGGGGCGCACAGACAGCCACATTTGGGCGCATCGCATCACCCTCCCATGCTACATTGCGACAAAGGGGAGCCAAGAAGGCGTTGAGTTGGAGGGGGTGTGCATGTTATATGTGTCTTCATGTTTGTGTATGTGTAAGTCCATGTACTTCATCTCCACTCAGTCCCAGCTCATTGTCTCTGCCGTCTGATAACTGATGACGAAGACACGGCCGTTGCCGTGGAGACGACCTCGGAGAGTTCTGATCCAGAAACAAAGTTCACAGGAGGAGGGGGTGGTGGGGGGGAGATGGGGCCGGAGAATCTTGTCTGCATAACATCCAGGAGAGTGAAGAGGTAAACGGCCTTGGGAGAGCTGGTTATCTCGGGGAGCCATTGAAGATAACAATTGTTTTGGGTCAGGCCGACACTGCATTTTTTTCGTCTGCCTTTGAGTCTCTCAGTCTCCCGGCAGCTTGCTTCCAATATGTCCAAATTGGTGGCCAGTTTCAGCCGAGCTGACAACTTCTCCAAGTTGGCATCCATCTTGCGAAGGAGTTCAGGAATCGCATCCAGCTTGCGATTGAACTCACATATCGCTTGAGTCTGAGTGCTGACAGCCCTGCACATTCCCTCAGTCATGACGGGCAGCTTCTCGATTGCCAAAAGTGCTGCCAACGTCTTCTGAACTTTGCGATAGATCAGGAAGCTGCTAACTCCAAACAGCAGAATGCCTGTTATCATAATTCCAATTATGTAGACGTCTTCAACATCCTCAACGGAAAGGATCGACAGGCACACGATCCTCCACTTCTCCCAGGAGTCCATCATGTATCCGGCTGCAAACGTTCTGTCAGGGCAGGCGGGCTCTCCTTTGCCCAGTCTCCTTCTCGAGAAAATTTGGTCAATTGCGTTGAGAGACCAGCTAATCAAATCCATGGTATTAGTTTGGTATTAGTTTCCGATAGATCAGACAGAGACAGCACAAGACAAAGAGCAGCAAGCAGGGCAGATAGGGGCAGGGAGGGAGCGAGAGAAAGCGTCCATCTTCGTTGAGAGCGAGAAAGGCGACCTTGAGTGGCTTGAAAGGCACCCTAACAAATAAAATGTGTTATTATTATTATTATTTCCTGGGGAACAACAAGCTTTCCCCCTAAATCTACTTGCAGTTCCCAATCACAAGCACCTTCTAGGCAGCCACACCCTTGCCTCCTTACTAACTTATCCCTTCTGTATTTCTCCCCCTCACAGACAAACTGCATTGCTAAACTCCTATTCTTAAAACCTTCTGAATTCACCTGTCTTATGTTTTGCTTCGATGCCTGCAGCTAAACTTTTCAACAACTGGTTATGTCGCCATGTCCATCGGCCTTATGACAAGCTAACTTTACAGCCTGACAAAATATGCTTTAAGGTTGCGGTACCTGAACACAATGGGCATGATGGGTCCCCATATACCCGCAGTTTTAGGTTCTGGGGGGTTGGTAACACATCGTATGTAGCCCCTACCAGGAATCTAATACGATTCTCCTCCATACTCCACAGGTCCCTCCAACTAAGCTTCCTCTTCTATACACTTTCCCAATTCAACCACTGTCCCTGCTTAGCCTGGGCCACTACCTTTGCACCTCTTAATATCTCCTCCTGTCTACGTATCTGTTCCACAACCAGCTTTCTTTTATCTTTGAGACGTGCTTTATTCCATACCGGTTTGCCTGAGCCAAGCCTCAGGCCTCCCTGGCCAAACTGAACATTACCTACAATCTCTGCATGCCTAAGAGCTGCCTCTGCCTCCTGAACTGCCGATTTTGGGTTCCACTTCCTCCCCTTGGTTGGATTTGGAACCACACTCGTAACTACCACGTCCTTACTCCCAGATAACAAGAGCTCTGTCCTGACCTTGGTACATTTAAATTCCTCTGTTAAACTAGATACTGGCAGCAGAAGTATTCCTTTTCCATACAATGCATCACTACTTAGGCACCTAGGAGCGCCCAACCACTTCCTAATATAGGAGCTAACTGACCTTTCAATTCTCTCTAACTCCAACCCTTTTGCTCCATGGTTCTCTCTCTGACTGGCATACTGACCTCAGTGTCACCTGCATCCTCTCTTATCACCCCCTCCTCCTCCTCCTCCTCCTCCTCAGTGGCAGTGTTACTGATATCCTTCTACCTGTCGCTGGACTTCATCCGACTGACTTGACTGATTTCTTAGGAAGTACTGATCAAGGATGAGGGCAGCAGGTGGGCCCCGCTATTTTAGGACAGCCTACAATGGAGAAATAAGGCACCTCCTTCCCTCTGCTACCTGGGAGTCTGCCTTAGGCAAGCGGTAGCACTCCCTTTCCCTTTGCCGAGTTATGGGTCAAATAGCAACTGGGCAGCTCTGAGTGCTAGTAGGCCTACTGTAGCCTAGAGTAGCACTGAGTGTTAGCACAGTAACTGCATAATCAATATCTCCTCCTTGTGACTGTCTTCATTAACAAAATTAGTGCATATTTAAATAAAGTATTTCAGAAAATTTGTAATACAAAAAATACTTGTCTTAAAGGGCCAGTGTGTAATATTTGGCATGGTTTATTGTCAAATCTGAATCTGAATATTCTACCCATTAATATGTTTATATAAGTGTATAATCGCTATGAAATAAAATTCGTTTGGTTTTCGTAGCCTTATAATTATGCTTTTATATACATATATATAGCAAGGGCCTTGCTTTAGAGAGATCGCCATCTTGCGCCGCCATGTATGTATGTAAGGCAGCCCAAGCGAACAATCCAGCCAGCCAGAGAACACGTTTCACGTGTATAAATAAACCAACGAAGACAGTGGGAGGAAGGAAGAAGGAGGAGGAAACAGCAGAGAGTGTTAGTAGTTCGTCGATGGAGAGCAGTGAAAAGTTTTTTTAGTTATTAAGTTTGCGAATGGACTACACTTACCACGCAACAGGAGAGAATGAACCCGAACCGTCATCTGCGAGGAAAAGAAGACGCAACTTCACTCCTTGTGATGCACTCTCTGCGGTGCTTTTCCTCTTGATGATATATCTCCCCAGCGATGGTAGCACCGAATCCCATTCTGTGCAGCAAAATGGGAGCGGAGGATTCAGCCTCTCTTCTCGCCCGCTCAGTGTACTCCGGCTCTCATCCGTATGCTCCGGCTCAAACAGGTATGGCTCTGGGTCTGTGTCCGCTACAAGAAACTCTTCAAAATCGCGTTCAAAGTCGTCCATTGCAGCTACTATAGTCCGGAGATATTACTAGGCTAAATAAACAGCTGAGCTCTGTTTACAGGCTACGCTGTCAGTCAGTGTGCGGGCTGGAGATTGGAAGAGCAGAGAGGGTAGGGTGTCCCCGCTAGGTAGTGTAAATGAGTATGTGTGTATGAAGTGTGTGTGTTACGCCAGAAGAGTCAGAGTTTGGGACGAAGTCTTTTACCCCCTGGAGTGTTACCGGAGTTTTTGGAGTGCTCAAATAAACGGGCCTTTTTCCTGAACGCTACTCTGGTCTCCTGTTCGTGAGGGATCCATTACAACATCGTAACATGGTTTAGATTTCTAAATAAACATTCACCTCGTCGCTAGATAGACCTACTCCTGATAAACTCGTGTCTGTGCAAGGCTTTTTGTCCCTACGAGGCCACCGTTATTTACCCGACGGGAGGGATGAGTGAGTGAGCCGTGCAATCTAGAATTTGACCACTGATGTCACTGTTTTCAACCCATTTTACACACTGGCCCTTTATTATGAGTGATCAACTGGGTAAGTTTCATGGGTATATCTATTAGTTACTTTTTCACCCTATTTGTAGTCTTTTGCCTACATGGGTGTAAGTTTGTTTACAGAGTGATAACTATAATTAAGCTACTAGATAGGCAGGGCTATCATACCAAAATATATACTAGAGACCTGTAGAGAGATAAAAATGCCAAAATTATTTGGTCCCTGTGGGTGATCGGGGCCTACCAAGTTGTGAAAATGATCCCTTTAGCCCCTGGACTAACAGGGCCCCATTCTATTTGTCTGAAGTTCTGGCTGCACTAGTTACCTGTCAGGGGCTGGTGACATCAGATGGTGAGGTGAATAATCTAATAACCTACTTTTATGATAAGATGACATTCTTTGGCACATATAAATGCAATTTTGGGGTGATTGGCTTGTTAACATTAATAATGGCAAACATATATACATGCCTTTTGGATTTTTTATTCCTTATTCCATATCCACCTATAATTCATGTGTGTTTAGGTGTATACCTTCTTTAAAAGGAGCAAGGTACTGACGAAATCTTTGCTGCATTGTGTGCAGCAACTGGCTGTGGACATTCAGTCCAAATTTGGTGACATTCTGATAATTATTTCCCGAGATTCATGTGATGAGGCAGACACTGTCCCTTTTGGAGAAGCCTCAATTTTGACTATTTTCAATTTTGGGGAGGACCCAAAGATTATCCAAAAAATTTTATTAAGCTGCTAGATAGGCAGGTCTATCATACCAAAATGTAAAGTAGAGACACAGAGGAAGTCAAAAATGCCAAAATTGTTTGGTCCCTTGAAGTGATACCAAAATCTGCCATGGCCCCTGGACTATAATGTTGTGGTGGTGACTTTAAAACTTCAGCATAGAGGATTTTTATTGCAACTTTAGTTTCTGTCTGGTTTCTGTTACCTTACCTTCAAAATTACCGCTGGCTTACCAGAGCCTCTCCTGCTCCGTCTGTGCTCTGTGTCTCAATCTAGCCTCGCGTCACCAGGCTCTTCACGTACAGTGAAGAGTCTGGTTTCCATTTACTCTGAATTTTGTCTGGATTCTGTTTCCGGTCTAGAGAGCGGATCCAGAATTCACCAAATTTACCAAAGTAAAAGTGTTCACCAAAGTAAAACTTGAAATTCTGGCGCACCATTGATTTCCACCTCCGGTTTCTCCACGTTGGAAAGTTGAATCAGAAAAGAAAGAAGAGTGAAGACTGTCGCCACGATCGATACATTTTAATCATTTCAATGTGGACATACAAAAGTCTGTTATAGAAGAGGTTCCTCAAGAAACTTGTCGGGTACATAAAATAACCTCTTTAAAGCCGCTACAGAATCTTTGCCTGACAAATTTAATTGACAGTTCCAGCTGCTTACCAAAACGGCCACTAAACAGTCCCAGACAAATCTCAGTGTTCACATGATGTGAAAGCATGCACAGGCATCAGTGTTGATTGGCTATCACTTGTGCCATGTAACCAATCAGAGGGGGCTGTAGGCGGGACATTGTTACAAAGCCCAGTGCAGTGGGGACTGCAGGCAGGGAGGGAGACGGCTGTATCAGTGCCAAAGGAGCGAGTTTTAAAATACATTTATTTGATCGGTTATAGATGAGAAAACATTCGATGCCGATTATGGTAAACAGTAGGTTGTGTTTACTCGCACACTGTGCCCCTAAATAATTTTCCTGGTTTGCACATATATATATTTTTAGGGGCAAATGCGAGTGAAATGCTCGCACTGTAGAGCACTTCTGTCCATGCTGGACAGAAACTTCGCCACGCCGGCAATCCGGCGCTGTGCCGGAGAACTTTAACCCCTGTAATAGAAATAGGACGATAGTTATTTACATCAGAGGAATCTCCACCTTTGAAAAGGGGGATAACCTTAGCACATTTCCATATCTTGGGGATTGAACAGGGAGTGTGCCTATGTTCCCACAGCCCTATGTTCCCACAGCTCTGTGTTCCCACATTTCCTTTACATAAATTTGTATTAGATTTTATCCCCCTTTCTTCCAATTTGGTAGCCAATTACACCCAACCTATTATCCCCTCTAACCCTAACCCTAACCCTTGTGGGAGGATAGGGCTTAAACTGAAGGGAAATGTAGGAACAAGACAAGAACTAACAAGATATTATAGTTATATTGGAAATGTCCTAGAAATGTGGGAACATAGGGTTTAATTTTGAGAAAAATCTTAGAAATGTGGGAACATAGGACTGTGGGAACATAGGGCCTAATTTTCAGTGAACAAAAATTCTTAGAAATGTGGGACAAGCTATCTTTGTAGGAATTAGGGACCTCGGCTGAAGGGCGAGGACCCTCTTGTTTTTGGTGCGTTTATTAGGGACCTTGGCTGCGTTTATTATTCTTTCTCCCGCCACCTCTTTGAGCTGGAGTTTGACCCCCTAAACATGCTCAAAAACTCACCAAAATTGGCACGCATGTCAGACCTGGTGAAAAACTCCATTCCAACTCTCATATGTTGCCACAGGTCTCTTCTATTCACTCATGTTTTCATCTTTTTCATATCTTTTACCATTTTTAATCTGTGCCTCTCAAAGTACCATGAGCAAATGTGGAGAAATTGACCGTTTATAATGGGTGTGTATTGTACGGAATGCTGTGAGCTAGAGTGGAGAGGGCTCTAAAAATCGTCTAAAACTTTTGTCTTTAACTGGCTGCCATGGCCCCATGATAAGCGAGTGGCTAGGAAGGGGGCGGAGTTAAGATTTTCAAATACTCCCACTCAAAGGAGAAGGGGATTGGGGGGATATGCTGCCTCCATATACTCCATTCAAACCCTGACAAGCTAGCCATGAGTGACCACTCAGATAACAGTGTAGACACCTTTGCGTCTGAAACTTCATTTGAGGTGGAGGACTTCTCTCCTCCTGACTCGCCTGTCGGTCAGGATGACGGTCCAGAGCCGTATCAATTTGAGCCACTAGAACAGCCTGTCGGTGCTAAGGTAGGCTGGGAAGAGGGCACTGAGGCGGCCGGGATTGAGGACATGGAGGGGCAGGAGAGGATGGGAAATGTCTCGGATTGGTAGTGGCTGGATTTTAGTGAAGATTTTGATGTTAGACCATCTGTTTTGATGGTCTAAGATTAATATAACATTTTTATACAAACAGCCCCTACCATGTGATAGATAGATAGATCTCTCTTCTTAGCTAGCCACTCACATATCTATATTTTCAACAGATGTACCTGTGGTCACTGTACAAATCTCTCTCCTAGAGAGAATGTCTGTTGCAGGGAGGTGACAAAGGTAACAGAGCCCAGACAAGCTTTATCGGTATTTGATATTTCAATTTGACATGAATGCATTGTCCCCAAATAAAGATTGCAATGTATTATATAAATACACACATAAACAGTATAAATACACACATACACACACACACGTGTTAATATAATATGCATAAATCCTCCCAAAACATGCTGCTTTTCTTGACATGCAGGTGATGCACAGGTGTGAACAGGTTGGAGGAGCATCCCATCATGTGCCGTCACCCGCATCAGGCTGGAGTTTCCAGAAACTGGGGAAACCTGCACAGGTTTCCAGATTTGAATTCAGATCTCAAGTATTTTTTTCAAAAGTCAAGCAATTTTCAAACCTTGACAACACCACATTACAATTAAAGCATGATAAATATGAACATTGGCTTGGATAGCATCAAAACACTGCCACATTTACTGGATAGGGTTTTTATCAGCAAGGGCTTAAATGATACATTTTTTCATGACCATGGGGACCCTGATAATAGGGGAATATACACCAATGTCCTTAACAACATAGATCTTATGGATGAAATTTTAACCGAGCTTTGAAATGTAATTAGGTGTTTGGTAGCAGAGGGACTTGAAGGTTGAAGATGAGGAACTTTTGAGAGATGTGGAACTTCATTGGGCCCCTGTGCGTGTGGATGACAGTCTGAGACATGTTTCATGTAACCAGAGAGGAAAGATGGCAACCTCTAGCAGATGATCATTCCTCAGCATCTCTAGTAGGAGAAAGATAAAAAGAGACTTCAGCAAGATACAAACTCTGGTCAATGAGGTCGTCATTACAAGTAAATGTTTGTGTTGTTACTAAGTTTAGAGTTTCAAATGCTATTTTGGAAGCATAAAATTACCAGCCAGGAATCTGAAATTGTATCCAGTGTAGAACAATGGTCAATTCTCTACATGTTAGATGTTCAGTATTATACAACCAGGTGTCTGATTAATACAATCACTTATTTGTGTATGGTCTCAAATACCACGTGAAGACTGCAACCATGAAGTACTCAGCTCAGTCTGAAATGTTGTCAGTAGGGCTGCCGGGGCTTGGGCCTGTTCTTATCCCCCATCCATAGACAGGATAACACTGTGAAAATACTCAATCTGTGAAGTGTGGTATTGTGGACTGATCTTCTCCATGTCTTTCAGTAGTCTGGTAGACAGCAGAATTGCTATCAATTTCTCACATGCTGCTTACACACAGGAGTAATGTAATATAATTAAGGCAATCTAGGAACAATAAATAACTGTAAACTTGACTATAGAATATACCACAGGAAAATGAGAAATGTCACTGTGTATTTCTGTGTGGCAGTTTACTAAGATAAATGCAACCCCAGAAGAGGAGAATTGACTTAAACGATTGAACACCTTCTTAATATTTTGGTCAATGTACTACTGTTCTTACTTGGTTTGAGCCATTGCCTTGCCTGCTCACCAACTAGAGGCTGGTGGAGACAAGTGGGGAAAAGGGTGTTGTCATGGATATGGACATTTTGGATGTGGTTAGCCACAGAGCTCCACTTGGCCACAACCTCCTCCCCCGATGCTGAAGTTGATGCCGACCAGTAGAGATGATTGACAATGCTCTTCTTCCACAGTTCCACATCCTGCGTTCTCCTCACTTTGGCCAGCACATCCATTTTTTTCCCAATACCTGGACAAAAGACAGAGTATTTACAAACACAAATAGTAAAAGAAAAGTATTGTATTTTTCTATTATAATATTTCAATTGGGGCGGCACGGTGGTGTGGTGGTTAGCACTCTCGCCTCACAGCAAGAGGGTTGCCGGTTCGATCCCGGGCATGGGAGCCCTTCTGTGCGGAGTTTGCATGTTCTCCCCGTGTCAGCGTGGGTTCTCTCCGGGCACTCCGGCTTCCTCCCACAGTCCAAAGACATGCAGATTGGGGACTAGGTTAATTGGTAACTCTAAATTGTCCATAGGTGTGAATGTGAGTGTGAATGATTGTTTGTCTCTATGTGTCAGCCCTGCGATAGTCTGGCGACCTGTCCAGGGTGTACCCTGCCTCTCGCCCGATGTAGCTGGGATAGGCTCCAGCCCCCCCGCGACCCTCAAGAGGATGAAGCGGTTAGAAGATGAATGAATGAATGAATATTTCAATTGAAGAACTTACCCTTTCCCATATGCCAAGGGTCAAAGTAGTGAGTGTTGTCATGCCTTTGTTCCCGCGTGTATTTCTGTATACCTGGATGTCTGTCGGTAACAATGGCTTTAATTGTGACTCCTTTGTGCTCCAGGAGAGACAGACTATGCTGAAAGCCCTCCTTCTCCATCCGGCACCTGTTTCCAACTTCATTGCCCTGCCGAAACAACATAAAATAAACTCTGCTCAGTAAATACAAAATAAATAAATTCCTGGTTCGAACAGTTTTTGAGTGTATCAGTGTTTTTACGTGGACTAGTTGAATGTCAATGACCTTATTAGTTTTGAGGTCCATCATGGTGTAGTACTTGGCTGAATGTCCTAAAATATTTCAAGAAAAAAGAAATGTATGTATACACACACATATATGTATATATATACATACATATATATATATATATATATATATATAGTAAATAATCATCAAATTAAATAATCACCTGGTGAGTCAGCACGCATGTCGCCACCAAGAGTAACATCCCCACAAGCTATAGTTTCTCTGATGAGGTCATCCTCGTTTTGGTGCCACATCCAGTTGATGGTGGGGAAAAGGAGATTGGACTGGTGTTTGTGGAAGGTTGTTTCCGAGATTCCTTGGATCTTGAACACTTCCAGGAACTAAGTGGAAAACATCAATGTGAGGTGATGACATATTACAATATACTACTGCAAATGAATTTGTCAATGAGGATGTCCTCTTTTACCTTTGAGATCTTAACAAATGAAGATCCTGTGAACAGAACAGCTGCACATAGTTGAAGGTTCCCTGCTGGTATATTGTTCACCATTGGCTGGCTCGACCACTGATGAGCGTACTCACAGTTAGGACAGCTCTGATTAACTTGGAGGAGTGTCCCAAAGACAGTTTTTGAGATGTTACAGCTCCGGGTGCAAACTGGGCATTTTTTGAACAGCTCCATTAACATGTCTTCATTGACAATGTACTTGGTCACTGTATGAGGTGGCAATCCATCAGCAATGCTTTGAGGAATAGAAAACAATGAAACATAAATGTTATTGTGTGACTATGTCAATGACACTAACAACATTAAACTTTATTCCCCATAGTCGTGATAGTATTCAAATTGCATGTCAAACTAGAACAAAAGGAAATCTTTCTGGAATTTTACATTAATCACAGCTATGTCTCACTCCTACACAATCTAGTAGATAGTATAGCACTTCCAAATGAAACACTAATACGATTATATGAATGTGTAAAACATAGCAGAAATAGTAATAGTGTTGTGAACTACATCCCTTACCTTGTACAATCCATGGTGCTGTTGGTCACTTCAAGATGATAGCTGGAGTCATCATTTGATACCTCACATCTTGGCCTTTTGACAGGGGTGGAGCTTGACAGGGGAACCACAGGGACTGCAAGGGCCTCAGGAACAGCAAGGAGAGTATCTGTGTCACATGACACACTCCTGTTTGGGGTTCTGGCCTGAGTAGCTGTGCACAAATAAAAGGTTCGACAGTAAGCCTCATTTCCATTGAAAAAATAAAATTAGGGTGGACCAGATGTTGTCCTATGTAAACATTAATCAGCCCCATCTGGACAAGCACATTTTGAATCAGCACTGCACTAGTTAAATTAACATGGGCACTGTCCATAACAACTTTTTTGCACCACTGGCACACTTGGCCAGTAGAGTTGTTATTTTATATTCTCTTATGCAATTCTTATTATGCAATCATGATGATATAGCACATAAATATGAAAAATATTTACTCAGGTACACATTGGTTTAAGAAATGAATGGTGTATAGATGTAGGTTTCTCAAATTTTGAGTAAAGATATGTCACATATTTCCATAAAATTTGAGAAATGTCCTTCCTTTGTCCTAGAATGCATACTGGACAGGATGGGCCAGTGACTGGACAATTAGATGGTTTTGATAAAAAATGATAAACACTATTATAATTATTTCATTTAAATGATTTAAGAGACAAAAACTATAGAATGGATGGATAAGGACAGGCTATATAAGGGGTGTGCTCAGTACCATCTTATGAGTGTAATATCTTACACAAGCAGTCCTACAGACACCTCATTTACAGTAAAAGAATAACTTTTACAGACCCTGATTGAGTCTGGCTTCAGCCAATTACTGAGAAATCTAATAGTTAACTAATAATATGACTCACCTTTGCTTCTCCTGTGTGGCTTCAAGTTAGCCTGCACATAAGCATGTTTAGTGCTGACTGGTTCTGGCTGGGACCCAATCTTTCTGGTCTGTTTCTGAAACAGAACATAACAATGTTTCACCACTCGACTTTATTCATGGTATTTCTTTCTCTATAAAATTACCGCTTCTAGATGTTACATATGATGAGGTATTGTATGCATGTTCAACAGATTATAACAGTGATGCAAATAGACATTTACAAGCAAAATTATTTAATGAATTTGTATACAAAATGTACAGAAAGGTAAAATCATCAAGTTTTGAAAAAGTACTGCAATTTGATTTTGTCTTTAATGTTATTATCTTATATATATTATCTTTGCAATATGATTATCTTATATAATGTTATTACTATCCTAAAACATTCTCCAGGTCCTCTGACACTCTGTAGGACTTATCTCCACCCTGCCCAGCAGCGATACCGTGGCGAACGGTCCCTAACTGCGGGGAGAACGGAGCAGGCTACCCCGGAGGTCCGCCGCTTTTCCCGGTCCCTCGTCTCCGCCACACTTGGACTTATTCCCACCCTGCCGACAGTGGGACTGATATTCATTGTGCCGACAGTGGCTTGGAAAATCGCCCATAACCGTGTCACACGGGGAAGAGGGAAGAGGGAAGGCGGCTGGAGTTATATATATTTTTTTATTGACAAAAATATAGGCTGCTTCGGCTGATACAGTTCGCACACACCTATTTTTAGTCGCAAATGCGAGTGAAACGCTTGCACTGTCAAGCGCTGTAACACCCGGTGGTTCATGCTATTGCTTCCCGCAAAACAGCTGTCTTCCCCCATGTACACCGGGCGGGCTGACCTGGTGGAGGGGGGTTGTTTCGCAGCAGGGGCCAAAACTCGTATCACGAGCAGGTGCAGTACTGGGAGAGGCACTGCATTGTCTGTCAGCACTGTCCTTTTAGTTAACCCCATCTCGACCTGCATGATGTTGGCAAAGCAATGCCTGGAAAAATGGAGGTTGCACACTCCGGCTCTAGGCGGGATATCGCTGCTGTCCGGGATGTCAAGAGCGCGCAGCCACTCGCGCCTGATTTCTGGGTCCGCTGGAAACTGGTGCAGGCCAGAGATGGCTTTACATCCAGGATAGGAACACTGCCGACCCATTTAGGCAACTAGCTAACAAAGCTAACTGACCCTAACACTAACAACTACCTAAAACACACAAAGTTCAACTACAAACTAAAGCTACCTACAACTATTTGGAAAATCTAACAAACTAATACCTGTCTACACCCACTAAAAACTAACCTAAATACTATAAACACACTACTAACTGTAAACCTACACTAAAATACACTATGCTAACAATACAATTCAACAAATTACCAACTATTCTCTCTGCTCTACTACTCTCTCTGCTCTGATCCAACCTACTCGCTATCAGTTTAATTACTGCGGACAGAATGGTTTTATAGTAAGGGGAGGAGTAAAGGGAGGAGGGCAGGCTTTAGCGTGGACGGTTAGTGATGTCATTCGCTTCGAAAAAGAATCATTCGCCTCCAATGTAATGCAATGTAAATTCAAGTGTAGTAACCAGGTTTCAAGCTGTAGAGGGCACTCCATACCACATTTTCCATGCCACAGATTACAGCAGCAGAATCTTCATTTGAAACAGCAAATACACATTATTCACCCTAAAGTGCCAAAATGGGCTCTCTAGCGCCACCTAGGCACACTAAAATGGCCACTGCGGCCCGTAGGAATGTTGTAGAAAGATCAAACCAAAACTGGCGTGTTTGACTTACAAATCACGCGCTGACACCCATGACCTAAATCCAACAGGAAGTGAGCTATTTGCCCTTTCAGAGTAAGATTTCGCCTCAAACGTGCTCTTAAAAAAAACATCTCCTCCTACAACGTTTATTGTATCGGCTTTAAAGGCGCACACATGCCAGCTCAACTGCTGCTAAACAGATCTTCTGTATAACTTTATATCTCTCACCATCACATTATTTGATGATTGGACCAATGGTTTGGGAATGGGAAGAACTTGTTCGAGGAGTTAAATCTCCACTAAAAGAGGTCTCTTCTCTGTGTTCTGTCTGTGTATCTCTGCTCTTCAGCCAGGTGCACCTACTTATTTACCACGGCAACCGCTGTCACACACAAACTCACAGAAACATGTGTGTGCATGTCTACATCTTACATGCAGACATGACAGGGGCAGAATCTCCATTTTAACCCTTTAGGTGCCTGAATTTATTGAGGAAAATATTCCATTTTCATTTCAACATTTCACGTCAGCCTTTAATCGAAAATGGCCACCATGCGAAGTTCAAACGATCAATACAAGAGCTGTGCTCAGTAGGCGTTCCTTCATTAATATTCATTAATATTCATATGCTTTGTTAACTACGACCTTTATTCATTTAGGTCGGACCTTTCAAACTACAACTATTTCACCATTCAATGTGAGAAATGAATGCTAACATTCAAAAACAGCTGACTGTTACCCTATTTCGTGTGTAAGAGACAAAAGTCAATTTGAGAAACTTTATTTTCTTCTTTTTTTAGCATTTCAGCTGTCTTCTAGCCAGATTGAAGGTTTTGGGTCCGTCACTCTGCTTCATTTAGTGTGGAAACTGTTAAATAACGGGATCCGGCATTAACTCCGTTAACTGTTAGCAGCAGCTCAGCAATCAGTCCTTCATCTCGGAAAAACAGTGGTTTCAAAACTGCACTATTACCTGTAGCCACCGGGTCAGTCTGCTTTGCAGAGGAGGAGACCTCGACTGATAAATTGCCCATAAAATCACATTACCAACATACTGAAGACCTCCTTAAACTTCACTATTTGACCTCCGCGCTCCTCTATGCGCCTGTCACCCACGCTTGAGCATCCGTTCTGGGATACACAGTGTCAGCCTGCCCCACCTTACCTCGGCGGTCCTCTCTGTTCCTGTCACCCACACTCGAGCACCCGTTATAGGATACACAGTGTCGGCCCGCCCCACCTTACCTCCGCGGTCCTCTCCGTTCCTGTCACCCACACTCGAGCACCCGTTATGGGATACACAGTGTCGGCCTGCCCCACCTTACCTCCGCGGTCCTCTCCGTTCCTGTCATCCACACTTAGGCATCCGTCCAGGGCCCCGGAGGTCAGGCTGGGGGGCCGCGGGACCAGGGGTGGCAGCTCCGGGCACTTCCACTTTAACCCAAAACGAGTGCTCACGATAACCAGATGAGCAGATAACATCAACTAGGGAAAATAAAATGAAAACACCACAGTTAGCCTGTTAGCTAACATGAGCTAAACCGCTAAACTAGCTAACAGCTAACGAAAGATAACGTTAGCTGGTGGGGACCTGTGCTAAGCTATATACACCCAGTCGTGCCTCGCCACTCACCAGGAACCTCTTTTAACGGTCACAGAATAAACAACATAGCTATTTTCTGCCAATTTATTCCAGTTAGCTTACCTGAAACCAACTGTAATGAGATGCTGTGTCCTGCGAACTCAGTTCCAAACAAAAGGCCCGTTTCCACCGCAGGAACTTCGGGGTAATTTTACGGGGCCGGGACCGTTGGTGCGTGTCTCCACCGCAGGAACCACCCCTGAAGGACAGAGTTCCAGAACTTTTACAGGGTCTAAACAAGTCCCTGCCTCGGAGTAGGTACTCAGAACGGCCCTGAGAAACTCCTGGCTGGGGTTTGGGGATTACTTGGTGCTGATTGGATATACTCAAAGCGGGATGTGACGTTTTGTAAATAACAACATGGTTATCGTAGTTTAGCTAGGCCAACCATTAGCTGTTAGCGGTGTCTGTAATAACTCAATAAACGGTCCATGAAAAAAATATTTTTTCCAGCGGATATCTTAGTTACAACATGATTGAGCTAGCAAAGCAGTTTTGTGTTGCTATGTGTGGTATTTATTCAGTTTTGGGAAATCACGATGTCTAGAAAGCATCAGTGGCTGCAGCTGACAGGGACACTAGCAGCAAAGCTAACATTAGGATATCATCTGTTAAAAGCCTCCCGTTGTCGGATACGACATGAAACTACTCCAGTTAGCTCAATCATGTTGTAACTAAGACATCCGCTGGAAAAAATATTTTCTTCACGGATGAGCACACGTTTGATAAAATGGAGTTTAATCTCTCAGCATCCATTTTCAAGCTCTCTGTGTGTTTGTTTCTTTGCAGATGAGAAAAGGAGGAGCGCACATTTCCAAGAAGGCGTGTCTTTTTCAAAAATGCAAGAGGCGTTGCTTTGTTGCTGGCCGTTTTCGCCGGTGTGTTAAACACACTTTAGAAAGGAGTGTCCCCAGACTATCAGAAGGCGGAGTTCTCTGATTGTCCGGTGGCGAGACTAACATGTGGCAGACAAAGACCAACACATCTACAATCACTAACAGCTGTGAAAACCATGATTATATTAATTAACTCTACACACTACACTGTTCACAACAGCTAACACTCCACTCATTCCACCTGTAACACATGATTTGTTTCATCTAACATCTCTACACAATAATCATATCCACATACTAAAAACATTTCCACACAATACACTCAAATCTCCCTACAATACACAATCTTCACACGATGGAGCGGGACAGACTCTACACTAACACAAATTCACGTGAGTGCAAACCTACACAATGTCAAAACAACAACAAACTACAAGTCAATTTCCTCTTAAAACCCCACAGATAAACACAATGACAACAACAATAATAACACCACCACTACCTACATTTGCACTGGGACTTTGTATGAGTCACATGAAGCTACATCGTAAAGACTACACAAACCAACCTGATCTAATCCACATCTAAATAACACTACGCATCCAACTCTACATCCTCAAACAACCTGTCTAAGTCCTCTAGCTCGCCCTGATAATCTCTCACATTAAAACTACACAGAATACCTTTATGATCATTGAAGTACGTGGGAATCACTGCACATTCCACATCATACTGTGCTGTTTTAACATAAACGTGATCAATTAATGTCCCCTTCTCTGTTGTTTCTTGTGTTAAATGCTGATGAAATCCTTTTTGCCCCATGAATTTACAAATTGATGATTTTTTCAAAATGTTTTCACTGAAATCTCCCATTACTACAATTGTGTCACTAATTGGATTCAACCAATCAAGTAATTTCCCCAGATTTTGTTTAAATAAAGAATTTGGATAAAATGGTGGACGATAAATTACTGCCATCAGAATGTTAAATTTGCCACACAGGCACACCAAACACTCCAGATTCAAATCGGGTGCCTGCAGGAAGGTACAGTCCAAATTGCCTACACTGTACAAACCAACTCCAACATGTTCTAGATCCTGGAGCTCTAACAATTTGGGGTTATTGCTGCTGTAACACAAACCTTGCGGACAGCTGTGGAAAGTATATCCATCAATTTGGACACTGTTTAACGAGGACTGTGCAGTGAGCCACGTTTCTGTGACAGTAATACCGTTGAGCTGTAAATGCTGTGTGCAAGACATTTTGAACGTTCATTAAATACACAGAGAAACTGTGTGCACTTAATGAAGGTTTAGGCTGCTCAATCAAAAATGGAGACATGCTGTCTAAGGCCTCCTTTATGGCATCCTTGCAGTAAATGGCCTTCTCTTCAAAATCCCTGATGATCAGTCCTGACAAAACCCTAACACGATTCAGAGCTACATACACCTGCCCAGGTGCAAACACCTTCTTCAAAGACACGACAGCCTCATCTACTGTTAATCCCTGCACTTTACGCACTGTACATGCCCACGCTAGCCTAAGAGGAAACTGAAGTCGCAGACCACCTGCTTTAGTTGTCCTCTCTTTCTCGGGATCAATAGCAGTAGAATACCTGCATTCTACTGCCCCATGTGCACGTTTTTTCCTCCTCTGTGAGCCAATTTTGTCATCATCAAATTTGACATAAACTGTTTAGGAAAACTTTCATCATCACCAAAATCTATCTGAGTTACTGTGCCACATGCGCCATTGACCAGACCGTCCTCAACATCTACGTTTCTACATAACATAACACGCACGTTCCTTGCCAAACACAGCCTCTCCGGTAAACATGTGTCCGCCGCATTAATATGATGCCCTGCTGTACATTCTAATTGGCCTGTTTTCCTGTTATGTTTGAAATCTTTGGCTTCTATCTTAACATAATCTGGACACATGGTAATCAACTGCATAAAATTATGCCACTTACTTGCATATTGGTTGGAAAAATATGCAAAGTATAGCTCTCTTCGCCTGTCTCACGAGCCTTTAATATTCCAACATCACTAGCTAACATGGGGGTGGCCCTTGAATGCACTCTCAACCTGTTCAGCAACGCTGCAAACACACTATCCTTCTGCCTAACTATGGTTTTCAACTCCACTACACTAAAGCCACACCACAGGTCCACACCAAGCTGACAACTATACAGAGGCTTCCCTTTAACGGGAGGCAACTGATAGAAGTCTCCAACAGCTATCACACTGACATTACCAAATGGGGAAAAGTCGCCCGTCTGCTTCCCCTGCCTTAACCTACCATGAACATATGCCAACAGATTGTGATCAACCATACTGATTTCATCTATGATTACAATTTGGAGGTGACTAAATTTGGCTCTCAAAGAGTTTAGTTTGTCCTCACCCAAAACGATGTAAGGTAAACCGGCATGTGTGCCAATACTGAATGTGTGATGAATTGTTGCTGCGTTTAAATTGTATGCAGCTATGCCTGTAGGTGCGGTTAACAAAGCGCAAATATCGTCTGGTTGATCACAAAGTGTGGACAACAACCTCTCTGCCTCATACTGAATAGCCCTAATTAAATGACTTTTCCCCGTCCCTGCACCACCTGTCACAAACACATGCAGAGGTTCTGGGTTTTTACCCATCACCTTCTGCAAACACCACTGTCTGACCTTATAAAACACAGCCATCTGTGTCTCATTCTAAACCCTCACTTCTACACATCACATTCCTCTTCCTCTCCAACTGCGCTACCTGTCTGCTACCACCAACCAAATCTGGCACATTCTCCAGACGTTCTTGTAACCGCTCCTCTGCTATCTCAGATCCCTGCTGCTGCCTTCTCTCCTCTAAACACTCAAGGCGTTCAACTTCCTGTTCAGGACACAGCTCCCCCCAAGCATCCTCCTCATCTACGCCATGCTGCTCTGCAATCTCCTGCGCACGCTCTAAATCTGGACAATCTACATCAAACACTGCTCTATTATCCTTCACCACGTCCTTAACCGCATGTACTGACCCGTCACTAAATGTCAATCAATCAATCAATCAATTTTATTTATAAAGCCCAATATCACAAATCACAATTTGCCTCACAGGGCTTTACAGCATACGACATCCCTCTGTCCTTAAGACCCTCACAGCGGATAAGGAAAAACTCCCCAAAAAAAACCCTTTAACGGGGAAAAAAAACGGTAGAAACCTCAGGAAGAGCAACTGAGGAGGGATCCCTCTTCCAGGACGGACAGACGTGCAATAGATGTCGTACAGAACAGATCAACATGATAAATTAACAGAAAAGTAATACAAATGTCACACTTCCATCCTCATGGAACTGTTCAAACAGCTCAAAGCCTTCTGGTTTGAGGTCTGAGTCAGTTCTATAAGGGAGGAACAACTGCTGCAAACTCTGAAAATGCGCCTCCAGATGTTTTTCCAAACTAATGCGCATGTACCGAACAACCGCAAACTGAGTACGTGTTCTCCTCAATATGAAGCCCAAATCATTTTTCAATTGAATCACGTCCATAGACTTTTAGTTTTTGGCAAGAACACAATACTCTGACGCAAATGTCGCCATACACATATTTTCAAACACCGTCGGGCCTGTTCCTATATCTATTCACGAAGCTCGTCATCCACATATCTTCTGTCCTAATATCATGTGCAGATGCTCTCTGCTTCAAAACACTGAGGGGTAAACTCATCTTTACTATATTACTCCCTGTTGGCACAAAAACAACCTTCCTAGAGCACTCCTTCAAATGCAAGTTTTTTAACCTATACACTGCCTCCTGAGCACTAACGTCCCTATTATGCAAATACTGGAATACTGGAATTTCTCAATTATGGGATCAATAAAGGTGTATCTTATCTTATCTTATCTTATCTTATCTTATCTTATCTTATCACACTTCCTAACTTCTTCAACGCATCTTTAGCAGAGACATTTCCTTGGTTTTTAGCTTGTTTTTGGGCATTACTCAATAACAGGCCAATTTCTCTCTCTGCTTTTGTAATATACGATATTATATACACAACAACTGCGTAAGCATCAGTTACAAAGCTCACGTCAATATTAGCGTTCCAACACTTCAACAACTGCTTGCTGTACTGATTTACCCAAACTTCATTGACTCCTCTCTTATAAACTACCTTGGTCTTGTTTTCGATACTCCTTTTCTCCCTTTTTAAAGATCTCCTGATTAATGCCCACACTAATAAATAACTCCTCTACACTACCATACAATTCACTTTCCACTGCTTTCTTAACAGACTTCAAAATAGACTTCGCTGTGTCTTTTCTCATGTTATTCCTACATTCAAAACACCTGTAGACTGGTTTGGCTTCTGACTGAGGATCCTCCCCTGTCTTCTCTGCCTCCTTCTTGTCACGTGCATTTTTTTCTTCTATTTTACAAGTAAATGTACGCTCAGAAACAGGTTTTGGGAAATTAAAACGACATACCGCCTTCTTTTTCCTGCATGACTTTGAATGTCGTTTAGAATGTGACACAATGTCCAATAATGCGTCATCATCTGAGGGTAACTCACACGATACGTACTTATCAATAAACTCTACAACCTCCTCGTCTGTATTCTTATCAATTTGGGGAGCACCCTCAATCCAAAACAGACAGTGAACATGAGGAGAACTGCGCTGCTGAAACTCAACCCGATAAAAGTAATCTATGATTTTGCCAATTGGTTGAGAAGGAGACATGAGAACCTCTTTCAGAAAACAATGCCATCTGTAATCAAACATCCTCGCTGCTGTAACCGGGTTACCACGCAACAACTGACACCTGTCTGCCCACTCCAAATCCTCTAATGTCTGCGTTCTGCCTTCCTGCTTCAGGATGCTGGTCAGGAGATTCTGCCATCGCAGATTTGCAGACAAAAACGAGCAAAACCACGTCGGAATCCCTAACTGACGCACACAGGCCAAGACGTCCTTCTGCACTGACATCCAAAAGGCAGATGTTCCACGGACGGGCTTTAAAACCTATCCATCATCAAACTGCAACAACTGCTTCAGAGACTCCTCATCCTTCAGCATACTCTGACTAATCCTTTGAGACCTCTGACCCCCCTTACTTTTACGCAACGCCACAGAAACACTCAACATCACCTGATCTAGCTCTGACATGTACTGAGCAAAAATATGTACTCTACATTACGTGCAAAATGACCATCGCAGTGCATAATCCTATTGTTGAAATAACGCAACAGACTCAACTGATAACACCGACTGTCATGGAAGGTCTTCTGACCCAGAGGAAACAACACAGGGAAACTCTTTGCTTCATTACTCCGGTCAGAAAGCATCCTAACTGGGCTATTTCCCTCTGCAGGCGCTATATTCACAATGTCATCAAAATACTGATCTAATGCTTCCTGACCAATATCAACAGGCATAAGACAAGTGTCCTGAAACATGCAGTGCTGCTGTCTGTCATGTAACATTTCATCTTGTGCTATATCTGCTGATTCTGCTAGATCATCAACCTCAGCATTTTCTACAACCTGAACAGCAACCTCATTTCCTGTACCAGCTTCATCCTCACTAGCTGATCCAGCCTCTTCCCTGCCCCCATCTTCCTGCCTAAAAAACTCATTAATCCACTCCTCATTAAACACTTTCTCTCTATAACGAACATTGGTCCTCTTTAAATACTCCAGTGACTGTCTTACATGCAACGGATCCACAAACTGATACTCATAATGTCCCTTATATGTCAACTTGCGCTTTAACTTCACCTGCACCAAAGACCCTTCCATACTCGAATGCAGCAACACATTACTAGTTTGTGTATGTTGGTGGGAACACAGGTCACTGGACCACGTACCATTTTGCCCCCCTTTAGGCAATGCCAACATTTTCATAAAAGGAATATGCAAGGCTATCAAATGCTGCTCTAAACTATTCAGACATCCCGGTTCTGGTGGAACGGGATCAACATCCAAGTTATTACTCCAACATTCAGCTGGCATCTCACCTGCACTAATCTTATGATGACACGTATGACAAATCCACAGCTGACCTCTATGCAACACCAACTGACAAGGCACAACACACTGATTGTTACATCTATGCAAATACTTCTCACTAATGCACTCGTCTGCAATACCCGCTGTAGCTAAACTTCTACCATACACTTCCCTTTCACAGCTCTGCACCTGATTTCTAAACAACCACCTACGACACACACAACACACAAAATCTGGACCATCTCTGACCTTTTCCAAAAACTGCTCCATAACAAAACCAAAGTCTACTGACTTCTCCATTCTCTGCTTCCTACTCAACCTGACGCTATCCATAACCCTCTCTCTGTGCTCAACAGTTTCTCTTTATTTACCAACACTCATCATTTTAACCCCCTGTCTGTGCTGGATGTCTTCTCTATATTTACCAACACTCAGCGCTTTAACTTTCTCCCTGTGCTCGATGCTTTCTCTATACTTCACTATACTCTTAGCTTTACTAATCGCTTTAACCCTCTGCCTGTGCTGGATGTGCTCTCTATATTTACCAACACTCATCATTTTAACCCTCTGTCTGTGCTGGATGTCTTCTCTATATTTACCAACACTCAGCGCTTTAACTTTCTCCCTGTGCTCAATGCTTTCTCCATACTTCACTATACTCTTAGCTCTACTAATCGCTTTAACCCTCTGCCTGTGCTGGATGTTCTCTCTATATTTACTAACCTTCCTCGCTTTAACACTTTCTCTATACAATACGTTTTCCTGATACATCTTCATAAACTTTACTTGACGTCTGTCCCTAAGCAGCCTACTCATTTTCTCCCGTGTCCCTTTTCTCTGCCTCAAATACTTTGATTTCACAGACTTACGATCTACACCTTCAGACCCTACACATTCATTACAACTTCTCACTATCCACAACATCTGTCACTTTAGACCTAATGCTATAACCTGACACATCACTAACTTTATAATAACTATAACAAATCTGCAGTCCAGGCTTATGCACACAAAGAGTGTTCTCAAAATGCTGTCCCATGACATTCTCTACATAAATACACTCTGCTGACAAACACTTACTGTTACACTTGTACTTCAACCAATGTCCATCATAAAAAGTACACACACTAACTCCTAACCAATCTGCTGTGACCTGGATTTCTACCTCTGTAGCCCAGCTGTTCACATTTCTCATCCTGGACTGCTGAAGATACTCACTTCTCAGAAGACTTGCATACTCATCTGCATTCCTTTCTAACTCCTTACATACAGTTAGCCTAATCTTGCAATGGTGCTTCTGTGAGCCACTCACAGCCTGAGAGATGGATCTGAAGAAGCAGTTACCATCAGCCACAATCCTCTCATTTAAACACGGGACCCCTAACAACCCCACCTCTGTGGACACCAAACCACTGACCTTTCCCAGGTGCACCTGAAAGACAGTTTAACACAACCAACATGTCACTCCAAAAACATGAAACTCCTCCATGTGTTATGTCACACCAACAAAGTATACTGTACTTATGCCGTCATGGCACCACAGCTCCAACCGATGGACTGGGAAGTGCGCCGCCACAGACATGTAGGGGAGACCCGACACAAATGACAGAAACGTCATCAATCCTTCTAATATTTACACTTGTATAAATTATGTTGAATTACACATTACATCAATTATAACTGTGCTGATGACCACAACTGTAACGTACCCATGCGTGCTGCAACATGGTGGTATTCTTGAAACAGCTGCTCTTGGAAGCCAAGGTCCATGGTCAGATGGGGAGGGAAGTCCAACACAAAGACCTAGAAACAACCATTTCTTCATTAATTCCCTTAAACAAGCACATAACAGGGCGGCACGGTGGTGTGGTGGTTAGCACTGTCGCCTCACAGCAAGAGGGTTGCCGATTCGATCCCGGGCGTGGGAGCCCTTCTGTGCGGAGTTTGCATGTTCTCCCCGTGTCAGCATGGGTTCTCTCCGGGCACTCCAGCTTCCTCCCACAGTCCAAAGACATGCAGATTGGGGACTAGGTTAATTGATAACTCTAAATTGTCCGCAGGTGTGAATGTGAGCGTGAATGGTTGTTTGTCTCTATGTGTCAGCCCTGCGATAGTCTGGCGACCTGTCCAGGGTGTACCCTGCCTCTCGCCCGATGTCAGCTGGGATAGGCTCCAGCCCCCCCGCGACCCTCAAGAGGATGAAGCGGTTAGAAGATGAATGAATGAATGAAGCACATAACACAACAGTCTGCTCACAACTACCAAATAAATACTGATAACAGTGACTGCAATAAGAAAAAAGGAAAAATAAATAAATACATAAAACACACCTTGGGCCAGCGGCTGCAGACGGTGGTCAGGAGCGCACCAAAGTCCAACGCCGCCTCACTGATGGTCCTGCTGGCAGTGAGGTTGTTGCTCAGGGCACATGGTGTCCGGGGTCCACGGGACAGCAGCACGCGGCACCTCCGTCCTTAGCTCCCTGGTGTCCACACCTGGAACAGACAGAAAACCAAAAGACAGACAGCCCTCTGGGATGGCTACAAACCTGTCCACCATGGTGCGCAGGTGGGAGTCTCCAACGACGAACACGAGCTGTGACAACAGAGACATCGCTTTAGAACACAGACACCAAGCGTGACACCATGCAACCATCACTGTTCTTTATGAATAAGACAGAAATCATACTTACTTCTCCGGATGCTGAGCTGGAGTGACCAACTTGAAGCTACGCTGGGTCAGCTCCAAAACCATCGAAACACATTAAAATAACCTTTTTGATACATACGAGCATGAAACTTCGGGACAGGCAGCAGGGGGGTCCAAGTCTGCACCATCGCCATCCTCCTCCTCAGGGCCTGGGCATGCCGGTGGGAGTTCGCACGGGGCATCTGAAAAAGACACAAACAACCAAAACAAATTAATTCAACATTCACATAGAAAACATACAAATCACTCTGACTGTATGCTAATCACACTCAAAAGCCATACTTTACAGGCAGACTCTGGCCTCAGCCTTCAAATACATACATAGCTCAACTTACCTTGGAAGCAGTAGACAGACACCTACTAAAATAATCAAGTGTGTGTGTGTGTGTGTGTGTGTGTGTGTGTGCGTGTGAGTCTATATGTGTATGCGTGTGTATGTACAGAATCAGAAATGTGTTTATCAGTTGGCTATGTGTGTTTACGATTGAATGAATGTAGACGTAGAAAATCTGTACAATTAAATGCCTGCTAGAGACAATGATGTAATAACATACCTATAAGATTTAAATGAACAGCATTTCAGTCAGACTACAGTTGATCAGCAGGTAAATGTAGATCAAATTTAGCTGTGTTCAAAAACACTGCATCCCATTAGCATCAGCAAGAATCCTGTTTGACCAAAAACCTTCAATAAATGCTTAAAATGCATCACATGTATTGTGCTACATCTTATAGCCTACTTAATATTTGTTTAACTCAACCACTTGTTCATTAGCCGTCCAGTTTATCACACAAAAGTTAACTGTATTTACCTGAAAAGCTAATTAACTCAAGGCTAACATCAAACACAATAGACAGCTAACAGACATTAGCATAAACACAAATCAAAATCCATCAATAAATATTAAAAATCCATCTCACAGCCACTGCACTGCCTTTAAAATTTCACAGTATTTCTTTAAATCAACTCAAGGCTAACATCAAACACAATAGACAGCTAACAGACATTAGCATAAACACAAATCAAAATCCATCAATAAATATTAAAAATCCATCTCACAGCCACTGCACTGCCTTTAAAATTTCACAGTATTTCTTTAAATCAAGCATCTGTGCCTTAGAAATCGAGTTTACCACAGTAAAGTTAGCTACAGTTAGCAGCGCAAAGTCATCACCTAAGCTAGCATAAGGCAGTATGTTGTCATCACAAAACACACTGCTAACAGACATTAGCATCAGCATAAATCATGCCACTTCATCAAAATCCATCAACAAATGTTAAAAATCCATCTCACATGCACTGCACTGCGTTTTACATTTCACAGTATTTCTTTAAATCAACCACTTTTGCATTAGGTGTCAAGTTTAACAAAAGTTAGCTGTAGTTACCCAAAAAGTTAATTCACTCAAGCACCACTTGTACATTAGGCGTTGAGTTTATCAAACAAAGTTAGCTATAGTTATCTGAAAAGCTAATTCACTCAAGGCTTACATCAAACGAAGCTAAGAGCTAACAGACTTTAGCATAAACACAAAGCCAAAACCATCAATAAATGTTTCAAATCCATCACTCCCATCCACTGCACTGCCTTCAACACTCACTAATATATGTCCACATCAAGCAGCTGGATCTTACGAATCAGTAAAGTTAGCTACAGTTAGTGTTAGCTGCACAAAGTCATCACGCAACAAGCTGACACTAAGCTAGCATAACGCTAACATGATTAACACGGCCACTTACCTCAGAGTCGATGTGAAAACGCTGAACACGCCCTGCAGCATGAGGCTTTTATGAGCTCGGATGATGATGAGCAATCATGACACCGGGACGTCCAATCAGCTATCACTGCATGTAGGCACATAATCCATGTAGAGTCAAAAGGTTAGTTTGAGATGAGCCAGGCCTGTGCAGATTCGATCACCGGTGATCGGCACACAATGCATGCCGCTTAGTTTTGTGTCCAACTTCATCCCGACTTGCTCTGACGTATTACAAAAGTGAATGGCGATAAAACCGCGAGAGCGAGGTGGCTACAGTTTTTAGAGCCAGGCACTGCAGTTGCTCTCCACCGACTGCACCGCCTGGCTCTCACCTGATCTAATGGCTCATTGGCTTGTTGGCTCAACAATATGACGTTTTAGATAAACTACTCATTTTTGTTGAATTGTAGAGATTAAGATTGTATTTGTCTGACCTGAAGTTTTATTCTGTGAACAGAAAACATGTTGTATGACTGACGGGGAAAACACACTGATATATGGGTCTGCTCACTTTTTTAATGAATTGACATCATTCCAGACAGGATGTTAGTGTGTCTGTGACTTCCTGCACGGGCTGAAGGCTGCTAGAAACTGTCGGGAAACTGTCCGACTTCACTGCAGCTTTTTGTCACCGCCCCCCGCTGGGGCCGCCTGATCTCGTCTACTTTTCAGGCGAGGCGCAGTTCATCTCGAACGAGCCTAATGTCAGCGTTCTGCGCAGGAACCCCTGTTTCTTGCGGGGTTTCCCTCAGAAAAAAAAAATGAGATGACATAGAAGCAGTTCAGGATTTAGCAGCGCAGTGTGTATTGCACAGGATGCTGTGAGCTAGAGTGGAGAGGGCTCTTAAAAATGTCTAAAACTTTTGTCTTTAACTTGCTGCCATGACCATAATTTCCACTGTACATACACAATTTATACCAAAAAACGTAGGAAAATTTGTCCTGCTCACAGATATGTTGACATGGAATCTGTCACACGTACACATTTTTGCTGAGTGGCTCCAAAGCGAAGGGAGCTCCATTTTTTTTTTCATTCACTCCCATGTAAACTGAGAGGAGAAATTTCTGGAAAACAGCTAAGGTGCAACACATTTTAAACTCGCTTGTGTGACCACATTTTTGACTCTAGAGATATAAAACACGACACATGCGTTCACGAGAAGTGGCTCTCTCTCACCATCACTTTATTTTCATGATTGGACCAATGGTTTGGGAATTAGAAGAACTTGTTGAGGAGTTCAAACCCATATTAAACAACCTTTGCTGATCTGCTCTCTCATGAGCTCTCTGTGTGTCCCTCAGGTGCAGGCAAGTCATTAATCGCCATGACAACGGCTGCACACACAGACACGGCCACACAGCTCTCTGTGTCTGTGTCTCACAATCTTTAAAGGACAGATTACAGCAGCAGAATCTTCAATTGAAACAGCAAATACCCTAAAGTGCCAAAATGGGCTCTCTAGCACCACCTAGGCGCACTAAAATGGCCACTGCGGCCCGTAGGAATGTCTTAGAAAGATCAAACCAAAACTGGTGTGTTCGACCTACAAATCACGCACTGACACCCATGACCTAAATCCAACAGGAAGTGAGCTATTTGCCCTTTCAAAGTAAGATTTCGCCTCAAACGTGCTCTTAAAAAAAACATCTCCTCCTACACCATTTATTGTATCGGCGTTTAAGACGCACACATGCCACCTCAACTGCTGCTAAACAGATCTTCTGTATAACTTTATCTGTCTCACCATCACATTATTTTGATGATTGGACCAACAGTTTGGGAACGGGAAGAACTTGTTCGAGGAGTTAAATCTTTACTACAAGAGGTCTCTTCTCTGTGTTCTGTCTGTGTCTCTCTGCTCTTCTGCTAGGTGCACTTACTTAATTACCATGGCAACTGCTGTCACACACAAACTCACAGAAACATGAGCTGTGTCCCAAATGAGGGTCTGCATCCTTCGAAGGGCGAATTTGAAGGCTGCTTATGTCACAACGCTGCGCGAAGGCTGTCCCAATTCATCCAAATTCGAACGCTCCTCCAAATGCAGCCGACAAATGCGCCCTCCTTTTCCCTGTTTTCGGAGGAAGATGCACCGCGACTATCCTTCGTGGCCTCCCATATCCCAAGATTCTTTGCGCACCTCTGTTCAACACAGAGTTTTCTTTACAACGGCGGCAAGTACCGGCACCGGTAGCAGCACCAAATACACCTTAAAATGTAAGTAACAGATTTTTACTTAACGCCAGAAGTTCAAAGGGCCTTGAAACCTCTAAATGGCTGTTTAAATACATGACGTTAGTGATGATAGCCAGCTCCGTAATGTAACGTTAGCTTAAGGCTAACCTGTTGATACGAGGAGCTCAGTTAGCCTTTAAAAGTAACAGTAACGGTAAAGCCTAACCCCTTCACTTTCAATTGTTACAAGCTCTTATATCTTATTGTAACTGTGGAGACGCTGTAGGCTGTTTATGCCTCACATCAGGTGCATAAACGCACCGCAATGAACAAATATAAAGTTAATGAGAGGATAGGTTGTGAGCCCCGCTGTATTTCTAGGCTGTAAAACTGTAAATGTTTGGATTGAACAAAGAGCTAACTTCAGGAGCATTATTGTTATTGTCGTTATTATATAGAACAATCATTTTGCCTATTGACATAACAGAAAATATGTCTTACATTTCATTTTGTTGTAGGGAGCAAGGAGCAAACGGAGGAGTTTATTAAACTCCATGGTGAAAATGACCACCTGTTTACAGGAGCCAGGAGTAAAGCCACACTTGGATAGAGGTACCTGTTAAGGCAATAATAAATAGCCCATTTGTACTCTGAAGAGGCAAAAATCGGTGCCTGGAATTGGGCCTGGCGGCTCCCGACCTTGTCCTCAACGTTGCTTCTCAGTTGTCCTCTAATGTCGATCTAGTACCTTGGATTCAGCTAAGTAATACTCAAAAAAACACTGGAGACAGGCAGAGTCCGATGCAATCGAGTTTAATGTGTTCACAAGCTTCAACACATACGACTCATGAGTCAAACCCCGGAGCAGGACTGAAAACTCGCTCTCAACACGTCTGCTTTTATGTTGGTGGAGACTGGGTAGAGTCTCCACCTCCTTCTGGTAATCCATCCTACTCCAATCCAAAGCTATTGGTGGCAACCTTTTTCTTTTTGTCCAATCATGAACAGGACCGTTTTTAATGGTGTATCACTTTCACTTTGAGCCTGGAGTTTCCCAAATCTTCCACCCTTAGCTTTAGATTTACTTTCACTTTATTTTTAAAAAACATGTGAATCTCAGGGACTTTCTTTATGCAGCCCTTTGTGTTCTTATGCAATATAAACCTTTAAATGTGCATCAGGTAATACAAACATTTGAATGTGTGTGTGTGTTATCATTATACAGAACATGATAGGTTATATGTGTGCTCTTTAGTGCGGATACAATGTCAACTCATAACTCTGTATTGTGAACATTTTGACATGTATAACAGTGCTTTAACACATATAGATGTATTTCAGTCAATTTTATAAGAACTTATACATAAAACACGGTCATATGATGGTTATGTGGTTTTTTGTTTCTTAATCAACTTATGCAGTATAACACTTTTACTTGATTAGGGATTAATTCTTACACTACAACTCTATACATATTTGTATGTAAAGGTTTCTTAAATTAACCTAAATCCTGTACAAAAACCAAAGTACAAATATAATCTTAAGATCACAATAAGTGAATGTTGTTTTTAGATGGGGTGGGAATTTTATATCTGTCCTGATGTCACCTTTTGTGATCATGTGTGTTTACCTTTTGTCATGCTTCTCTCTTGTTTAGAACAATCCTTCATAAAATGGTCCTGGAGGGAAGAGTGGAGCCTCAACAGGTGAAAAAAGGGGGACAACTTAAAAAAAATACAAATAAATAAAGTATGTGCAGATTTGGATAATGATATGGAAACTACATTTGTTTTACCCAAGTTAATACTTTGATAAAGAAACACAGAAAAAACTCCAAGGTACTCTCCTATAGTAGTTACAGTGCCTTTATTCTTTATTCCTTGAATCTGTTTGACTTCCTGATGAAGGCTTGATGCTGAAACGTGTCGATGGACTGTGTTTTTAAGGTTTATATGACCATGCCATAAGAATAAAGGCATTTAACTGCTTTGGGAGAAAAAACTCCAAGGCCTTGGAGTTTTTTCTTTGTTTCTTTATGACTACATGAATCCCATTCCAAAGAGCACCTCAAACATACTTCTTTTTGAGTCCATGATGCACTTGTTTTTCAAGACTTTTTTAATAAATACTTTGCAGAAAATTGCTGCTGTTGTGATTGATTTCCTCTCCCTTAGGAATGCAAAGATCCAGGGACAGGTCAGGGGGTCGGCAGGAAGTCCACTGCTGCCACCTGGCCCTGGTTTGTCCTCAAGGATGAGGGTTTAGGACAGAGGCCTTCCATTGCCCCTCCTGTCCTAATTGCCTCCATCCCTGAGTACACACCAGGGCCAGGTGCTGTAGTGGGTGAGCAGCATGAGGAGGAGGATGAGGAGAGGCAGCCAGGGCCAGCGACAGGAGGGATTATACATTATCAGTTCCATTTCTTATTAACAACTAGAGTAAACATTTGAACTACTTTTCAGTGACAACAGAATTTATTTTTTTCTTCGATAACCAAGTATTTACAAAGATACACTCTGAACATTTCTAACTATTTACAAGTTTACAAGTGGGCATTCTTAACATGTACAACTACAAAAGATCATCAGAAATCACTATTTACAGAGAACAAATATAAAATGATGTAAAACGTGTCCAGCAGCACCTCCAGGGACTCTGCTCAACCTGAAATCTTCCCTTATGTCACCATGATTAAAGAAGTTTTGCAGCACCGGAACAGCCAGCTTTATTCTGCAGTACAGGGGCCTGGTCTGGATGGGGAAAGGAGGGTAAGATCAGGAGTACATAAATGATCAAAGCAACAATAGCTATTTAATTTTAGTTAATAAGACAATTCCAGTTAAAGCTATAGCTTGGATAAATAATGTTATATCTGTCCATCTATCCACTTTGGCTTCTCAATATGGTTTTGATGTTTAATGACAAAACATTTTCATATTGAAATTAAGTCAGGGCTATTTACAGGGTTTCTACACATTTTACTAGGTCCAGTTCAACCACTTTATAAGCCCTTTCAAGCATTTAAACTAAAATTCAAGCACTTTTCAGACTTTGAAAGTACAGCATTAAAATTACAGCTTTTTCAAAGATTTTAAGCACCTGTATGAACCCTGTATCAAGTGCAATGGTTAAATGACATTAACCACATATAGCTAGCGTTTGTCACCTAACGGTATCGTTTATTAACAGGTATATTAATTACCACAAGCTATGCTAGCTATAGGAACATTAACATTAATAAAACAACAGGTTAACCTTGCCACGGCTCTCTCCCAGTCGGAGATAAACGAGCCGCCGGTGTCTCCTCTTCCTCAATCAAAAAGTAAATTAAATAAACAAAATGACAAATTCTAGCCCCATTTTATCGCCGGTATGTCCGTTTGTCGCTGCCGTCTGTTGTGTTTTTCACGAGCTTGGGCAACAGGAATCATGATGTGGTGACGCAACCAGGAAATCCTCCGTAGGCTAGACCTTCACATTTAACAACGGTTGACGACTCCTTCGGAGGCACCTCCGAAGGACTAGCCTTCGGAGGCTGCGTAGGCCGCGTCCATCGAAGGATGCAGACCCTGAACTGGGACACAGCTATGATGTCTGTGCGTGTCTACATCTTACATGCAGACATGACAGGGGCAGAATCTCCATTTTAACACTTCAGGTGCCAGAGTTTATTGAGGAAAATATTCCATTTTCATTTCAACATTTCAAAAGCCTGTGGCTTGAAAGTGGTGAGAGATAAAGGCATACTGTAAATGAGAAAACAATTCATCATGACCCAAAGTTTGTGACAGGAGTAAATTAACTCATCTAATTTGCATATTGTGGTGTCATTAGGTGGTGGCCATATTGGATTTCATAAATCTCAGTAAAACAACATTTTTAACATATTTACACAGTAGATTTGTTTTGTGTTGTTTTGTCATTTCATCCTCAAAATAAAGGAAGAGGAATCTGATGGGAGTAAATCCACTCATCTGATTTGCATATTGTGACATCACTTCTACATACCTACAGCTACAGAAAGCATTTGAACATCAAAACGTTCAGCTCTGTAAGGATTTTCGGATGTTTGTGGCAATATGTTTCATATTTCTAAATAATTCACAATGACGACATAAGCTGGAGGCTGAAACGGGCGCGAGGTCCCGCCCAACGCTGCTTGCAGCTTTAATTTTTTTTTTCTTCCGCCAAAATGATCGCATTTTTCACTGCCTGAACATACCCCAATACTCATCAAACTTGGAAGAATTTTATAATCTATTGTCGTCCTGAATTTCCACCACTAGGTAGCGCTATAGTCAAGGAAAGTGCGTTTTGGCTCATAACTCCCATATACTTTGTGAGACATTCAAAAACCTTATATCCACGCGTTCAGTAATTGTGCTGAATCTCATAAAATAGGTCACGCCCATTTCCGCCTACCGTTTTTTTTTCGCAAATTCGCAAACTGTTGCAAACCTACTTTTTCAAACTCCTCCTAGGCAATTTCACCTGTTTGCATGAAACTTTGCACACAGCATCTGTGGAGTCTCCTGACAAAAGGTTATTAAAAAATTTCGATATTCCAAAGAACACTGAAGTTATTAAATAGCAACTTCCTGCAGATTTAGTACAAAACAGGAAGTGTTGCATATCTCCACATTGGTGTGTCCGAATGACATGAAACTCAGATTACTACTTCCCCATGAGCTCCTGAGGCTCTGTGCAAAATTTCAGGCGATGACCACCAGGTGGCACTTTTTAAATTGAAGTATTTTATATCTCCACATTAGTTGCTCAGATTAACACGAAACAATTATTGTCAATGCCCTCCTGAGGATATCTGACAAAGAAGTTACCGATCTGCCACTAGGTGGTGCTGTGGTGGCAGTCTAATTTAATATTTGGCACTGTGCGAACACCATAACACTTATGGAATTGAAATTGATAGGGCTGGTAAAAACTGGCCCCTGTAACTCACACACCAAAAATGACCAGCAAGTGGCACTATTTTCAATGCAAAAGCGTTTTTGGCCCACAACTCCCACATAACATCTCGCACGTTTTTAAACCTTATATCTCAGTGTTCCCTGAATTCAGCTGAATTGTGTGATGTAAGGCACGCCCACTTTTGCATTAAATTTCCATTTGCAAAATCGCGAACAATGAAAAACCTACTATTTCGAACTCCTCCTAGGCGATTTGACTGATTTGCACCAAACTTTGCATGAAGCATTTGTGGACCCTCCTGACAAAAAGTTATTAAAAGAATTTTGATAGTCCAAAAAACATAATATAGCCAAAACATAAGACAACAAATTCCTGCACATTGTTTTCAAAGCAGCCAGTCTTTCATATCTTGACCAAATACAGTCGGATTACCACAACACTTTTGCTAATTGTGTTCCATGGCCCGATGAGGGTTTGTGCAAAATTCGGTGCAAATCGGCCAATAGGTGGCGCTCTGGTGGCAGTCTAATTAGTGTGAATGGAAGTAAATTGGAAAATTTTCAAATCCTCTTCAGTATTGACTTTCAACCTTTTCTTGTCCCTCATACTTTGAGCTAGAGACACCATGTTAACTTTTAAAGAGTCAGAAGACCTTGAACTATTGGGCATGTATTCAGCTTCTACCTGCGTCTCACCGATGTGAAGTGGATTGCACTGGTCTCTCCTCTTCCTTGGGTTGATAATCATCTCCTTAGTCTTCTCTGCGTTTAAAGGGCCAGTGTGTAAAATGGGTTGAAAACAGTGATATCAGTGGTCAAATTCTAGATTGCAGGGCTCACTCGCTCACCCCTGCCGTCGGGTAAATGACGGTGGCTTTGTAGGGACAAAAAGCCTTGCGCAGACACAAGTTTTTCAGGAGTAGGTCTATCTAGCGACGAGGTGAATATTTATTTAGAAATCTAAACCATGTTACAATATTGTAATTAATCCCTTACGAGCAGGAGACCAGAGTAGCATTCGGGAAAAAGGCCCGTTTATTTGAGCACTCCAAAAACTCTGGTAACACTCCAGGGGGTAAAAGACTCCGACCCAAACTCTGACTCTTCTAGCGTAACACACACTCTTCATACACACATACTCACTTACAGTACCTAGCGGTACCCCCTCCCCTCTCTGCTCTTCCAATCTCCACCCCGCACACTGACTGACAGTGTAGCCTGTAAACAGAGCTCAGCTGTTTATTTAGCAATATCTCCGGACTATAGTAGCTGCAATGGACGATTTTGAACACGATTTTAAAGAGTTTCTTCTAGCGGACACAGACCCAGAGCCATACCTGTTTAAGCATACAGATGAGGAACTCTATGTGTTTGATGCTGAGCGGGTGAGAAGAGAGGCTGAATCCTCCATTCCCATTTTACTGCACAGAATGGGATTCAGTGCTACCATTGCTGGCGAGATATATCATCAGGAGGAAAAGCGCCGCAGAGAGTGCATCACAAGGAGTGAAGTTGCGTCTTCTTTTCCTTGCAGATGACGGTTTGGGATCATTCTCTCCTGTTGCGTGATAAGTGTGGTCCATTTGCAAACTTTCTGACTGAAAAAAATCTTTTCACTACTCTCCATCGACGAACTACTAACACTCTCTGCTGTTTCCTCCTCCTTCTTCCTTCCTCCCGCTGTCTTCGTTGGTTTATTTATACACGTGAAATGCGTTCTCTGGTTGGCTGAATTGTCCGCTCGGGCTGCCTGACATACATGGCGGCGCAAGATGGCGACCTCTCTAAAGCAAGGCCCTTGCTACATACATACATATATATATATATATGTATATATATATATATATACACACACACATATATATATATATATATATACAGTACAGGCCAAAAGTTTGGACACACCTTCTCATTCAATGCATTTTCTTTATTTTCATGACTATTTACATTGTAGATTCTCACTGAAGGCATCAAAACTATGAATGAACACGTGGAGTTATGTACTTAACAAAAAAAGGTGAAATAACTGAAAACATGTTTTATATTCTAGTTTCTTCAAAATAACCACCCTTTGCTCTGATTACTGCTTTGCACACTCTTGGCATTCTCTTGATGAGCTTCAAGAGGTAGTCACCTGAAATGGTTTTCCAACAGTCTTGAAGGACTTCCCAGAGGTGTTTAGCACTTGTTGGCCCCTTTGCCTTCACTCTGCGGTCCAGCTCACCCCAAACCATCTCGATTGGGTTCAGGTCCGGTGACTGTGGAGGCCAGGTCATCTGCCGCAGCACTCCATCACTCTCCTTCTTGGTCAAATAGCCCTTACACAGCCTGGAGGTGTGTTTGGGGTCATTGTCCTGTTGAAAAATAAATGATCGTCCAACTAAACGCAAACCGGATGAGATGGCATGTCGCTGCAGGATGCTGTGGTAGTCATGCTGGTTCAGTGTGCCTTCAATTTTGAATAAATCCCCAACAGTGTCACCAGCAAAACACCCCCACACCATCACACCTCCTCCTCCATGCTTCACAGTGGGAACCAGGCATGTGGAATCCATCCGTTCACCTTTTCTGCGTCTCACAAAGACACGTAGGTTGGAACCAAAGATCTCAAATTTGGACTCATCAGACCAAAGCACAGATTTCCACTGGTCTAATGTCCATTCCTTGTGTTTCTTGGCCCAAACAAATCTCTTCTGCTTGTTGCCTCTCCTTAGCAGTGGTTTCCTAGCAGCTATTTGACCATGAAGGCCTGATTCGCGCAGTCTCCTCTTAACAGTTGTTCTAGAGATGGGTCTGCTGCTAGAACTCTGTGTGGCATTCATCTGGTCTCTGATCTGAGCTGCTGTTAACTTGCGATTTCTGAGGCTGGTGACTCGGATGAACTTATCCTCAGAAGCAGAGGTGACTCTTGGTCTTCCTTTCCTGGGTCGGTCCTCATGTGTGCCAGTTTCGTTGTAGCGCTTGATGGTTTTTGCGACTCCACTTGGGGACACATTTAAAGTTTTTGCAATTTTCCGGACTGACTGACCTTCATTTCTTAAAGTAATGATGGCCACTCATTTTTCTTTAGTTAGCTGATTGGTTCTTGCTATAATATGAATTTTAACAGTTGTCCAATAGGGCTGTCGGCTGTGTATTAACCTGACTTCTGCACAACACAACTGATGGTCCCAACCCCATTGATAAAGCAAGAAATTCCACTAATTAACCCTGATAAGGCACACCTGTGAAGTGGAAACCATTTCAGGTGACTACCTCTTGAAGCTCATGGAGAGAATGCCAAGAGTGTGCAAAGCAGTAATCAGAGCAAAGGGTGGCTATTTTGAAGAAACTAGAATATAAAACATGTTTTCAGTTATTTCACCTTTTTTTGTTAAGTACATAACTCCACATGTGTTCATTCATAGTTTTGATGCCTTCAGTGAGAATCTACAATGTAAATAGTCATGAAAATAAAGAAAACGCATTGAATGAGAAGGTGTGTCCAAACTTTTGGCCTGTACTGTATATAATTAAAAGCATAATTATAAGGCTACGAAAACCAAATGAGTTTTATTTTATAGTGATTATACATTTATATAAACATATTAATGGGTGGAATATTCAGATTCAGATTCAGATTTGACAATAAACCATGCCAAATATTACACACTGACCCTTTAATCCCCAATTTCGCCCCTTTCCCAAATTCAAAAACTCACCAAATTTGGCACACACGTTTGGTCTGGCGAAAAATTTGATTTTTTGGCAGTGTTTTATGTAGACGGGGCCAAATGGTGACATACCGCCCCCTAGAAAATTTCGTGCCTCGAGCCCCGCCTGTGAGTTTTACCTACACACATGAAAATGTGTGGGCTCGTAGAACATGCCAAGACGCACAAAAAATCCTCCTGGACCCATGCCGTAAACCCAACAGGAAGTCAGCCATTTTGATTTGAATTTTTGACATGTTTGAACGAACTCCTCCTAGGGATTTTGTCCAATCAACTTCACATTTGGTACAGATCATCCTGAGAACATGCTGATCAAAAGTTATTAAAAGCTTATCTCTATGTCAAGGGGCGTGGCTGCTAGGGCATGACAACTTTTGGTGACTTTTCGTGTTCTCGCCATCGAATTTCCTCCCGCCGGGTCCCGCTGGGTCCCGCAGGTCCCCATGAAACACCTATGAAACAGCCTTTATTTCATAAGAAACTAAATGAAAACAATGAAAGAGGAGCGCTATTCCTGATCAGTGCGTCAAAGGACATGCAGACCAGGGAAACGAAACAAACAACCCCATGAATCTCTTTATTAACCCTATGGGCCCTAGGTGTTTTTGGGGTATTTTTACTGCCTTTACTTTTAAGCTCATATCACAGTCATTATAAAGGCTACATACACATGCTATATCTTGTTTTTTTTTTTTCAGGACAATCTGGGCTAACCAGATTTGCCACCATCACTTCATGTCCTTCTACGTGCCTGTATTTTATATTAATTTTTATATCAATGAAAAAAAACAAATCTGTGTGACTAAATTCTTACATTTTTACATGTATCTCAGCATAGCAAGTTGGAAGAAGACATATTTCTGCCAAATATGAAGAGGAGAGACTCTCTGGAATCTGGCAATATAAGAACCATGATGCTGGGACATTCTGTCACTTCACAGTTGTCCAAAACATGTGGTTTGTGCCAGGCGGACATGGTTGCCAGTATTTTTTCATTATTGCAAGAAATTCCATTGACTCATTCACAAGTCAAAAATCTGTTTTATCTGAAAGAATATTGCAATATTTACATTTAAGATAATAGAAAAATAGTCAACCAAGTGCAATGATGTCCTCCAAGATAATATTTGCCACTTTGTTTGCAGTAAACAAAGTTTGTTGTTGTTTTTCAGTTTCAGTTATACATTAGGGGGGCATTTTGGGCATTGTGAGGGGACAAATGTCCCCCTCAGTGTATATAGTGACTACGGCCGTGTCACGCATGCATAATTAGGCCTCAGTTGTCTGAGTGCGCAAAGGTGAAGTGGCTGGTCTTGTCATACAAAGTTTGATGGAGTGTCAACTGGACAATATGGAGATATTTGCATCTTGAAAGCTGAACTACAAATGTGGATAGACAGCGAGAAACACACACACTTCACTATATGAAGTGACTGATAACAAGATCTGTATAATGGATTGTAAAGAAATTCGTCAGGTTTTTATTTTGTAGACAATTGATCTGTATTTATAGCGTGATGTGATGACAGCACAATGATGTGTGTGGTAACATTGGAAACGTCTGCTCCTGTGCTTTCATGTGATATGCGTGGCATTTCTGTGCGAGCATGCATTCGCGAGTAATCCATCCAAGAGTAATGTGTGTGCAAAGCTGTATGAAAGCTCTGTTATACATAATTTTAGTGTAACTTTATCATTTTTTTTTTGCTGTGAAAACATTGGACTACTGACAAGTGCTTGGTCTTGTCGGAAAGCTACAATTCCGCTGTTTCACGTGATATGCGGCTTCTCTCTATGATGCACGGTCGTGGAGAAAATCAGTAGAGAAGAACAGGTGTGAATTTGGACGCACTATGTGTCATTCGGGCCCATAGGGTTAATAGCCTATAAAATGACGTGTTTTCTCCTGCAGGACGGGAGAAGACACAAAATCAATGCATCTCTATTATTGTGCGGGCATAAATTCTCAGAGTTTTGCAGGAGCGGGCGGGAGTGGACATACACATTGCGGTTGCAGGCGGTAATGGTCAGAAATTCAGCGTTCTGGTTACTTTTCAGTAACTGCGCAGCTGCGCTTGTTTTGTTGTTGGGTGTGTGTGTGTGTGTGTGTGTGTGTGTGTGTGTGTGTGTGTGTGCGGCTCTAGACATCAGTCTGATATGAGTGCTAACTTGTGATGATAATGAATATGATGTTGATTTAGATTCAAGGCAGCAAGATGAGTTTTGGTTGTGGTTGTTTGCTATAGTTTCATCTGTGCGTTTATGTGTAAATAGGCTTGGCCTGTTGTGTGTGAATGTTAGAGTGGAATCAGAGGGGTTAATCTGAGCAAGCATGTGTTCATGCGTGTACTGTAGATGTGACTGTGTGGCGTCGGAATAAAAAAAGTGCTCTGCAACGTTATTTAATACATCAGTAATATTGTCTGTTTCAATGCATATACCCCCCACCCCCTCCGTGTGACTTGAAATTATGGCCCCCCCCTTGTTCAGATGCGTTCCGCGGTCCATGCCCAGTAGTACCTGGACAACCGAGCCGTGGCGGCACACAGGTATGTGGCATGTCAGAGGAGGGGGCGCCGCGGGATGGTTCGCCCAGGGCATAAAACTAGCCAGGACCGCCTCTGATAATTATGAATGTAGCCTAGTTTTCAAATTAATTTGTGGCATGTTGTCTTGTAAGGTGTGTGGCATCACGGTGGCTGCAGATGGGACAGAGGATGAGATGATTCACTGTTTCAAGGCAGGACAACTTGTACACTGTGCTTTAGTAAACAGTAAATAGCGGTGATTTACAAAACACCAAAAACTATTTTTACTGTTAAAGTAAAGTTTGTTATTGTAAATAATACGGTACTTTATTTGTAATACTATATACAAAATATATATTTTTACTGTAAGGAAAAGTTTACATAAATATTTCTGCTGTTTAAATTAAAAAAATACAGTATTTGTATTTGTATTTTCGAATTTGGCTGTGATTTTTTTTTCTTTTATTAAAAGCCTCCTTCAAATAGTAGCCTGCCCCTATTTGTAGCCTGGTCCCAAACTAATTTTTTGTTAATAGTAGCCCCGGCTACTGTTTGAGGAAATACGGTATGTATGTAACATACAGTCAATGGCCACTTTGTGTACACCTGTGTAATCTAATGCAATCCAGTAGAATGACTATACCATGATTTTTTCCCTGAAGCTTATAAATTTTCGGTTATTGTTGACATTGTTGAGAAAGTGATGATTCTATTTTGTTTATTACTGAGGTCATAGTGAATGGTGGTGGTGTACTGGGGTGGCCTCCTAATTTTGTCTAATTGAGGAGGACAAAATATTAGGAACACTTTTAAATATATCGCACTCCAGTACACCACCCACTACGACCTCAATAAGAAAGTAGAGTAATCACCTTTCTGACAAAAGCTGAAAATGTAAAAGCTTTGTAAACGTAGAATGTGTGGCAGAGCTCTTGTATTGGATTGTATGAGATTGCACAGGTGTACCTCATAAAGTGGTCAGTATGCCCCACATTGACACCACCAATTCATGCCGGCTCTGGGTCTCCCTGCAGCCCCTGCTCGGCAGTCTCAGCCCCCGACACCATGCCGATCAAAAGTTATTAAAAGCTTTTCTCTATGTCAAGGGGTGTGGCCGCTATGACGCCGCCCTCGCCACCAAATACGCTTGGCTTTTTGATGGCTTCAGCGATCAAGCCTCTATAGAGCCCCCTTGAAATTTTCAAAAAACCCTCCCCATAGGGGTTTTCTTGGAGTAGGAAGATGAAACGTCACACCACGTCAGAGTTAACTTACTCTGAGTTTTCACATAACCGCTTCAGTGATGCGTGCTGCCGGCCCCCTGCAGTGGCATGGGAAAGCCAGGGCCCAATCACAGCTGCTTGCAGCTTTAATTAGGGCCCGAGCAGGTAGCGGTGCGAGGACCCTATGGAAATGCAGGGATTTTTAGGGCCTGAGCAGGTCTCAACCTACGAGGTCCCCATTGTTTTTCGAGTGATTATTAGGGCCCGAGCGACGACGAAGTCATCCGTGAGGACCCTATTGTAATCTCGCTGTTTATTAGGGCCCGAGCAGGTCACAGACCTGAGGAAACAACCTCTGAAGCCAGTTTAACCTATGTGTATGAAACTTGGTAGGCTTATGTAACACTCCAGGACCTATTGCCCAATGTTGAATGGCGCGCCCGCTGCTGAGCATTGAATCTTGAGGTCTTGCCATGAAAAACGAAATTGCTGTAGCTTTGGCATAAATGGTCCAATCTACACCAAACTTCACATGATTCATATTAGTCCTGCCTTGAACACATTTTCATTACCATATTTCCTGATAATAATAGCACCACCTAGTGTCGAAAGGAAGTACTTCTTATCAGACACTTATCTTTGGATTAACCTGAAATTTCAATGCTGTGGTCTATATTTGATGTTCACAAACATGACACATCATTAGTGTCTACGTGTGCTGCAGAGGGTTTACTTTTGATGTCTCACCATGAAACAGGAAATTGCTATAAATTTGGAATAAATGGTCCGTTGTCCACCAAACTTCACATGATTCATATTTGTCCCACCCTGAACACATTTATATGACAATATTCTGTGATAGTCATAGCGCCACCTAGTGGTGAAAGGAAGTACTTCTTACCAGACACTTATCTTTGGATTCACCTGAAATTTCAGTATTGTGGTCTGTATTTGATGTACACAAACATGACATATCATTAGTGTTTACGCGCTGCAGAGGGTTTACTTTTGAGGTCTCGCTATGAAACACCAAATTGCTATAAATTTGGAATAAATGGTCCGTTGTCCACCAAACTTCACATGATTCATATTTGTCCCACCCTGAACACATTTATATGACAATATTCTGTGATAGTCATAGCGCCACCTAGTGGTGAAAGGAAGTACTTCTTACCAGACACTTATCTTTGGATTCACCTGAAATTTCAGTGTTGTGGTCTGTATTTGATGTACACAAACATGACATATCATTAGTGTCTATGCGTGCTGCAGAGGGTTTACTTTTGATGTCTCGCTATGAAACAGGAAATTGCTATAAATTTGGAGTAAATGGTCCGTTGTCCACCAAACTTCACATGATTCATATTAGTCCCGCCCTGAACACATTTTCATTACCATATTGCCTGATACTCATAGACCCACCTAGTGCCAACAGGAAGTAGTTCTCATCAAACACTTATCTTTTGATTTATCTGAAAGTTACATGCTATGGTGTATATTTGATGTACAAAAGCATGATGTATAATTTGTGCTCTCTCCAACTCCCTAAAGTGGAAAGAGGAAGTGAAACAAAATGTGAAATATGTCATTCCAGCACTGTATCAAGGATATGCGGAGTCATTCCTGCATGCGATATCTAACTTTGACAGAAATGAACTGACGCGTCAGAAGGCGTCCTGCCAGCTCCCCCGAGTTGCGTTAAGGTGCGAGGGCCCGTTCATTGCTGCTTGCAGCTTTAATTAGGGCCCGAGCACCTAGCGGTGCGAGGACCCTATTGAAATGCAAGGATTTATTATTATTATTATTATTATTATTATTATTATTCCTCCAAATGAATTGCCTTTTTGGGAGGCTTAACATACCCGAAAACTCATGAAACTTTGCACACATCTCAGAACTAGTGAGAAATTTGATATTTTAAGGGTCTCGTGTGCTGGTTCCAAAAAATGGCTCAGTAGCGCCCCTTACAAAAGTTTAAGGAAACAGCCCCTTAAGCTAGTTTAACCTACATGTATGGCAGGCTTATGTAACGCCCAGAGACGTACAAAAAAGCCTCTTGGAGGCATGCTCTAAACCCAACAGGAAGTCGGCCATTTTGAATTAACTGTGCAATTTTGGTGCATTTTTGATCATTTACAGGGGTCCTAAATGAACGAACTAGTCCTAGAGATTTTTAATTGATCAGATCCACCTCAAACTTAGTCAAAAAAGCCATAAGATGTTGACGACGCTTTATTGTGGAAACTGTGAGTTTTCGTCAAAGGGCGTGGCCATGGCCTGGCGGCAAACTTTGATGTTTCGCCGTGATGATAAACGTTGCTGTAACTTGACTCCACATGGGAATATCTTGCCAAAACTTCACACATATGATGACAGTCCAGCCCTGAACACATCTACAGAGGAATTTTGAATCACCGCCATAGCGCCACCTACTGGCCACAGAAAGTTACTTTATACATTCTTTGATGTCCCTCTTCTAGCAGGTTAATCAGACCCACCTCAAACTTGCTGGTCTAAGTCCTTAGACCTTGATGATGCTTAAAAATTAAGCTTTGAGTTTTCATCAAACACTGTCACCATGGCACCACCTTGCTCGCCATCAAACACGATGTTGTTTTGAAGGGACAAGGGATGCTTGAAAACTCACCAAACGTGGCATACACATCACAGGTCACAAGTCTTGTCTGATGTGATTTTTGTGCTTTGATGCACCAAGATGGCTCAACAGCACCCCCTAGAATATTTCAATTATGCAGCCCCCAAAGCTGGTTTGATCTGCATGTATGAAACTTGGTAGGCACCTGTAACACTCTATTATGTACAAAAATGCCTCTCGGAGCCATGCTCCAAATCCAGCAGGAAGTCCGCCATTCTGAATTTACTTGTGCCACTTATGTGCATTTTTGCCCATTTCCAGGGCTTGTAAATTAACGAACTTGTCCTACAGATTTAATCAGATTGGCTCCAAACTTGGAGTATGTAAGCGTGACTATGTTGTGACCAAAAGTTATCACAGGATTTGCCCAATGTTGAATGGCGCGCCCACTGCCAAGCGTTGAATCTTGAGGTCTCGCCATGTAAAACAAAACTGCTGTAGTTTTGGCATAAATGGTCCAATCTCCACCAAACTTCACATGATTCATATTAGTTCCGCCCTGAACACATTTTCATTACGATATTACCAGATACTCAGCGTGCCACCCAGTGGTGACTGGAAGTACTTCTAATCAGACATTTATCTTTCTAGTTATCTGAAAGTTACATGCTGTGGTGTATATTTGATGTATGAAAACATTATGTATAATTAATGCGCTCTCCAACTCCATCTCGTGGAAAGAGGAAGTGATACAAAATGTGAAATATGTCATTCCAGCACTGTATCAAGGATATGCCAAGTCACTCCTGCATGCGATGTCTAACTTTGACAGAAATGAACTGACGCATCAGAAGGCGTCCTGCCAGCCCCCCGATTTGCATTAAGGTGCAAGGGCCCGTTTATTGCTGTTTACAGCTTTAATTATTATTATTATTATTATTATTATTATTACGAAAATGTAATCTCCAATTTGGCCCCTTTCCCAATTTCAAAAACTCACCAAAATTGAAATGCATGAAAATTGGTAGGCTCATAGAACATCCCAAGACGCACAAAAAATCCTCTTGGACCCATGCTGTAAACCCAACAGGAAGTCGGCCATTTTGATTTGATTTTTGACATTTTTGAACGAACTCCTCCTAGGGATTTCGTCCGATTGAGTTCAAAGTTGCTACAGATCATTCTGAGAACATGCTCATCAAAAGTTATTAAAAGCTTTACACGATGTCAAGGGGCGTGGCCGCTAGGGCGTGACAAACTTTGGCGACTTTTCGTTTTCTTGCCATCGAATTTCGAACGGACCTGACACCCACATACTTTATCTCAGCAGCTGCAAACTTCCTGGAAATCATGATGGCTCCGCCCCGAATGACCAGATATATTAATATCCCACCTTACTCATAGCGCTCCCCGGTGGTAACAGGAAGTGACCAATTTTTACTTTAACACGTACTGATGACACAAACTTGACTGCATCAATTTCATTCCACTTCTAATGCATGCAAAACAAGTTGGTGAAGCTACCACGCAACAGGAGAGAATGAACCCGAACCGTCATCTGCGAGGAAAAGAAGACGCAACGTCACTCCTTGTGATGCACTCTCTGCTGTGCTTTTCCTCCTGATGATATATCTCCCCAACGATGGTAGCAGTAGCACGAATTCCATTCTGTGCATTCAGCCTCTCTCCTCGCCCGCTCAGCATCAAACACATGGAGTTCCTCATCTGTATGCTCTGGCTCAAACAGGTATAGCTCTGGGTCTGTGTCCGCTACAAGAAACTCTTCAAAATCACGTTCAAAGTCGTCCATTGCAGCTGCTATAGTCCGGAGATATTACTAGGCTAAATCAACAGCTGAGCTCTGTTTACTGGCTATGCTGTCAGTCAGTGTGTGGGCTGAAAATTGGTGGAGCAGAGAGGGGAGGGGGTCCCCACTCGGCATGGTAAACGAGTATGTGTGGATGAAGTGTGTCTGTTACGCTAGAAGAGTCAGAGTTTGGGATGGAGTCTTTTACCCCCTGCAGTGTTACCAGAGTTTTTGGAGTGCTCAAATAAACTGGCCTTTTTCCCGAACGCTCCTCTGGTCTCCTGCTCGTGAGGGATTCATTACAATATCGGAACATGGTTTAGATTTCTAAATAAATATTCACCTCATCGCTAGATAGACCTACTCCTGAAAAACTTGTGCGCAAGGCTTTTTGTCCCTACGAGGCCACCGTCATTTACCTGACGGAAGGGGTGAGCAAGTGAGCCCTGCAATCTAGAATTTGACCACTGATGTCACTATTTTCAACCAATTTTACACACTGGCCCTTTAACGGGGGGGGGAAAAAATGGTAGAAACCTCAGGAAGAGCAGCTGAGGAGGGATCCCTCTTCCAGGACGGACAGACGTGCAATAGATGTCGTACAGGACAGATCAGAATAATAAATTAACAGTAATCCATATGACACAATGAGACAGATAGAGAGACAGAGAGAGAGAGAGAGAGAGAGAGAGAGAGAGAGAGATGCAGGACAGATGGTAATGACAGTAGCTTACAACAACATTAATGAAAGTAATAATATTATCGTTATAGTTCTGGCTACTGTGGTACAATATGTTGAAAGTATATATTAGTATCTGGCAGTATACATGTGTGATAATAATCATATGTGTATAATAACAGTAGAAGTATGACTAATGACTAATGATGGCAGCAGCAGCAGGAGGCATCTGGCAGGACCATGGCAGCAGCACAACCACACACATCATGCTATCCAGGCACCGCTGCGATATGAGTTAATCTGAGAGACAGTGGAGCACAAAGGCTCCGGAGAAGAAGCCGAGTTAGTGACATCCAGAATGGCCGAGTTAGCAAGATGCAGTAATAGGATACGAGAGAGAGAGAGAGAGAGAGAGAGAGAGAGAGAGAGAAGGAGAGAAGGTGCCCGGTGTATTATAGGGGGGTCCTCCGGCAGACAAGGCCTAAGTCAGCCTAACTAGGGGCTGGTACAGGGCAAGCCTGAGCCGGCCCTAACTATAAGCTTTATCAAAGAGGAAAGTCTTAAGTCTAGTCTTAAATGTGGAGACGGTGTCTGCCTCCCGGACCGTAACAGGAAGATGACTCCACGGAAGAGGAGCCTGATAACTGAAGGCTCTGGCTCCTGATCTACTTTTGGAGACTTTAGGGACCATGAGTAATCCTGCATTCTCAGAGCACAGTGTTCTGGTGGGATAATAAGGCACTATGAGCTCTCTAAGATATGACGGAGCTTGACCATTTAGAGCTTTATAAGTTAACACTGGGATTAAATTCAGTTCTGGATTTTACAGGGAGCCAGTGCAGAGAAGCTAAAACAGGAAAAATATAATCTTGTTTCTTAGTTCCTGTTAGTACACATGCTGCTGCATTCTGAATTAGCTGGAGAGTTTTTAAGGACTTACTAGAGCTACCTGATAATAGAGAGTTACAGTAATCCAGCCTTGAGGTAACAAAAGCGTGGTCCAATTTTTCTGCATCTTTTCGGGTCAGGATAGGCCTAATTTTTGCAATATTACACAGATGAAAAAATGCAGTCCGTGAGGTTTGTTTTAAATGAGAATTAAAAGACAAATCTTGATCAAATGTTACTCCGAGGTTTCTTATGGTAGTGCTAGAGGCCAGAGCAATGCCATCTAGAGAAACTGTGTCATCAGATAAAGAGTCTCTGAGTTGTTTGGGGCCAAGAACAATAATTTCAGTTTTGTCTGAATTTAACATCAGGAAATTGGTGCTCATCCAGGTTTTTATGTCTTTAAGGCAATTATAGAGTTGAGTTAATTGATTACTTTCTTCTGGCTTCATCGATAAATACAACTGTGTATCATGCGCATAACAATGGAAATTTATAGAGTGATTTCTAATGATGTTGCCTAAAGGAAGCATATATAGAATAAATAGGATTGGTCCAAGCATAGAACCTTGCGGAACTCCAAAACAAACTTTAGTATGTAAGGATGATTCATTATGAACGTCAACAAACTGAAAACGATCACATAAATAAGATTTAAACCAGCTTAGTGCAGAACCTTTTAGGCCAATTAAGTGTTCCAGTCTCTGTAGCAGAATTTGATGGTCAATAGTGTCAAACGCCGCACTAAGATCTAATAAAACAAGTACAGAGACGAGTCCTTTGTCTGAAGCAATCAGAAGGTCATTTGTAATTTTAACTAGTGCTGTCTCAGTGCTATGATGCACTCTAAATCCTGACTGAAATTCCACAAATAAATTATTATCATGGAGAAAATCACACAGCTGGTCTGCGACTACTTTCTCAAGGATCTTTGACATAAAGGGAAGATTAGATACTGGTCTATAGTTGGCTAACACCTCTGGATCCAGGGTGGACTTTTTTTAGGAGAGGTTTAATTACAGCTACCTTAAAAGACTGTGATACATAGCCTGTTAATAAGGATATATTGATCATATCTAATATATGAGTGTTAACTAAAGGAAAGACCTCCTTAAGTAGCCTAGTTGGGATGGGGTCTAAGAGACATGTTGATGATTTAGATGAAGAAATCACTGTGGTCAATTCTTGAAGAGAAATTGGGGAGAAGCAATCTAAATATATATTAGGTCTTACAGCTGTGTTTGAGGTTAGATAGGTAGGCCTACTATCTGAGGACAGGAGGTCATGAATTTTGCCTCTAATAGTTAGAATTTTGTCATTAAAAAAGCTCATAAAATCATTACTGCTAAGGGCTAAGGGAATACAAGGCTCAATAGAGTTTTGACTCTCAGACAGCCTGGCTACAGTGCTGAAAAGAAACCTGGGCTTATTTTTGTTTTCTTCTATTAAATCTGAGTAAGAGTTTGCTCTGGCATTGCGGAGGCCCCTCTTATAAGTTTTGAGACTGTCTGCCCAGATGAAACGAGATTCTTCCAGTTTGGTTAATCGCCAATTCCTTTCAAACTTTAGCGATATTTGTTTTAACTTACGGGTTTGAGAGTTATACCAAGGAGCGAACTTTCTTTGCTTTGTTAACTTCTTTTTAAGAGGAGCTGCAGAGTCGAGTGTTCACAGCAAGCCTACGGCGCTATCAACAAAATGATCAATTCGGGAGAGGTTAAAGTCGGTATGGGAAACCTCTGTTACTGAAGGACTTGGTATTGAATTTAACGACGGAGTAATCATTTCCTTAAATTTTGCGACAGCACTATCTGATAAACATCTAGTATAGTAATTGTTGCTGAGTGGCGTGTAATCGAGTAAAAAGAAATCAAAAGTAATCAAATAATGATCCGATACCAAGGGATTCTGTGGCGAGCTCTTACATCTGATAGGGGCGTCGTTTTCAAAAAACCCTTCCCATAGGGGTTTTTGTGGAGTAGGAAGATGAAACGTCACACCACGTCAGGGTTAACTTACTCTGAGTTTTCACATAACCGCTTCAGTGATGCATGCTGCTGGCCCCCCGCGGTGGCACAGGAGAGTGAGGGTCCGATCACAGCTGCTTGCAGCTTTAATTATTATTATTATTGGTGGGAAATTATAACAGAGGAATATATTTGCCATTTTAATGTCAAGAACACTTTCGTGTTTTTGTGTGCATACAGGACGTTGTTGAATCAGGGAATCCGTGTGTCCACTACGACAATGGATCCTAATTGACTTTACATTGGCATTGTTTCCGTGGTACCAGCATGTAATTTCAACCCTTTACGTGCTGCCACCACGGAATGCAGTGTTAAGAGGTCGTGGTCATTTCACGTATTTCTGTGAGTCACATGATGATATGAGTATATCATCTCACAATTGATTGTCATATTGAAACTAATGTTTTGCAGTGTGGACCATCATAGGTATTACCAACTTCTAAAATTTCTTCTGTGAGCATGTCATCACAGACAGGTATTGTGTCACAGAACAATGAATCATATATGTGTCAAAGGTGACGCACTACATTCCGCTATAGTTTTTGTTCCATTGTACAAACTTTTAGAGCCCTATAATATGCATACATTTTATGATTATTCATAATACTGACACATAAAATGGCAGGGAGTAAAAATATTAGGTAGTTAATTGGGAGTGAATTTAGACCCATCAGCAAATCCTATTGACATTTCTCCTAACAACTTTCAACACTGGTAAATAGACCTGCACTTGTAAAGCAGCTTTCTGGTTGTCCGACTACTAAAAGTACTTTTATACTACATGTCACATTCACCCATTCACACACAGGTGGCTGAGGCTACCACACAAGGTGCCACCTGCCACTCAGTTTAGACACACTTGCACAGTGATGGCACAGTCATCAGGAGCAATTTGGGGTTCAGTATCTTACCCAAGGGTACTTTGACATGTGGACTGGAGGATCGAACTGCTTGTCTTCCGATTAGTGGACGACCTGTACCTTCTGAGCCACAGCCACTCACTGCTCTCTAATGTGACAGACCTCAAAGTAATATCACAGGTAGGCCCATAGACTCTATCTGTATAGTTGTGGCACTCAGTAGCTCATTGACAAAACATTTTTTGGAAAACGACTGACAGAATGATTCCAGGCAGCTTTGCACAGACCAAACAAGTGCACTTAAATGAAATTCATACAACTTTGTCACTTTGCCATACTGTATTCATGCGTTTTTTCATCCCTTTATGAAAGTTACACATGTCAAGCTCTCAAGCAACAGACTTTTGGCTACTAGTATTGAGTCAAACCTCCAATGTTAATAACAGTTTTCAAGATCTGCCCACTATGATTGCAAAAAGACATCTGACTGGCATTGAAATCAAAAAACCAACAGGTCATTGGTTTGGTGTGATGAGATGTCATGACATAGTTATGACATAGTTATGACATGGAGGCCTAGGAGGTAAACGTAATCTCTGGTGACAACAGCAGCACTCAGGGCAAGGCGAGCGCATCTGTAGAGGATAAAAGTAGCACAGTTGAGAACAAGAAAGCAAGAGATAGAGCATGAGATGGATGTCAGGCCACCTTGGTGGAAGGAAGTTCAGGAGGTGGTCAGGCGTGCAAAGGCTTCTTCGGCCCCAGGGCCTAATGGAGTCCCCTACCGGATTTATAAAAGTGCGCCTGATATCCTTAAATTTTTGTGGAAACAGCTAAGAATAGTTTGGGAAAAACAAATTATACGAAGAGCATGGCGTAGGGCAGGGGGTGTCCTCATTCCTAAGGAGAAGGAGTCTGTGGACCTTAGTTCCGGATGATTTCTCTCTTGAATGTGGAGGAGAAGATTTTCTTTAGTGTAGTTGCGCAGAGATTAGCTAGCTACTTAGAAAGGAATAGCTTAAGAGATACCATGGTGCAGAAGGCAGGAATACCAGGTTTTTCAGGGTGTTTAGAGCATACTAGTATGATCTAGCACCAGATTCAGGCAGCAAAGATTAACAAAAGGGACCTACATGTAATATTTTTAGATCTTGCAAATGTGTTTGGTTCAGTACCCCATAGCCTCATTTGGAGTGCGTTTGACTATTTCAGAATGCCACAGGTAGCTGTCAACTTAGTGAAAGCATACTTTCAGGATATTAGGTTTTGTCTAAGTACGGCAGGTTTCACAACAGGTTGGCAGAGGCTAGAAATAGGCATCATGGCAGGGTGTACAGTTTCTCCATTAGCATTTACTATGGCGATGGAAGTAATCATCAGGGCTTCTAAGTGGGTGGTAGGTGGAGAGAGACGGCAGAACGGGTTGCATCTTCCACCAATTAGGGCTTACATGGATGACATGACACTGGTGACCACAACAATGCCAACAATACAAAGAGGCTACGAGAGAAGGTAAATAAGAACCTCAAGTGGGCCAGCATGAAGATCAAGCCTAGTAAATCTAGAAGCATCTCGATATGTAGAGGGAAGTTAAGTGATAGGAAGTTTGTCATAGATGATGAGGACATCCCAACAATCAGGGAAAAGTCAGTAAAGAGCTTAGGTAGGTGGTACAATGTAGAGTTTGAATGATAAGGAACAGGTGGTGAAATATAGAAAAGATGTGGCTGAAGGATTGGATAGAATAGATAAATCAGAACTTCCAGGAAAGTTGAAGTTGTGGTGTTTGCAATTTGGGCTATATCCTAGGTTAATGTGGCCATTGTCAATTTATGAAATTCCAATATCCGTTGTGGAGAGAATTGGGCGCTCCTAGGTGCCTAAGTAGTGTTGCATTGTATGGAAAAGGGATACTTCAGCTGCCAGTATCTAGTTTAACAGAGGAATTTAAATGTACCAAGGTCAGGACAGAGCTCTTGTTATCTAGGAGTAAGGACGTGGTAGTTAGGAGTGTAGTTCCAAATCCAACCAAGGGGAGGAAGTGGAACCCAAGATCGGCAGTTCAGGAGGCAGAAGCAGCTCTTAGGCATGCAGAGATTGTAGGTAATGTTCAGTTTGGCCGGGGAGGCCTGAGGCTTGGCTCAGGCAAACCGGTATGGAATAAAGCAGGTCTCAAAGATAAAAGAAAGCTGGTTGTGGAACAGATACGCAGACAGGAGGAGATAGTAAGGGGTGCAAAGGTAGTGGCCCAGGCTAAACAGGGACAGTGGTTGAATTGGGAAAGTGTAGAGAAGAGGAAGCTTAGTTGGAGGGACCTGTGGAGTATGGAGGAAAATCTTATTAGATTCCTGGTAGGGGCTACATACGATGTGTTACCAACCCCCCAGAACCTAAAACTGTGGGTAAATGAGAACCCATCATGCCCAATGTGTTCAGGTACCGCAACCTTAAAGCATATTTTGTCAGGCTGTAAAGTTAGCTTGTCACAAGGCCGATATACATGGTGACATAACCAGGTGTTGAAATGTTTAGCTGCAGGAATCAAAGGGAAACGAAGACAGGTGAATTCAGAAGGTGTTAAGGATAGGAGTTAGCAATTCAGTTTGTCCGTGAGGGAGAGAAATACAGAAGGGATAAGTTAGTAAGGAGGCAAGGGTGTGGCCGTCTAGAAGGTGCTTGTGATTGGGAAATGCAAGTAGATTTAGAGGGAAAGCTTGTTGTTCCCCAGGAAATAGTTTGTACCAAGCAGAGACCTGACATTGTGTTGTGGTCACTGAGTCAACGGATAGTTTATTTTATTGAGCTGACAGTTCCTTGGGAAGACTCAGTGGAAGAAGCCTATGAAAGAAAAAAGCTTAGATATGCAGACTTAGGAGCAGAAGCTGAGCAGCGAGGATGGAAGACTAGGATTTGTCCAGTGGAAGCGGGGTGTAGGGGATTCATAGCAAGATCAGCTGTCTCGCTCCTGGGGGAACTCGGAGTGCGGGGACAGAGTTTAAGGAAGACAGTGAGGGAAATGTCAGATGAAGCAGCAAGAACCAGCCAGTTTATCTATTACAGAAGAAATAATGTCAGTTGGGGCCAGCAGTGGGAACTACTAAGCAGGGTACATAACTCCTTGAGATCAGGTGGAGAGATCCACTTCCTCTCAGGAGAAAATCCAGGAAGAGAAAGGTTATTTAAGTGTGGGAGTGGCCTATTTGAATCCCTTTTGTTTGAGACCATGCTGCAAGGTGAGTGTGTTTGCTGATCCTATGAGTTTATTTATCTCCTTTAACTTTAGCTTATATTGTAGTTATGCTATGCAGCGTGTGAAATAGAGTGTGGTGAATGTGCTAGGAAAGGTAGTATCAGCACTACTTCTACCTGGAGCTTGCAGGTACGGAGCCTGGGTTTGGTTGAAGGTGGCAGTGCTGTTTGGGCTGAGAAAGCCATGTGTAAGTAAGGAGGAAATCCAGGAAGAGGAAGGTTATTTAAGTGTGGGAGTGGCCTATTTGAATCCCTTTTGTTTGAGACCATGCTGCAAGGTGAGTGTGTTTGCTGATCCTGTAAGTTTATTTATCTCCTTTAACTTTAGCTTATATTGTAGTTATGCTATGCAGTGTGTGAAATAGAGTATGGTGAATGTGCTAGGAAAGGCAGTATCAGCCCTGCTTCTACCTGGAGCTTGCATGTATGGAGCCTGGGTTTGGTTGAAGGTGGCAGTGCTGTTTGGGCTGAGAAAGCCACGTGTAAGTAAGGTAAAGGAGGTTATTGGGTTGGTGTGGGGAGCAGTGAGACCTGGCATTAGGGGAGTGTCTCTGGGACGCCAGAGATCACTGTCTAGCCTCCTGGAGGTGTCGTGGGACCAACAGAGAGAGACCTCACTGGTCTGTATAGTTAAGCCTTGCCATAATAGCTTATCATAGGGCTTAGGAGCTTATTCACTGAGTGCTGATACTTTTCTGCAGCACAAACTTGTGTTTATTTGATTTTCAATAGTGACATAGGGGAAAAGAGAAGGGGAAATACAGAATTTTAGCCTCTTTCTGAAATAACAAAATAAAATAAAATAAAATAAAATAAAATAAAATAAAATAAGGAACTTAGCCAGAGAGTAAAAAACTTTTCTGTAGAGCTATAAAGGTGGTGTTAAGTTGCCTGAATGGGAAGCAAAAAATGATCAGCAGGAATGTAAAAGCTGAAGGAATAAACATCTCTGATCTGAGTGACAAGGCCTCAGTAAATAACGCATACTACTAACATGACAGTAATACAAAGAGTCTTAATCTATTCAAGCATTAATTGTATTCTGCATCACCAAATTCTGACTTGATGCAAACTTCATTCTGAGGTATTTTGTTGAGTCCAACATCATCCAGGCAGGATCACTTAAGATCACCTCTGCAGTGACTAATACTCAAAATCTGCCCCATATTTAACAGAATTCTACTTCATATGAGGGTAGTATCTGGCAGCCGCCATCATGTTGTTTTTACATAGTGTGCCTGTCTTCGGTCACAAGGTAAAAATGAAAGTGAATCGCATCCTGTGACTACCTGCACCTATGGCATGCTTAACAGTGCACTCTGTATACCTGTCTCTGTGTATTACTTACTTAACAGTCTGGCTGTGTTACTAACTGATGCACTATCTTGCTGCTCGTTAACTCCTCTTTCTCTCTCCACCTGCTTGTATCAATCTCCACCACTGCATCACTGTCTTTTATGTGCTGGAACTGATTGTTTGATTGTATTTAGGGCTGTCTGTATGCCATTATGTTTAAGATAATGCAAAGCTGTCAAGTGTTTGAGATCTATAGCCTTGTCTAAAAGGATACACATGATAATTTAACTGAGATTTGATTATTTTAAGACCATGACAATTCAATTTCTAATCTGACAGATATCTTACGTAATAATACAATGCCTTAATAACTTCATATAAGATGGTGGTATCTAAACCATGTTGTGTCCCCACATCATAATATTTTGGGATATCAAACAAAGTCTCCCAAGGGTTATGACTGCAAGGAAGTTCAGCATTTTGGAAAATATGCTTATGTTGTTTTTTATTCTGAAAGTGAGATAAGGAGATGGATAGGTGCAGAGCGGGAGACAGGACTAATCTGACCTCTACTCAAACAGAGATGTTGTTGAACTATTTTATGACAACCTACCATTTATCCATTCACTCAGTATTTCTCTGCAGCATCTCCAGCTAAAGCACAGGTTGTCAGACACAGTCAGTGAACACAGGTTACAGTATCCCATAAATGAGATGATGATTCCAGACAATTTAAAGTTTGTGAATAAAGTCTTTGTGCAATAATGGCCTTAAATTAAATAAGAATGAAGAAAAAAAATCATCTGGAGTATATGACATACAGTTTAGAAAAAAGTCAACACTGACGACTGAATAATAAAAGTTGTGATTATCAACAGCCACAGTGTGGTGTCCAAGGACATCAGCATGTTGTTTTCTTGTATGTGTCCATGGAATAACAAATTTTATTGTTAACAAAAATAAGAATTTGTGTGTGTGTGACTGTATAAACACATATTCAAAATGTGTTAACATGGACTGTCTTTTAAATCCCTTTTGTGCCAAAAGTAACAGCCGTTTGTTAATGTCCTAGTGGGATGTCCAGATATATCTTAGGCCAGAAATGCCAGCAGAGCAGTGAGCCAGTTTCCCAACGTGGAGCCCTTCACCCTCAGAAACAGTTCGTACATGGTGAGTCTCCACAGGCTGAGAGACTCTGCCAGTGTGATATGTAGACGCCTCCTCCTGGATTGAGTCTTACTTCTCTTGTGCCTGTCAACCAGAGCAGCAAAAGAAGGAAAGGGTCAGGGGTCAGGCACAATTCAAAGGTAATCGATTGAATCAAAAAAATATTTAACAGCAATTTGCTCTTGATCCATATCAAGATGTAATTCACAACATCAGTATGACATGGATGCATGGTCATCAGTTTGAACAAATAATGAAATGCTCACAATTCTCGAAAAGCTGAGAATACTTGGATAAGACTTTTGGACTATGAAATAAAGAACAGTTTAATATGTTACAGAAAATACATTTTAAATATGTTGACAAAGAATTGCAAAGAGCAAAGCAAAGAATTCCCAAAGATGCATATTTAGTTAAATCCTTACTTGTGGAAACACTATACACTAAAGTGTATTCTGAAATTATTACAGTTAATCCAGTGTTTAATCTTTGGTGGTCAAGATGTTGACAAAATGCTCACTGATCAAAGGGGGACTGCTAAATGCTGAGGATTCACCCTCTGGTGACATGGGTAGAGTGCCTCCAAAACAGTAGGATTCACAAACAAGAGTACCAGTAACATGGAGTATGCCTCTATGGTTATTTGTTTTGAGCCACTATGGAAGCATCTGTCTAGAGATGGCCATGTCAGCCCAGACTTGAGTATCCCAACAAATATACAATTTGGTGATTAGCGCCACCTCCTGACAGCAATAGTAAACATTGTCGAAAGAGCTGTCGACCCAAGGCTAGCCCTTCTGCGTATTTTAAATATTATATATTATTCAGTATATCATATTATATTGAAAATATTAATCAACACTTTGACTGTTGGTTAGTTATTTATTATTAATTGCATGTAACATAACAGTACTACGTGCTGTTAGAAGAAAATGTGAAAAAGCAAAGCCACTGCAGCCAACTCACTAGTAGCTTTTCATTTATTCTTTCAGGTAGGTAAAACACTCTTACATGTTATTAGTAATGTAGTTAGTGGTAATACTTTATATTAAGGTACTGTAATAAGCGCTAATTAATGCTTAATAAGCACAAATTAACAGTTAATGAGCATTTATAAGACGATATAAGATGCTTATTAACATCAATAAGACTAGACTACTGTTTATTACAACATAACCGACTGAGTTATTATTGCTTATAGGAGCATTATAAGCACTTAATAGAAACTTTGGTAAACAGTTTATAAACCTATACTAAATATTAATAAAATGTCTATTTAGATTAATTATAATTTATAAGGGTTAATTATAGAATAATTACCACATTTATTACTGGTTTATAAGACACTATAAGACCCTATAAGATGAAATTAATAAGGTGTTTATTAACATTAATGAGACTATAGGAAGTTAATATAAATGCCATATTACGGTTAATAAATGCTTAATTATGCACTTATTAATAGTAAATAATGTGATCTAAAGTGGGAAGTGTCGTATAACTCTTAATAGACTATTAATATGCACTTATTAACAGCTCATAATGCATATTTGCAGCTACTGGATCTAAAGTAGGAACAGTGTTGTATAAAAGTTAATAAATTATTAATATGCACTTATTAACAGCTCATAATGCATCTTTGCAGCTACTGGATCTAAAGTGGGAACGGTGTCTTGTTGACATTCATAAACTCTTTATTATGCACTCACTGAAGTTAATAATTCTATTAATTATGCATCTATAGCAACATCCAGATATCAATCATTATTTCAACATTAAAGAATTCTGATGCGTTCTTTTCAATCTAGCATGTTATTATTTTCTTTAGCAAAGGATCATGGGAATTTTGTTTCCTCAAAATGGCATACTAAGACAAACATGAGTTATTTGAACTTAAAAATTTGAGCAGATTGATTCAGAGTTAGCTGCTTTATTCACTCGTGATGAGAATTCAGCCTACCAATGGTGGTGAAAACACAACATAAGGACATATTTCCTTTTCATATTGATTTTTAATACAACCACTATTGTCAAAAACAGGAAAAAAGGATTAGAAACCCTTATAGTTGAGTTCTAAAAAAAAATGACAGATCTGAGTTCATTTGGCTTTTTCAAAAGTTTTGTTACTTAGATTGACTGTTCGTGAATACAGTGTTCCACAAAGCTCCCTGTAACCCATCAGTTTTCTGAAAGTGAGTGACAAAAGTCTCATCAGCCAGGCCAAAGGTGGCCAGGCCAGTGATGTCTTCAGGCCAGTTGCTTAGGTCAAACATGGTGGCAGCAGCCTTCATTTGTACGACATCTATTGCATGTCTAGCTATCCTGGAAGAGGGATCCCTCCTCAGTTGCTCTTCCTGAGGTTTCTACCGTCCCCCCGTCCCCCCGGTCCTAAGGACAGAGGGATGTTGTATGCTGTAAAGCCCTGTGAGGCAAACTGTGATTTGTGATATTGGGATTTCTAAATAAACATGATTGATTGATTGATTCAAGACACCCTCATCAAGCTTGCCAAACCGTGTGGTGAGGTTGTCACAGAAGCCATTGATTAGTTTATCTTTCACTTTGTGGAAGTCATCATCATCCACTTGTTTCCTGTTGAGTTTTACACCAGAGAAGGTGTTTCCAGGAAAAGGTCCCACTTTCTCCAGGAACTGCTTCAGATGCTGACCTGGGACTGTCTGAAATACAGAACGAAAAAACTTTCACTGTCACAATTACTAAACATACACCGTAGCATATGAATTCCTCTCTAGGGAGTTTATTTTGTTTACCTGCATGGCTACAAGAGCCAGGGTCGTCTTCTGCAGTCCATCTGACACCATCTGCAATGTCAGCCCCTCCCTCTGAAAGAGAAGGCTCAGAATTAAAACATATTTAATCTAACTTCCCTTGTTTTTAATCCACAGCCTAGTACTGAATTACTCTCACAATGGTTTCACAAGAGTGATAATAAAACACATACACACTGGGCCTAATGCAAACTTCAACTGCCAAAATGTTTGAAATGCTCCTTTAACCTTACTGACGGAGAGGAATGAAGTCAGGCTATGGCGTTAGCAAATCACCAGGAGTTAGCATGAACATGACGCAGCCTATATCCATTAGCCTGCTCAACATAACACACAGCTAATCGATGCTCCTAACACATTCACTCTGCTCATCCTGCTTCACACAATTTACTGTCACTCTTGTATCTCACCATATGCATCTTCACACACGTTTCACTCACTATAACTTGAACAGAACATCATTAGCAACGCACTTAGCTACCCAAGCTATTTCTAGTGGCACCCTCCATGAGCCACGACACACACACACACACACACACACACACACACACACACACACACACACACACACTCTTAATCGCGGTCAAAGTCTCTTAGTGTCACAGTTACACACTAAGGTTCTGCTAAAACATACTACTGTTATCTGGCTTCATTACACTTACTTACTCGCTTACCTGTAGGAAATTTAGAAACATGACTGGCTGCTAGTTCAAGTATGACCTTCATCTCTGTAGTTAAAGTTGCTAGCCTAATTATTACTGACTGAATGAACAGAGTACACCTCTTCTGATTAACTGTAACGTTACCGTCATTATCATAAACATCAAAATTTAGAACACACAGTCACATTTTATAACTTTGTAAGGCCATCATGTACATGATTAGCTGATTTGCTCATGTTAGCTATCGCAAAGAACTAGAACTAGCTAAAAATCAACAAGCTAACGTTAGCCTATAGCCTACTTTAACAAACTAAAGGCCCGAACATACTCGGGCGTACTATAAGCGGAACGGACTCCGCGAGGAATGTCCGCAAGTCATTCGGGCTTCCATAGTCGAGCGCACTTCCACGTTGTAGTTTCCTGTAAAAATGTCCGTGAAAAATCTCTGCGATGTGAAAAATACATGCCAAGCAGTCACTGGTGCGTGGAGCGGAGTCCACGCGGTCGTAAAATCTGAGCTTTGCGCGCACAGGCCTTGCGGACGTCCGCTTCGCTTTGAGTCCGCACGGACCTCCGCGGAGTCCGTTCCGAGTATGTTCCACCCGAGTATGTTCGGGCCTTAACTTACCACAGGGGCAGAAACAGATGAAACATTGTCTACAGAGTCCTGAAGCGAAGTGTCGCATCCTACTCCAACTGGAGCGGCACTGGAGGGGCTTGCATTAGTTTATTCAACCATCTCAGCATTGCTAGGTTCTGTGCTATGTGGAGTGGCGAGCATAGCTGGCGAGTGGCACCCAGCGTGACCGTCATGCAGTGAGTTGAGTTCCTTGTGTGTGCATGTGCACGCGTGTGGAGCCAGATCAGGTGCAGCAAAAGCCACTGTATTTTTGCTGTTCATAAGTTTTTATTGACATTATTCAAGCGACAAAAGCGACGTTCACATACCCATACGTAATGACGTTGTAAATAACACCCATTTCAATATTGCTTTGACTTTTTTTTCTTTTTCTTTTTTTGGCTGTCCGGGAATTGTCCCAGACACATAATGTTTGTGTCCCAGTAGCAATTTTTATAGTCCCTGGGACATCGGGACACCGTTAGTTTTGAGCCCTGAGAGCATATTGATAATTTCTTAACTGTTCCCACTTTAGATCCGGTTGCTGCAAAGGATCATTATTAACTATTAATAACACCTTATTAATTTAATCTGATAGGGTCTTATAGTATCTTATAAACCAGTAATAAAAGTGGTTATTGTTCTATAATTAACCCTTATAAATCATAATTAATGTAAATAGACATCTTATTAATTAATATTTAGGATAGCTTTATAAACTGTTATCAAGTTTCTATTAAGTGCTTATAATGCTCCTATATGCAATAATAACTGTGTTAATTATGCTATAATTAATCACTTATATAGTCCTATTAATGGTAATAAACATCTTATTCTGTCTTGTAAGTGCTCATTAACTGTTAATTGGTATTTCTTAAGCATTAATTAATGCTTATTACAGTACATTAATATGAAGTGTTACCTAGTTAGTCTGTCTTTAATGTTAAATTATTGTTTTTTGTGGTGTTTTTGAAGTAAATGACAGCACTACTGTGATGTTAGATCCTCATTTATGCTAATATAGCTCCCCAGTGATTTAAGCTATTATTTTTCTCATTTTGACGATATAACTTGTGCAAAATGGCTAAGGTCCTGAGGGGTATGACTGTTGAAAGTTGTAATTAGTTTTCTTCACAGTTGCTGAAATGTAATTTTATGGCTTAGCATCTAAAACAAACTAAGCTAAGCTAACAAAGGTTACTGTCAGCTGGGGGAATGGTTAACATTCAGGTAGTGGGCAAGCCACATTGTAAATATGAATAAGATATAATGTATAGAATAACAACCCATAAGCCTAATACATTTTGATATAATTGAATCTATAGTTTCTGATAACATATTATTTCTCAGCTTTGTCAGGAAAATGAAATTAAAGTATAAATACCATCTGAGGAATATATACATTAACCAATATAACAAACATTAGGCCAATTACCAGGGCAAGAAATTACCAATGATACTACCAAGAAAAAACTTGATAAAATTACAGGTCATGAACGAGGAGATGGTAATCTCATTCTTCTCTGGTCATGATGAACAAAGCCATGATCTGTTTGGAGACTGATAAGGAAAACACCACATTTACATAAATACCATCAGTCAACATCACATAATGTGTTTTTTAATTTTGTGGAAGAATTTTTCAGTCCAAGGTCAAAGAACAAAGATATGATGGTTATGGTGTGATTTGCCGTGCCTGCCCCATTGACTTTAATTACAGCGGCACCAGTCAAGATTGATCCAACCTTGAAAAGTTAAGAAATGTTCCATGACAAAAAGAAAAAAGGGAGAAAAAAAAGTTGTTGCTAGGGCAACAACTTTGGTCCCTGTTTACTTCCTGTCAGCTTCTGCATTAACATACATTCAAACAGGAAATACAAAGGGACCCATTTAGAATGTTTATGTTGTCCGGTTTGAAACGGTCTATATGGAACTGGAAACCCAGAGTTCCCATTATCTCAGGGTTAACTAACTCAGAGTGTTCACTAAATCTACTCTCTAAAACAGGCCCCTGATGTCTCCATCCTAAATATCAAGTAACCAAAGTAATGGCTACAGCCCTCATCTTTGTTGAATCCAGGTTGGCCAAAATGTTGCCTCAAGCTCCACATTTTAATTATAATAGCCTACAGGTAGAAGTGTGACTATGATGAGTAGCATGACGTTACAGAGAAAGAATCAACTCAGTGGCATCTATGTGTTTCATATCATTCATTGTCCGCACTGAATCTTCCATTGTTTCAAATTAAACAAAAAGCACATAGCTAATTATGTGGAATGATCATAGAACATTCTGGTGCAACTGAGAAAGCTAAGCTGTCTAAACTGGTGGTTGGATAGGCTCGTATTATCTATTCATCCTTTTCATTGGTCATTCTCCCCTCTCTAGATTCCCATGCATTTTAAAATCATTCTTACTGTATGCATATTTATCATACTATTATCCACCAGTCTCAATAACAGCAGAACAATACAGAGAGAGGAACTGCACCTGGACTGCAGACATGTGGCTCCTGGTTGGTGTTGGTGCGCACTGCAGCTACTCTGGGATAAATTATTTCAACATAACACCCGCACTGACGCCACAGCATTTCTGCGGCATTACCATGATAATTACATCAATTGAAATGAGAAACATCATAGGGTTAAAGGGAGGGGAGGTAAAATACATGAAGGAACTTTCATCCAGAAGACTGGTGTCTATGTCCTGTGTGAAGTCAGGTGTCAACGCTAAGTTATTTTAACAATGTAATGTAGTATGTTGTATGGCAAGTGATGTACATGATGTATGTTTAGTTTAGTTTTAGTTTATTTGTTTATTTGAAAAGGGACAATGTACATTAATCAACATTTAAAAAAAATGGAAAATGCACCCGAAATAGCAGAGAGGCTAATTTTCATCAGTAGTCCCTTTGCCAGTTGTTAAAGGCATCAATAAAATACAACATCCAATATATATATAAAAAAAATAACCCATTAAAGATAAACATTATATACAAGCTAAACATTCTGTATGGCACACACATACCGTTGAGTGACAATAACCCACAATTGCATGATGCACTCCTATATAATAGTGAGGCAAACATTAGTGTTCACGTTTGTGTTTCAACAAGCCATTTCTTGGCATTGCGCTTGAATAAATGGAGATACTCTGATTGATTGTGGTACTGAATTCCATTGATGTGATGCTCTGAAGGAGAAAACTGCCTGACTGAATGTAGTTTTTCTTAAGGGAATTGTGCAGTCTCCCCTCACTGCACCTCTCGTACCCCTATTACCAGAAGATCTGATATTAATGTATCCAGATAGAGCAGGAGGAGCTGAACCATGCAAGATCTTATATACCAGACAGATGTTTTTGAATATAATTAGGTTTTCCCAACTGAGCAATTTATATTTATTCAGTATATGACAATGATGAAATCTGAAAGGTTTCTTGTCTAATATTTTAAGTGCTTGTTTATATAATGATTCTATTGTTTTCATTATTGTGGTGTTTGCAGTAGACCAACTTGTCAGACAGTATGTGATGTGGGAGAGGACCATCGCGAAGAAGTACATCTTGGCTGCTTCAGTTGAAAACGAGTCCCTGATGAATCTGAAGTTTGATAAACTGAACTTAACTTTGTTCCTGACTTTCTTAATGTGGGTTTTGAAGCTGAGGTTTGGAGCCTGGAAAGCAGTGGGTGATAGCATTAAAAAAGCGGCCGTTTCTAATGATGGAGTCCCCAATTATTGCAGTTGTCGGGGGGAACAGAGGGCGAGGAGGCGAGGATGAAAATGAGGGGGGAGCCGGAGGCAACTTGTCACTGGTCGGGGAATCTCCACTGGATCGTCACATGAAATACGTCACTTTAGAAGATGTGCTTATTCAGACAAGCTGTGCCGCTATCAGCAGTACAGGCACAAGGCAAGGCAGAGACCTGTGTGTGTGTGTGTGTGTGTGTGTGTGTGTCCAGAGCCCTGTCCTTTAACTGTCAACTGAGAACTGAAGTGACAGCCGACATTTGACCTCTCCCAACCCATAGTTGGTTCAGTTTCTTTTCCAAAGCCATTTATTTGGCAGCTTAGTTTGTCTTTAGTTCTGGCACGTTTCCTGTGTCACCGTTCCACTTTGTATGCATACATCTCAGAAACTGAAGGATACTATTCACAGTCTTCGAGTGATGTGTGTAGTTTTGATGTTTTAGCATGAACAGCATAACAGCATAGCATAACAGTTTTGTATATGGGACCAACATACAATGTCTCAAACTGCAGCAGAATAATAAACCAACAATGGCCTAAAGATGCTATGTTGAGCAAAAACTACTAACCTTATACCATGTGTCAAAGTGTATTATTTGATAAACCATCAAGGGTGCCAAAGTGACACATTTCAAAATTCTACAAGAATCACTGAATAGGACTGTATGACTTTAACAATTACAGTAGAAATAAAAATAAGTTCATACTTTTCCCTTAACACCCCACCACCACAATGATTTAGCTCCCTGATTTGTTGGCTAATCTTCCAACAATCTGCTAATTTAGTCTGCCATCAACACATACATCTCCATTTCTACAAATGTGTAAATCCACACTGTCTGCAACAGTTACACAACATGTGTTGTGGCTCATGGCGCTGGTCAAGGCAACATGCAGCAGCAGTGTGAGAGTGTGCTGTCTGTGTCTGGAAAACTATAGTTTTTTAACTGGTTTTAACCGTTCTTACCCGCATTTTTAACCAGTTCTAGAATTGTGGTTCTTAACCTGTCGTGTCTGTCCTGTTTTTTATCGTCACTATTAACCCATTTTTAGCTGGTCTGCATATGAACTGTGGCAATATGATGACTCACCCTAAGATGATGGGCCTTTTCCTCTTGCTGACGCTGACTTTTCACTTTTTACGCGGCTGCGGCGTGTATGGAGAGTCTATCCAGTATAGCCAGGAATTTCTCCTGGTATTGCGCAGCACCAGTGTGGGCACCGTGGACCCCTCTGCAGTTCTCCCTGTGGAGATAATCCGGCCGCTGGACCCTTCTGCAAGGACCCGGAGCCGGGCGTCCAAACCGATGGTGAGGAAAAGAGGAGACGCGGCGGTGTGCGACAGAGGCTCAGGAGACAGGGACACCAGAGGATCTCTGTTCCTACAGTCATCCTCGCAAATGTCCTGGGCCCGTATTCACAAAGAATCCTAAGACTAAAAGTAGCTCTTAGTGACGTCATTCTAAGAAAAATCTTAGAATTCCTCTAATTCTAAGATTTTTCTTGGAATTTTCCCTTGGTAAGAAAAAAGTTATTCACAAAGCATCTTAGGCCTTAAGAGAGCTCCTAAGGTGAAAAACTGTCAGGAGGAGGGAGGAGGACTTTTAAGAAGCCTCTTTTCTCTGTTTTCTTAAACAGAGAAGATGGCGGAAAGACTGTGATTGTGCAGGGATAATGTTTGTGGTTGACCTCATTAGGGATGAGCTTACTTTTCCCACCCAGCGTAGTAACACAATAACGCTCGCTTTGGATTGCAGCACGTACCAGCGCTTCTCACACTCATCGCTTGTGCGTAAAAGGAGAGGGAACGACACATTGATTTGTCGGGCAATGCACTCCCAAGTCTGCCTCTTCCCTCCCTTGTGCTGTGATCCCGGGACCGAATTTCCCTCTTAAAACTCTGTTGTTCTCCTCCACAAGCTGTGCCAACAGCAGGCACTGCTCTTCTGTCCAGTTCGGCTTTCTCGTTCTTTTTTTCTCCATTTTGTTCATTGTTTTGGTCATTCTGCCAAATCAAACGGCTTTTTACAAGGAGGCCAGCAATCACAGTAATTGCTGACAGCTGAGTATGCATCCACCATTAATATCAAATAGATTAAGTAGTAAAATTACCAGCATGGCGAGTAAACATAACAATAAGCAAATCAATATAATAATCGGCATGTGAATGAGGTACGTTCAAACATTTTGAAGCTGTGTAACAATTAATTTAATTTTGCTGAGTTTCATCATCAATATTTTCACGATTACACATTTCTTAATTCAGTCTAAGTTCTATGATCGGTTGATTTCACTGTCCATTCATTACTAGGAGCGCATTTTTTTTTTCTTTTTGTAACAACCAATCACAGCTTTTAGAAGACTGCGTCATACCTAGCAACGGGGTCAACCCTTGCTCAGATTTGCTCTCAGAAACTTCCTGAATCACTCTTAAGCTAAGATTCCTTGCTAGGAATTTTTAGGCTAAGTTAGGAGCTCTCTGAGAGGACTCTGAGAATCTTTGTGAATACGGGCCCAGTCCTTTCGTTACAAAGTTGACAAGCTCCAGGCCAATGTCAAGTTTGGTCTGCCTGTCTTCTTGCCTTCACTGAAACTTGGCTTAATGATCAAGACCTACAGTCCGACCTGGAAATTGAGGGATTTGGAGTTCCCTTTTGCCTGGACAGAGACCCAGAAGTGAACGGTAAGTCACTCGGTTGGGGCGTGTGTCTGTAGGTGAACAAAAACTGGTGCAATACAGTTGTTATTAGGGAGTCACTGTGCACACCCGATATTGAACTCTTTACTGTATCTTTACGTCCCTTTTATCTTCAGGGCTCAACAATAACGATTGCCCAATTGTCCGGGGCAAGTAAAACTCAAGGTCGGGCATCTAAACTAACAACTCACTTGCCCGATTGGGCAAGTTGCTAAAAATAGTAAAAGTTAATAACTAATTGATAAAATAAATGTATTTAAAAACGTGCTCCTTCAGCTCTGATGCAGCGGTCTCTCTGCCTAAACTAAAGTCATATTATTTCGCGTGACGGACGCTTCATATAATAACATAACAATATACTATTTATAGTGTTATGTCATCGTGTCATTTCTGTCTCTACATGGTCACGCGTTAATAATTCTCTTCTGCTCTCTGTATCATGCACAGCGGAGTTCCGCCACACACACAGGTGAGTACACCAGAGCGGCTCGGGCTGCATTTTCCTGACCAAACCTGACCCCGAGCCCGGTGCAGTTTGTCAGCTGACAAAGTTATTGTTATGGACAGTGTGTAAATAACCATCAACAGACTACTGTTACGCACAGACAAACACATGGCACTCTTGTTGCTGAGCTTGTGTTGCGTTCAAGTGTTGTCACGTAAATAACAATTTCCAGCACTTAAATAGGTCATAGCACAAAACAGCAGCATGTCAAGTGACGTTTTATTTTTATTATGTTCATTCATTCATTCATTCATTCATTCATCTTCTAACCGATTCATACTCTTGAGGGTCGCAGGGGGGCTGGAGCCTATCCCAGCTGACATCGGGCGAGACGCAGGGTACACCCTGGACAGGTCGCCAGACTATCGCAGGGCTGACACATAAAGACAAACAACCATTCACGCTCACATTCACACCTATGGACAATTTAGAGTCATCAATTAACCTAGTCCCCAATCTGCATGTCTTTGGACTGTGGGAGGAAGCCGGAGTGCCCGGAGAGAACCCACGCTGACACGGGAAGAACATGCAAACTCTGCACAGAACGGCTTCCACACCCGGGATCGAACCAGCAACCCTCTTGCTGTGAGGCGACAGTGCTAACCAGCACACCACCATGCCACCCAACTGATTATGTTCAATACAATTGTATGTTCCTAAATCTTGAGACACCTCATATGTAAGCTAGACAGACATTTCACCTGCTCATTACTGTGCACACATGTACTGTATGTAATTAGTCCTAAAAAGCCCTTCTTGTGCTAGTAGATACATAGAAACATTCCAGCAGGCTGTGCTTTGCAAGCATACAAAAAAGTTTCACGCATGTGAAAATTATTCTTCATGCGTGTGCTTCACTTCCGCTGCTACAATTCCATCCTAGGGGAAACACTGCTGTGTGCGTTTTGTGCAACAGGTGGATGTGGTAGTCTACCGGTAGAGTAGAGGGAGAGCTAAGTAGCATTGAAGTAGAGTAGAGCAGGGCAGGGAGATGGAAGCAAAATATATTAAACCCAGTGTTAATACAGCAGAACCCGAGAGAGGGATGAAAAATAAATAGAGGTGGGTAGGGGTGACCCCAAATAGTCGATGATTTGGTGATTCGATTCGGAGAAGTCTGATTCGACTGCCAGTCTCGCCATCGAATCATCGCAAAATGTGGTTATGAAACAAGACCGTACCATTCTGACTATATGGGGGTGCTCACTGCTGCTTAACATCTTGATTTGACATAGAATGTATTTGTTTTCTAGTAATTCATGATATATAGCTTATTTTAATACAAATATCAGCCTAATTTCTGTTAATAAAAAACTGAAAATGATGTGTGTGTTTAATCAGTAGGTATAATCATTACTATGCATGAATAAATCACCCAGTTGCTCGATCCAAATAAACTGAGGTGAGTGAGTGCGCTGCAGCACCATCAGAGCAGCATCGAGGCCTACGGTGATTTAAAGTTAAAGTCCCACTGATTGTTACACACCTGAGTGTGTGAAATTTGTTCTCCGCATTTCACACATCCCAGGTGAGCAGCAGCGGTGCCGCGCTTGGGAATCGTGTGGTGATGATTTACGGTGGCGGAGCACAAAAACAAACACTTAGGAGGAAGTATGTGCTCTCAAATCTAAACTTTTTTTGTTTACCTCAGGGGTGGGGAACCTCCGGCCTCTGGGCCGTATACGGTCCGTCAGGCCATTTGAACCAGCCCGCAATGCAATAAAATTGTTACATTTTATACTAGTATGAATTAAAAAAAAAAACAGGGAAACAATGACTGTTATAAATGTCCGAGTCAACGTCAGGGTCAGTGAACACAGCATGTGATTTACATGACTTGGTGTGTTGACACTAGAGCGCGCAATGTTGACTAGTGATGAATCATGGCGACTGTCAAGAAAAGGAAGGTAGATGCAGAATGCCGTATTCCAGGAAATTGGACAAACGATTTTTTCTTTGTTGAAGTGAAAGGCAAGCCAGTGTGCCTAGTTTGTGGAGAGGCGCTGGCAGTGATGAAAAAGGCAAATCTCGAGCACCATTACAGCTCGAAACATGCTAAACTCTCACAAGACCACAGGCTGATGGAGAGGACGTTACGCGTGCAAGTTTTGTGGTGAGTGAATTAATAGCCAAGAAGCTGAAACCTCATGCTGAAGGAGAGTTTGTGAAGGAGTGTCTCGTCACCGCCGCGGAGGTGCTCGCACCCAACAAAGTGAAATTATTTCAAAGCGTCAGTTTGTCTCGAAGAACCGTTGCAGACATGATTACAGATATGGCACAAAATATTGAAAATGGGCGCTGCAAGAGACTTTGAGTATTTTTCTCTGGCCTGTGATGAGACAACAGACATCACAAACACAGCGCAGCTCGCCATTTTTGTGCGTGGGATTACGGCCGAGTTTGAGACGAAGGAGGAGTTGCTGTCTTTACAAGCCATGCATGGCACTACCAAAGGTGAGGATTTGTTCAGTCAAGTTGTTGTGGCCATGAACAATTTTGAACTGCCATTTGAGAAGTTGAGCGGCATCGCTACTGATGGAGCACCCACGATGGTTGGCGCGTGATTTAGTTGAATGTCACTGTATCATACATCAAGAGAATCTGTGTGCACATTCCCTGAAGCTTAACAACGTGATGAAAACCGTTGGTGTACGGTGATCTGGTTTATCATTGTGAAGTGCGATGGCTGAGTCGTGCAAATATGCTTGCATGGTTTTATACACTGTGGGAAGAAGTCAAACAGTTGATGGAGATGAAGGGGAAACCTGTCCTGGAGCTCAGTGATGGCAAGTGGCTCAGTGATTTGGCCTTCATGGTGGACATCACCAAGCACCTGTCAGCCGGGAGTGGGGGATTTCAGTACTACGGACAGCACGCGTAAAAAGACTTTACAAGCGTCTCCTTTTAAATGTGTTTGTTGCTAGCGAAATTATACATAATAAATGAAGACAGTGACATATTTTCAATAAAAAACAATGAGTTGAATGTTCATTTCAAGCTTTTGTAGAACAACGAATTTCAGAATTGTGCGAGTGCAGCCGGAGAGCGGGCGGCAGTGTTTGATGCAGGAAACGTGATATGGACTTAAAAATCAGTTTCGGAGTGGGGGTGGTTCGGAACGGCGGTGTTTCGGAATGGAGGGCTGTACCCAGCTGGGCAGCGCGTCTGCGCTCATCTAGAGCATCATACCTTGATGGAGTGAAAGGAATAAAGATAAAGATAAAATGATAACCCTTTTACTTTTATTATTATTATTATTATTATTATTATTATTATTATTATTGTTATTATTATCTTATTATGCCAACTGAAGAATTAAATTTGTTTATTTGGGTGTTTTAGCTCTTTTCTCTGGAGTGGAAACTGACGCAAATGAGCTCATTAATCAATGAGGGGGAAAACAACATGATTCGACGATTAGTCGGCTAAAGGAGAAATCTGTCAAATGAGATTCGACTGTGAAAATTCTTAGTTGGGGACACCCCTAGAGGTGGGCATGGCTCACGTAGGGCGCAAAATTATAGACTGAGAACGACTGACAAAGATTGCCGCTGCCGCCTCCCCCAGGTTTCAGGCTTAGGAAAATTTTTCACTTTAAGCCCTGACACTGTCATTTTTGTGTAGGAATTAAGCTACAATACATGACATATGTTGTTTTAATTAATAAATACAGTGTGAATAAAGATTACATAACATAGAAATAACTGCAGTCTTTGTTATTTGATAGCCACTTAAATTAAAAATTTTTATAGGGCAAGTAAAAACTGACTTCGGGCAAGTAGATCTCTGACCAACTTGCCCGACTGGGCAAGTGAAGAAAACCTTAGCGTTGAACCCTGATCTTCCAAGGAAATTCCCTCAAATATTTGTGACTCTAGTCTACATTTATCAGAAGGCTAATGCTGATATTGCTACACAGGCTATGAGTAAAACAGTGCAGCGGCTTCAGGGGATTGCGCCAAATGCACCGGTCTTTCTTATGGGCGATTTTAACCATTGCAAACCAGGAAAGTCTCTGGGCAATTTTTACCAGTACGTAACTTGTCTGACTCATCATTCCAAGTGCCTGGACCTTTGTTTTGGGTCATTTAAGGGGGCTTACAGATTCCTTCATCGAGCTCCACTTGGTATGTCTGACCGCAACATTGTTTACCTTGTTCTGTCCTACAAATCCATCCTGAAGAGGAACAAGCCAGAACGACGGTTAGTTCCGGTTTGGACGAAGGACACCACTCAGTGCCTCCAGGACTGTTTCTCTTGCACGGACTGGGATATGTTCAAGAATGCCAGTGTGGATTTAAATGAACTGAGAGAAACTGTGTCTGCTTATATCTCATTTTGTGAGGAAATGATCATTCCCCGAAAATCAATTTCCATTTACCCTAATAATAAACATTGGGTCTCAAAATCGGTTTAAAAGTATAATTAACAAGAGAAACATCAGCTGTAATCAAGGGGATTTGATGCATCACAGGGATCTCTCAAAGCAAGTAAAAAGGGAGCTTGTATAAAAACAAAGTTGAAAACCTGCTGAGTACTGGAAATTCATGCCGTGAAATACATGATGGGGATGCAGTCAAAGAAGTGTGCAATTTCCTTTCATGGGATAACCGACCTGGACCTCTCTAATGAATTTTTATAACTGTTTTAATACCCATGATTTTAATGAGGAGGTGTCTGTTTCTAAAAATATTGATTTTAATCCTGTACATAATGTGTCTATTGATAACCTCATGGTCTCCAAACTGTTCATGGTGTCAAGGAAAGGAAAAGTCCTGGGGCCTCATTTATAAAACATTGCATAGGATCCATACTAAAAGTGTATGTGCGCCCAAAAGCTGAAAATGGCATTTGCCAAAAAATAATCTGATTTATAGAACCATGCTCACGCACACCTGCAAGCTCTTTTCCCTTTATAAATCACAGTCCACCTGGAAGGTTGCGCAGGTGGATTCACCTCATATCCCACCCTCTACACACCCACATTCTACCATGAATGGTCAATGCAAAGTACCTCATGAATATTTTTGCATATAAATAAGCCTGCTGATCAATAGCATTTTACGTTCAATCATGGCAGAGAAGACAAGGAAAAGGAATTTGACGGAGAACAATATAGAGGTGCTTGTGGGGGAGGTGGAGGCCAGGAAAATTATATTATTTGGTGGTCACAGTAGTGGCATCACTAATAAAAGAAAAACAAGTGAGTGGCAGCACGTCGTCACAGCTGTAAATAGTGTGAATAAGTGCTACAGGTAGGGGCCAGGGCACATCTAGAGACACAGATTTGGCGGAGACCACAGAGGAGACCGGTAAAGTACAGTTTTATCTGTTTATTAAATGTATAAATTAAATATTTCAACAAAGGCACAGTGGACTTATGTGTTGTGTCCTCAGTTACTCTAGAGTTGGAAGCGGTGGGTGACGAGGAGGTTCCCGGAACGGCGTGTCCTGGTGTTCTGAAAGTTTGCGCTACCCACTACTAGTCTGATGAACTAGCCTCTCACTCGTAATGACCTACCCTGGCAAAAACATTGTTTAGTAGCTACTCAGGTCAGATATGTGTAAGAAGCAGACATACAGCCTATATAAATGTAATTATAAGTGGAGTAGCTCATTCTGTCAGGTAGGAAATATCTATCAGAATGGACTATTACCTCTGTAAATGTAATTAAATATATGGTAGCTCATTCTGTCAGGTAGGAAATATCTATCAGAATGGACTATTACCTCTATAAATGTGATTAAAAATATGGTAGCTCATTCTGTCAGGTAGGAAATATCCATTAGAATGGACTATTACTTCAGTGCGACATTTGTCTCTGATGGGCACATCATGTCTGAAATCTGTTCCTGCAAATAGAAAGGAAACTTACATTTGCTTGAAGTCCTACCTGACAGAATGAGCTACCATATTTTTAACTACATTTATAGAGGTAATAGTCCATTCTGATAGATATTTCCTACCTGACAGAATGAGCTACCATATATTTAATTACATTTATAGAGGTAATACTCCATTCTGATAGATATTTCCTACCTGTGAAGATCCCGGGTAGTTTAAAATTTTGGGCGTGTCCTCTGGAATTTTATTTTTTTCGCTCTGCACATGCGCACATCATGTTGGTAGGTCATTCTGAGCGGTAGGTCTTTTGTCATGACACTGGCACCGTGGCTGCAGGCCTGGCTGTCCCCAGCACCAGTGCACTCAGCACCAGTGCATCCCGAGTGCATGGCGCACCTGGAAGTGGCAGGGTCCTGACCGACACTGTCCTGCAAACGCAGAGGGACACCATCAGTGCAATCAATGAAGTCAGAGACAAACTCCAACAAATACGTACAGTCATGAGTAATATGTGTGATGTCATGTCTGAAATTGCCAGCTCCATTAAAGATCTTGTTGAAATGAACAGAAGAGTAATTATAAATCATGCTTTACTCGTTAGAATTTCTACAGTAGTGTTTATGTACTTACCAAGGAGCCAGCCATCACACACGGCGCCTGCCTGCAGTCTGTTCCCAACACTGCTGTGCGTCAGGATGAGTCATGTGTGGAGCCAGGCCACCGTGCCACTTAATTTGTCAAAGCCATGTTTGAGGCACAAATAACTTGAATTGATTGTATGCACATTTTTACGGTTCACATAGACAAATTCATTTTCACTCAGAGCCCTTATAGCAATATGAGTGCAGTCAATTACGCCAATTACATTTGGAAAACCAGACATTGCTGCAAATTGCCTTTTAATGTTGGCCTGTTCACCCACAGTGTAAGGAAACCTGATGTATCAACTGGGCATGTTAATAATGCCATCCAAAATGGCTGGCATTATTGTGCTCAGGGATGGCTGCGATATCCCAGACCTAAGGACAGAATTTAACTGCATTATATCATCCCCAAAAGGGGCTTTAGGGAGAACATATAACATGATATATTGTTAATCGTATCAAACACATACCTGTCAGCTAATTCCTGCTGGAAAGAGCCAGTTGCCAGAAACCTAAGAGTAGTCAGCACCTGTGGATGCACCAGGATGGCGCGGTTCCGGCAGGGGTGGGTCTGTCTAACACTGGATCCAGTTCAGCACATAGATCCAACAGCACTGCTCTAGTGAATCTTAATCGGCTTATTAGCCAGTCACCATCATGGGCCAGGAAATCTTCGTGGTCCCTAAAAACTCTCTCCATCCTGATCCTACCATTGACGTAATCTTCAAGCAGTGCCAGCGCATCCATTGTGCAGCATTATGTATGGCTGTCACCGCACTATTTATATGCTTACTCAGCAGTTAGACTGATTGTTACACACCTTGTCACAATTAAAAATCAATCAGTGCTATCCATTGCTCTGTATCATTTGAAGATGGAAGTATGATATATGAACATAGTGCCGCAAATACAGCAGTAGGCCTAATGGCTCACTAAAGGAACGCATCTATAACACTGCAGGCTTGGATGTTTATGATTACGTGGATCTATAAGTCTGATATGTGATGACATTAAATGTATGAGATGAATCTGGCTTCAATTCACCACCTCACCATCTGCGCCACCTTTCCCCGTCTCCAAAACGCTTGTGCAAGATTAAAGATGACGTACCAGTGCACACATTCTCCTGCCAAGTTTATCTTTATAAATCACAACATTTGCGTGGGAAGTGGCGTGCGCATCTTTCAGGCCCCGTTTTGTGCATAAGCAACGTTTATAAATGAGGCCCCCGGTCCTGATGGGGGGTACTGGCATGGAATGCTTTGTCTATCCTATAGCTGCTGTTTCATGTTTTTATTGCCACAAATATAATTGAGAGGCGCCCGAACGGGGGTCACCTGTCAAATACGGCAGCCATAGTGCTCCGCAGCGCAAGATAAGGCTTACCGGCGACAGAGAAGTCCGGCTCCGATAATGTCCTCTTCTTGGCGTCATGACTGCCCAAAAGCACCTGGACAGCCGAGCCGTGGTGGCACACAGGTATGTGACATGTCAGAGGAGAAACGAGCCGTTCACATTTCTCTCTTTCTGGCAGGTAACGGCCCACAAACCTCACCACACTTTAGGGACTGTTGACTCTGTAGCTCCTCTTAAAAAGAAGTTAAAAAAGCAAAGAAAGTTCGCTCCTTGGTATAACTCTCAAACCCGTAAGTTAAAACAAATATCGCGAAAATTTGAAAAGAACTGGCGATTAACCAAACTGGAAGAATCTCGTTTCATCTGGACAGACAGTCTCAAAACTTATAAGAGGGGCCTCCGCAATGCCAGAGCAAACTATTACTCAGCTCTAATAGAAGACAATAAGAACAACCCCAGGTTTCTTTTCAGCACTGTAGCCAGGCTGACTGAGAGTCAAAGCTCTATTGAGCCTTGTATTCCCTTAGCCCTTAGCAGTAATGATTTTATGAGCTTTTTTAATGACAAAATTCTAACTATTAGAGGCAAAATTCATGACCTCCTGCCCTCAGATAGTACCTATCTAACCTCAAACACAGCTGTAAAATCTAATATATATTTAGATTGCTTCTCCCCAATTTCTCTTCAAGAATTGACTGCAGTGATTTCTTCATCCAAATCATCAACGTGTCTCTTAGACCCCATCCCAACTAGGCTACTTAAGGAGGTCTTTCCTTTAGTTAACACTCATATATTAGATATGATCAATATATCCTTATTAACAGGCTATGTACCACAGTCTTTTAAGATAGCTGTAATTAAACCTCTACTAAAAAAGCCCTCCCTGGATCCAGAGGTGTTAGCCAACTATAGACTAATATCTAATCTTCCCTTTATGTCAAAGATCCTTGAGAAAGTAGTCGCAGACCAGCTGTGTGATTTTCTCCAGGATAATAATTTATTTGAGGAATTTCAGTCAGGATTTAGAGTGCATCATAGCACTGAGACAGCTCTAGTTAAAATTACAAATGACCTTCTGATTGCTTCAGACAAAGGACTCGTCTCTGTACTTGTTTTATTAGATCTTAGTGCGCTTTGACACAATTGACCATCAAATTCTGCTGCAGAGACTGGATCACTTAATTGGCTTAAAAGGTTCAGCACTAAGCTGGTTTAAATCTTATTTATCTGATCGTTTTCAATTTGTTGAGGTTCGCAATGAACCATCCTTACGTACTAAAGTTTGTTTTGGAGTTCCGCAAGGTTCTGTGCTCGGACCAATCCTGTTTACTCTATATATGCTTCCTTTAGGTAACATCATTAGAAATCACTCTATAAATTTCCATTGTTATGCGGATGATACTCAGTTGTATTTATCAATGAAGCCAGAAGAAAGCGATCAATTAACTAAACTCCATAATTGCCTTAAAGACATAAAAACTTGGATGAGCACCAATTTCCTGATGTTAAATTCAGACAAAACTGAAGTTATTGTTCTTGGCCCCAAACAACTCAGAGACTCTTTATCTGATGACATAGTTTCTCTAGATGGCATTGCTCTGGCCCCTGCCACTACCGTAAGAAACCTCGGAGTAACATTTGATCAAGATTTGTCTTTTAATTCTCATTTAAAGCAAACCTCACGGACTGCATTTTTCATCTGCGTAATATTGCAAAATTAGGCCTATCCTGACCAAAAGATGCAGAAAAATTGGTCCACGCTTTTGTTACCTCAAGGCTGGATTATTGTAACTCTCTATTATCAGGTAGCTCTAGTAAGTCCTTAAAAACTCTCCAGCTAATTCAGAATGCAACAGCACGTGTACTAACAGGTACTAAGAAACGCGATCATATCTCTCCTGTTTTAGCTTCTCTGCACTGGCTCCCTGTAAAATCCAGAATTGAATTTAAAATCCTACTGTTAACTTATAAAGCTCTAAATGGTCAAGCTCCATCATATCTTAGAGAGCTCATAGTGCCATATTATCCCACCAGAACACTGCGCTCTGAGAACGCAGGGTTACTCGTGGTCCCTAAAGTCTCCAAAAGTAGATCAGGAGCCAGAGCCTTTAGCTATCAGGCTCCTCTCCTGTGGAATCATCTTCCTGTTACGGTCCAGGAGGCAGACACCGTCTCCACATTTAAGACTAGACTTAAGACTTTCCTCTTTGATAAAGCTTATAGTTAGGGCTGGCTCAGGCTTGTCCTGTACCAGCCCTTAGTTAGGCTGACTTAGGCCTAGTCTGCCGGAGGACCCCTCTATAATACACCGGGCCCCTTCTCTCCTTCTCTCTCTCTCTCTCTCTCGTATCCTATTACTGCATCTTGCTAACCCGGCCATTCTGGATGTCACTAACTCGGCTTCTTCTCCGGAGCCTTTGTGCTCCACTGTCTCTCAGATTAACTCATATCACAGCGGTGCCTGGACAGCGTGACGTGTGTGGTTGTGCTGCTGCCGTGGTCCCGCCAGATGCCTCCTGCTGCTGCCATCATTAGTCATTAGTCATACTTCTTCTGTTATTATACACATATGATTATTGTCACACATGTATACTGCCAGGTATTAATACATACTTTCAACATATTGTACCGCAGTAACCAGAACTATAACTATAATATTATTACTTCCATTAATGTTGTTGTAAGATACTGTCATTACCTGCATCTCTCTCTCTCGCTCTCTCTCTCTCTCTCTCTCTCTCTCTCTCTCCCTGTGTCATATGGATTACTGTTAATTTATCATGTTGATCTGTTCTGTACGACATCTATTGCACATCTGTCCGTCCTGGAAGAGGGATCCCTCCTCAGTTGCTCTTCCTGAGGTTTCTACCGTTTTTTTCCCCCGTTAAAGGGTTTTTTTTGGGGAGTTTTTCCTTATCCGCTGTGAGGGTCTTAAGGACAGAGGGATGTCGTATGCTGTAAAGCCCTGCGAGGCAAATTGTGATTTGTGATATTGGGCTTTATAAATAAAATTGATTGATTGATTGATTCTTTACTTATGAAGGGACTGTTCTTTACTTGTCAGGGGAGGAGGGTGGCTGGTTGATTTTCATTTTATTTATTTATTTATTTTATTTTAATCCCCCCAATGTTAATCACTTATTGATGCTGTTTTTGAAGTATGAATAAATCAATAAGTAATTTATTCCTTTGAAATATCATTGATGTATATAGAAAAGTGATTTATCTTTTTATAAATGACAAAACGCACATCTGCTTCATTTTCGCTGTGGTATTGTGATACTACTCAGAACCATGATATTTTCACTGGTATCGTACTGTGGGTCCCAATTTTGGTACTGTGACAACACTAAACTGGAGGGGGTTCATCTGCAAAAACTAATGAAAAACTAAACAACGGTATTCGGTATTTGGTACTCGGCCAAGCGTTTAATTTTATTCAGCTTCGGCTTTGGCCACAAATTTTCATTTCAGTGCATCCCTCGAGATAAATAAACTCACATGATCAGCAAACACACTCACCTTGCAGCATGGTCTCAAACAAAAGGAATTCAAATAGGCCACTCCCACACTTAAATAACCTTCCTCTTCCTGGATTTTCTCCTGAGAGGACTGATTGGTGGATCTCTCCACCTGATCGCAATGAGTTATGTACCATGCTTAGTCGTTCCCCTTGCTGACCCCCAACTGACATTATTTCTTCTCTTATAGATCCATTGGCTTGCTCTGGCTGCTTCATCTGACATTTCTTTCACTACCTTCCTCAAACTCTGTCCCCGCACTCCGAGACAGCTGATCTTGCTATGAATCCCCTACACCCCACTTCCACTGGACAAATCCTAGTCTTCCATCCTCGCTGCTCAGCTTCTGCTCTTAAATCTGCATATCTAAGCATTTTTCTTTCATAGGCTTCCTCCACTGAGTCTTCCCAAGGAACTGTCAGCTCAATGAAATAAACTATCCGTTGACTCAGTGACCACAACACAATGTCAGGTCTCTGATTGGTACAAACTATTTCCTAGGGAACAACAAGCTTTCCCCCTAAATCTAAGTGCATTTCCCAGTCACAAGCACCTTCTCAGCGGCCACACCCTTGCCTCCTTACTAACTTATCCCTTCTGTATTTCTCTCCCTTACGGACAAACTGAATTGCTAAACTCCTATCCTCCTATCCTTAACACCTTCTGAATTCACCTGTCTTCATTTCCCTTTGATGCCTGCAACTAAACATTTCAACACCTGGATATGTCACCATGTATATCGGCCTTGTGACAAGCTAACTTTACAGCCTGACAAAATATGCTTTAAGGTTGCGGTACCTGAACACAATGGGCATAATCGGTCCCCATTTACCCACGTTTTAGGTTCTCGGGGGTTGGTAACACATCGTATGTAGCCCTTACCAGGAATCTAATACAATTCTCCTCCATACTCCACAGGTCCCTCCAACTAAGCTTCCTCTTCTCTACACTTTCCCAATTCAACCACTGTCCCTGTTTAGCCTGTGCCACTACCTTTGCACCCCTTAATATCTCCTCCTGTCTACGTATCTGTTCCACGACCAGCTTTCTTTTATCTTTGAGACCTGCTTTATTCCATACCGGTTTGCCTGAGCCAAGCCCCAGGCCTCCCCGGCCAAACTGAACATTACCTACAATCTCTGCATGTCTAAGAGCAGCCTCTGCCTCCTGAACTGACGATCTTGGGTTCCACTTCCTCCCCTTGGTTGGATTTGGAACCACACTCCTAACTACCACGTCCTTACTCCCAGATAACAAGAGCTCTGTCCTGACCTTGGTACATTTAAATTCCTCTGTTAAACTAGATACTGGCAGCTGAAGTATCCCTTTTCCATACAATGCAACACTACTTAGGCACCTAGGAGCACCCAACCACTTCCTAATATAGGAGCTAACCGATCTTTCAGTTCTCTCCACAACAGATATAGGAATTTCATAAACTGACAATGGCCACATTAACCTAGGATATAGCCCAAATTGCAAACGCCACAATTCAACTTTCCTGGAAGTTCTGATTTATCTATTCTATCCAATCCTTCTGCCTTCCCTCTGTGTAATAAAATGTTTACCTTAATGGACAGTCCACTGCACTGCTTGTTGCAGGAAGCAACTGCCACTGGCTGGCAGTTGGCTAGCTGACTTGTAGTGGTGGTGGGGTAGGAAGTGTTTGAGACACTGCGAGTGTGTCTAACTGTATTTTTTGGTCGGCCAGTCCACAAAGCTTTTCTTGAATAATTCAAAAAGTACTTGACCAAAAATGTTCAAAATTTGCATACTGCAAGTAGAGACCATGAGTAACTATCCCAGAAAGAATGACGAGGATTCATTCATAGGTGGTGCTATACTAAGCATTTCAGAATGAAAATTTTGCTTTTCTTGAGGTTGTGTGTATGCATGTTGTGTGGATGCATGCATGTATGAGGTCGCAGCTATTGCAAATTTCCACTTGTTCTTATTTTGATGTGAACTGTGAGTGTGTCTAACTGTATTTTTCTTAATTTAACACATATTTACATTTTTAAAATCTTGTAATGAATCATTTAAATATTTTGATTAACTTTATTGGGGCGGCACGGTGGTGTGCTGGTTAGCACTGTCGCCTCACAGCAAGAGGGTTGCCGGTTTGATCCCGGGTGTGGGAGCCCTTCTGTGCAGAGTTTGCATGTTCTCCCCGTGTCAGCGTGGGTTCTCTCCGGCACTCCGGCTTCCTCCCACAGTCCAAAGACATGCAGATTAGGGACTAGGTTAATTGGTAACTCTAAATTGTCCATAGGTGTGAATGTGAGCGTGAATGGTTGTTTGTCTCTATGTGTCAGCCCTGCGATAGTCTGGCGACCTGTCCAGGGTGTACCCTGCCTCTTGCCTGATGTCAGCTGGGATAGGCTTCAGCCCCCCCGCAACCCTCAAGAGGATGAAGTGGTTAGAAGATGAAGATTAACTTTATTGAATAAATGGTTGCTACGGCAACTAGGGTGTGTTTTTGCGGTGCCCCAATATCCAGATTTGTTTGAAATATATCCTTCAACACATGTACCAAATTTTGTGCTTTCATCACAAAATGAACGATTGTTGTGATATACTGACCTAAGCCACCCCACTATAGGAGGAGTTTGTTCAAACATGTAAAAAAAATTTCAAATCGAAATGGCCGACTTCCTGTTGGGTTTATCACATGGGTCCAAAAGGATTTTTTGTGCGTCTTGGCATATTCTATGAGTCCACCAGTTTTCATGCGTGTAGGTGAAACGTGTAGGGGGCGCTATTTCGCCATTTGGCCCTGTCCACATACAACACTGCTGGAATATCAAATTTTTTGCCAGACCAAACGCGTGTGCCAAATTTGGTGAGGTTTTGAATTTGGGAAAGGGGCTAAATTGGGGATTATATTCTCGGAATAATAATAATAATAATTAAAGCTGCAAGCAGTTGTGATCGGGCCCTCGTACCTTCACGCAACTCGGGGGGGGGGGGTCACGTCGGTTCATATCTGTCAAAGTTAGACATCGCATGTGCAGGAGTGACTTGGCATATCCTTGATCCAGCGCTGGAATGACATATTTCACATTCTGTATCACTTCCTCTTTCCACTAGAGGGAGTTGGAGTTGGAGAGTGCACTAATTATTGTTGTGCCGTACAAGGATTTATAACAAAGGCCTACACTTTATCCATAAACTTTTGGGCCTACATGTAACAATCAAAGCCTGAGACCACATGTTGGCGCCCAAAAGAACAAAGGAATCAGTCAACCCCCTTTCTCTGTGTGAATCAGCTGATTCAACCCCAACACAGCACCCCAGCTGACCAGCAGAGGTCCCTTGAAACACAGCTCCCATTGGGTGAAATCTGCCACGGCCAACCCCGCACCGGTGACGTCACGCCGGGGTATATCATCACAAAGCGTACCTGAGGGAAACGCTTCTGGCTGTGATCCTCATAGCTAATAGAAGTACCTGCAACTGTTCCTAAAGCTTAGCAACTCGTCCCACGTGGCGAACGCTTTAGAAAGAGTTATTACTGTGCACAGTTAGACGCGTTTTAGGCCTGCGGATTTCCCTCGCTGGTCGAGCTGATCTCCTCTCCTCTCCCTCACTCTGTGCGCCGAGGAACACAGAATAGCCCGGTACGAGACCACGGATTGACCCTCTCACCCGGATGCCCGCGGATGTGAAGTTTGGTAGATAACAAGGACTGCCTGCTTCAAGAAGAAGGACAAGGACCCCCTTCTTCTCCCGAGTGATTCCCCGCTACGAGCCGGAATTAACTCGCCTCGCCAGAGACTTGCCCCCTTGCCGAGGACCCGTTAGCCGCTGTGAGCCGCTAACCACTTCACCTCTGCCGTAACAAAGGACGCACAAGGAACGACCGACACGTCACTCCACCTTCTGCAACAGTAAGAGGCTTTAGCTCTGGGCAGATAGTAGTTAGTGTGTGTTTTCTTTTTAAGTTTGTAAGGGCTTGTTGATACGGACCGCCGCGTCCGATTTTGGCTGCATTGATATTGTATAAAAATTGCCTGTGTTGCTGCTGTCTGTTATTCTCCTGCCCGTTTGTGTCTGCTTGTAATACGCAGTGATCCGACCTCGTCAGACCGCTATTGTGTCGCCCCGCACGCGGGATTGATCAGTACTTCAGCTGTGTTGGTTCAATGTCCAGATTCACGCCGCTCACCAGCTGAGCCGAGCGCGTCTCTGCGTAACACAGACGGGTTACTGCATCTCAATACCGCCTGCGTGACCACACTTCTGAGTGCTTCCCTTTCTCTCTTCCTCTCTTCCACTAACCTACACTTGGAGCCGAGCAATTCGAACTTCCCTCTCTACCGGCTCCCCTCCTTTTTCTGAGTCGCGTGCTTTCTTGGCGAGCCGCCATTGCATGACGTAGCTTGCAGCGTCACAGCCGCCATCTTGCTGCGCTCACACGCCTCTCTCTCTCACACACCCACTCGCTCAGACATACATACACACACACACACACACACACACATCCTCGCTCACTCACCCACTTTCTCCCACACCCTCATACACACACACACACACACACACACACCCTTCTTGATGCTTGCTGGTTGATTCAGTAATGTTTTATAGTTGATAGGGTTTATAGAGCAATGTTGATGTTGGTTGTAAATTAATGTCATCAGTGTGAATAAACCCTATTATACTGCAAAGAGAGGTTGCTTTGGTTTTTCATTGTATACTGTGATGAAGCTGGTTGACAAAGTCAGTGCCTGAGCTCCACTCCTTCCTGTTCATCTTATAGTTGCTGATATCTCCCTAGAATTAGCTTCCTCAGTGAGCACTCTTGAGACTGAATTTACGTCTGACCATTGGTCCGGTTTTCCCGGTGGTGCCCCGCTGTAAGCTAATTTGATTATTATGCTTATGTAATAATTAATTAATTATTAATTAATTAATCAAATATTTTAATAATCCATAATTAACTTTAATAATTATGAATTATTGCCAATGATCATATTTAGCTCCTCCTCTTCCCAACATTATACATCATGTTTTTACACATCAAATATACACCACAGCATGTAACTTTCAGATAAATCCAAAGATAAGTGTTTGATGACACTTACGTCCTGTTGCCACTAGATGGCACTTTGAGTATCAGGAAATATGGTAATGAAAATGTGTTCAGGGCGGGACTAATATGAATCATGTAAAGTTTGGCGGAGACAGGACCATTTATGCCAAAGCTACAGCAATTTCGTTTTTCATGGCGAGATCAAGATTCAACGCTCGGCAACGGGCGCGCCATTCAACATTGGACAAATCCTGTGATAACTTTTGGTCACAACGTAGTCAGACCAAAGTCAGCTGAAAGCCAATAAGATTTCCTACATTTCTATGTACAGTACAGGCCAAAAGTTTGGACACACCTTCTCATTCAATGCATTTTCTTTATTTTCATGACTATTTACATTGTAGATTCTCACTGAAGGCATCAAAACTATGAATGAACACATGTGGAGTTATGTACTTAACAAAAAAAGGTGAAATAACTGAAAACATGTTTTATATTCTAGTTTCTTCAAAATAGCCACCCTTTGCTCTGATTACTGCTTTGCACACTCTTGGCATTCTCTCGATGAGCTTCGAGAGGTAGTCACCTGAAATGGTTTCCACTTCACAGGTGTGCCTTATCAGGGTTAATTAGTGGAATTTCTTGCTTTATCAATGGGGTTGGGACCATCAGTTGTGTTGTGCAGAAGTCAGGTTAATACACAGCTGACAGCCCTATTGGACAACTGTTAAAATTCATATTATGGCAAGAACCAATCAGCTAAGTAAAGAAAAAGGAGTGGCCATCATTACTTTAAGAAATGAAGGTCAGTCAGTCCGGAAAATTGCAAAAACTTTAAATGTGTCCCCAAGTGGAGTCGCAAAAACCATCAAGCGCTACAACGAAACTGGCACACATGATGACCGACCCAGGAAAGGAAGACCAAGAGTCACCTCTGCTTCTGAGGATAAGTTCATCCGAGTCACCAGCCTCAGCAATCGCAAGTTAACAGCAGCTCAGATCAGAGACCAGATGAATGCCACACAGAGTTCCAGCAGCAGACCCATCTCTAGAACAACTGTTAAGAGGAGACTGCGCGAATCAGGCCTTCATGGTCAAATAGCTGCTAGGAAACCACTGCTAAGGAGAGGCAACAAGCAGAAGAGATTTGTTTGGGCCAAGAAACACAAGGAATGGACATTAGACCAGTGGAAATCTGTGCTTTGGTCTGATGAGTCTAAATTTGAGATCTTTGGTTCCAACCGCTGTCTTTTTGAGACGCAGAATAGGTGATCGGATGGATTCGAAATGCCTGGTTCCCACTGTGAAGCATGGAGGAGGAGGTGTGTTGGTGTGGGGGTGTTTTGCTGGTGACACTGTTGGGGATTTATTCAAAATTGAAGGCACACTGAACCAGCATGGCTACCACAGCATCCTGCAGCGACATGCCATCCCATCCGGTTTGCGTTTAGTTGGACGATCATTTATTTTTCAACAGGACAATGACCCCAAACACACCTCCAGGCTGTGTAAGGGCTATTTGACCAAGAAGGAGAGTGATGGAGTGCTGCGGCCTGGCCTCCACAGTCACCGGACCTGAACCCAATCGAGATGGTTTGGGGTGAGCTGGACCGCAGAGTGAAGGCAAAGGGGCCAACAAGTGCTAAACACCTCTGGGAACTCCTTCAAGACTGTTGGAAAACCATTTCAGGTGACTACCTCTTGAAGCTCATCGAGAGAATTCCAAGAGTGTGCAAAGCAGTAATCAGAGCAAAGGGTGGCTATTTTGAAGAAACTAGAATATAAAACATGTTTTCAGTTATTTCACCTTTTTTTGTTAAATACATAACTCCACATGTGTTCATTCATAGTTTTGATGCCTTCAGTGAGAATCTACAATGTAAATAGTCATGAAAATAAAGAAAATGCATTGAATGAGAAGGTGTGTCCAAACTTTTGGCCTGTACTGTATATCTAGTCTCTGTGAAGTAAAAGATGTGGCATCCAAATCAAGCTGAAGAGAATTTTCTCTCCAGTTTTTCTAGCTGCTCCCAACTCTAGCAATGATGTCACGCTCTCTAGCTCACGCAGAACACACCCATTATAAAACCAGAAGACCAGCTAAAAATCCTTAAAAGTAAAACTGTGATGATTTAAAAACCGTAAAAGATTTTCAAAAGCTGAATACATGCCCAATAGTTCAAGGTCTTCTGACTCTTTTAAAGTTCACATGGTGTCTCTAGCTCAAAGTATGAGGGACAACAAGAGGTTGAAAGTCAATGAGTTTTGAAGAGGATTTGAAGATTTTCCAATTTACTTCCATTCACAATAATTAGACTGCCACCAGAGCGCCACCTATTGGCCGATTTGCACCGAATTTTGCACAAACTCTCATCGGGCCATGGAACACAATCAGCAAAAGTGTTGTGGTAATCGGACTGTATTTGGTGAAGATATGAAAGACTGTCTGTTTTGAAAACAATATGCAGGAATTTGTTGTTTTATATTTTGGGCGTTTTTTGGACTATCAAAATTCTTTTAATAACTTTTTGTCAGAAGGGTCCACAGATGCTTCATGTAAAGTTTGGTGCAAATCAGTCAAATCGCCTAGGAGTAGTTCGAAAAAGTACGTTTTTCATTTGTGGTGATTTAGCAAATGGAAAGTTACCGTGAAAGTGGGCGTGGCTTCCATCACACAATTCAGCTGAATTCAGAGAACACGTAAATAGAAAGTTTAACAATGTGCGACATAATATGTGGGAGTTATTAGCCAAAAACGCTTTTGCATTGAAAATAGTGCCATCTGCTGGTCATTTTTGGTGTGTGAGTTACAGGAGCCAGTCTATACCACCCCTATCAATTTTATTTCCATGAGTGTTATGGTGTTGGCACAGTGCCAAATATTAAATTAGACAGTCACCAGAGCGCCACCTAGTGGCGGATTGGTAAGTCCTTTTTCAGATATCCTTAGGAGGGCATTGACAATAATTATACCAAGTTTCGTGTCAATCCGCTCAACCGATGTTGAGATATAAAATACTTCAATTTAAAGAGCGCCACCTTGTGGTCATCACCCGAAACTTTGCACAGAGTCTCAGGGGCTCATGGGAAGTGGTAACCTGACTTTCATGTCATTCGGATACACCAATGTGGAGAAATTCTTTTAATAACATTTTGTTGGGAGGATCCACAGATGCTGTGTGCAAAGTTTCATGCCAATCGGTGAAATTGCCTGGGAGGAGTTCGAAAAAGTAGGTTTGCAACATTTTGCAAATTTTTCAAAAAAAAACAAAAAAAAAACCACAAAAAAAACGGTAGGCGGAAATGGGCATGGCCTATACCACAAGATTCAGCTCAATTCACTGAACATGTTGATATGAGGTTTTTGTATGTGCAACAAAGTATATGGGAGTTATGAGCCAAAACGCACTTTCCTTAATAATAGCGCCACCTAGTGGTGGAAATTCAGGAAGACAATAGATTATAAAAATTTTTGCCAGGTGTGACTTATATTCCAAGTTTGGTGAGTTTTGGGGTATGTTCAGGCAGTGAAAAATGCGATCATATGGGCGGAAGAAAAAAAATAATCGGGAGAAAAACAATAGGGACCTCACAGGTCTCCTGCTCGGGCCCTAATTAAAGCTGCAAGCAGCTGTGATCGGGCCCTTGCTCCCCCATGCAACTGCGGGGGCCTAAGGCACATGGGGGCTGTGGTGCGAAGCGAGGAAAAAGCCTGGCAGGAGCTACAATACGCATATGTTTCGTTCATCCACCAGGTAGCGCTGCCAGCGTAACCAGATGTGACCAGGTGCGTTCAGGGGTGGACCCTCATCACACGTGAAATATCGAGCAAATCGGACAATGCATGGAGGATTTATACCAAGTTGATGTTCCGTGGCGAAGGATGAAAAGTTGCTACTGCCTCCGCGGCAGCCTGCAACATGACAGGATGTGTGTCACTGTGGAGATTCATCAACTTGATCGTCATGTGGCCACAAAATGGAGTTGATCAGGTCAGGAGCTTGAGGTTGGTGTTTGTCAGTGTAAAAGATGGCATTTCCTGTTTCTACAAGGGGGCGCCATGAGCAAGATTGCCTACAAGCATATGGAGGCATTGAGGGCAGGGCTCTTATCATGTACAGAAATTTTGAAGCAGTTTGGATGAATTATGTGGGAGAGAGCTGCTTGACTATGCATGGCGATGGATCAAAAATGGCAGCACCATAGCAGCCACGCCCTTTGACCTACAGATATGCAGAGCACAACTGTTGATCAGCATGGTGTCTGGATGATCTGTAAAAAATTTGAAGTCGATTGGATGAAATCCCTAGGACTAGTTCGTTAAAATACAACATGTGGAAATCATGCCAAAATGACAGGTCAAAATCAAAATGGCTGACTTCCTGTTTGGAGTAGACCATTGGTGCCGGAGACTTTTATGTGCGTCTGGACAACATACACATGTGTACCAATTTTCATATTCCTACTCCAAAAAAAAAAAACCCTATGGGGAGGGGTTTTTTTTTAAATTTCAAGGGGGCGCTATAGAGGCATTTTAGATGTAGCTTCACATCGTTCATAAGGTAGCTTCACCAACTTGTTCTGCATACATTAGAAGTGGAATGAAGTTGATGCGGTCAACTTTGTGGCATGACATGTCAAAGTAAAAACTGGTCACTTCCTGTTACCACTGGGGGGCGCAATGAGTAAGGTGGGATATTCACATATCGGGGCGTTCGGGGCAGAGCCATCATCATATCCAGCAAGTTTGAAGCTGCTGAGATCAAGTATATGGGCGGGAGAGCCAAAATTTGTCACGCCCTAGCGGCCACACCCCTTGACATAGAGAAAAGCTTTTAATAACTTTTGATCAGCATGTTATCAGGATGATATGTACCAACTTTGAAGTCGATAGGACGAAATCCCTAGGACAAGTTTGTTCAAATGTAAGTTGTGGAAATCGGCGTAACAAAAAAGTTCAAAACAAAATGGCTGACTTCCTCTTGGGATTTTACCATGACGTCAAGAGACTTTTTTTGTGCGTCTGGGTATGATACATGTGTGTACCAAATTTCGTTTGCCTACGACAAACTAACCCCAATGGGGAGGGGTTTTTGAAAATTTGTAGGGGGTGCTATTTCGGCATTTCGCACCGACCATGTGCAACCGCCCAAAAATATCGAATTTCGGATGTGGCCGGATGAATGTGGAAAGTTAGAAGCATTTTCAAACTTGGGAAAGGGGCAAGATTGGGGCACGAAATGTCGCAAGAATAATAATAATAATAATAATAAACAGCGCAATTTCAATAGGATCCTCCGCGGCCGACTTTGTCATCACTCGGGCCCTAATAATAAACAGCACGAATTCAATACGGTCCTCCGGACAACTTCGGCGTCGCTCGGGCCCTAATAATAAATAGCCCGATTTCAATAGGGTCCTCAGACGACTGCAAGCAGTGATCGGGCCCTCGCTCGCCCATGCAACCACGGGGGGCCTGAGGCACGCGGGGGCAGTGGCGTGAACCGAGAAGGGAGAAAAAGCCTGGCAGGAGCGAAAAAACGCAATGTTTTGTTCATGCACCAGGTAGCGCTACGAGCATAACCAGATGTGGGCAGTTGCGTTCAGGGGTGGACCCTCATCACAGATGTGAAATTTCGAGCAAATCGGACAATGCATGAAGGATTTATACCAAGTTGATGTTCCGTGGCGAAGGATGAAAAGTCGCCGCCGCAGCAGCCTGCAACATGACAGGACACGTGTGTCACTGTTGAGATTCATCAACTTGATCGTCATGTGGCCACAAAATGTAGCTGATCAGGTCATGAGCTTGAGGTTGGTGTTTGTCAGTGTAAAAGATGGCATTTCCTGTTTCCACAAGAGGGCGGCATGAGCAAGATTGCCTTCGAGCATATGGAGGCGTTGAGGGCGGGGCTCTTATCATGTACAGAAATTTTGAAGCAGTTTGGATGAATTATTTGGGCTGCTTGAATATGCATGGTGATGGATCAAAAATGGCAGCGCCATAGCAGCCACGCCCTATGGGACACAAAGGGAAATTGGGACACAAAGTCGGGTAAAGAATAATAATAATAATAAACAGCACGATTTCAACAGCTTCCTCAGACGACTTCATCGTCGCTCTGGCTCTAATAATAAAAAATCCTTGCATTTCAATCGGATTCAATCGCTAGGTGCTCGGGCCCTAATAATAATAAACAGCGCGATTTCAATGGGGTCGTCGCCCGGGCCCTAATGAACAGCACAATTTACACAGGGTCCTCCACGGACGACTTCGTCATCGCTCGGGCCCTAATAAACTGCGCGATTTCAACAGGGTCCTCCGCGGACGACTTTGTCATCACGCGGGCGCTAATAAATAGCGCGATTACAATAAGGTCCTCACGGACGACTTCGTTGTCGCTCAGGCCCTAATAATAATATTAATAAACAGTCCGATTATAATAGGGTCCTCACGGATAACTTCGTTGTCGCTCAGGCCCTAATAAATGATAATAATAATAATAAACAACGCGATTACAATAGGGTCCTCATGGACAACTTTGTCGTCGCTCGGGCCCTAATAATAAACAGCGCGATTACAGTAGGGTCCTACGCGGACGACTTTGTCGTCACTCGGGCCCTAATAATAATAATAATAAACAGCGCAATTACAATTGGGTCCTATGGACGAGTTCGTCGTTGCTGAGACCCTAATAATAATAATAATAAACAGCGTGACTACAATAGGGTCCTCATGGACGACTTTGTCGTTGCTCGGGCCCTAATAATAATATATAATAAACAGCGCAATTTCAATAGGGTCCTCCGGACGACTTGTAGTCGTCGCTCCGACCCTAATAAAAATCTGAACAAAAACAATAGGTTTCCCAGCACTAGAACTGACTAGCTAGAACTGACTAACTAGAACTGTCAGCCCCAAAGGACGATGGGCGCGGGGTGAGCGTCAGGACACAGGCCAATGCGTGAGCTGCAGTATTCCCCGTAATGGGAAGTGCTTTGCTCGTTCTATAGGCTGAATGCATTTGTTGCAATAAGTCACGCCCACTTTGACCAATCATCACCAAGTTTTGTGGCTGGCCTCAGGACTGTCCCCACATCATGCTCACCAATTTTCGTACAAATCTGATCATCTTTTATGAAACGTGATATTTCTGGGTTTACAGTGTTCACTCGTGGCCAATTTGAGCCAAATTTGGCACCGAGCCTCTGAACGACCTCTGGAACAAGTGTGTTAAGTGTCATGTTGATATAATTTAGTCTGACAAAAATATGCAACAATATGTGTATTTTAGCAAGCAACAATGTTGTCATTAATAATTCGCATATTTTTTGACCGAGCAAAATTGTTTTGATAACTTTAGATCAGGTCTATCTTGAGAGTGCCACCTGCCAAGTTTCATGTAGTTTGGACAAAATCTGTAGGAGGAGTTTGAAAAAGTAGGTTTTGGATGTGTAAAGGGTCGGATCCGGAACTGGTACTTTTTTGGAACCGGGTCCAAAGTTTCGGTTCCGGAACCGGTTCCATCACATTTGGAGTAATGCTTCCTGCAAACAGTTCCTGGAATGTAAAAAAAAAAGTCACGTGCATTTCCATTAGAGTGCGGCATGGGCCACATATTTCTTTCTGAACCCGACCGAGCCCGACATTATTTCATGACTAAAGCACTGAGTTTGTGTCACACAGTTGTTATGGTTACAGGCTATTTAACAGGCCAGGCATACGCCGTGGGTGCTCAGCGGAGAGGGAGACCTCCGTGTTTGAGACGGGAGCGGGTGGCGGGCAGTGTTGGGCAGTAGCGTCAATACAGTAGCGGACGTTTGTAGTTTAACTACATTTCTCAGTAACTTGGTGGTAGCGTCGCTGTTTTCTGAATCAAGTAACTTCTCAGTAGTTAAGCTCTTTTATTGATCACTTAGCGCGGTAGCGTCCACACAAGCTACATTTCCAAAATCATTTCTGAAGCTCAAACGAGGCGGGGATTTCTGTTATGGACTGAAATAAAACTGTCACCGCTACCACACAGAGTCACTTCCACATGAACCTGACAGGGGACAGCCCTCCATTCCCAAACGACCCCCACTCCGAAATTGATTTTCAAGTCCATATTGAGTTTCCTGCGTCAAACACTGCCGCCTGCTCTCCGGCCGCACTCGCACAATTCTCAAACTCGTTGTACTACAAAAGCTTGAAATGAACGTTCAACTCATTGTTTTTTATTGAAAATATGTCACTGTCTTCATTTATTATGTATAATTTCGTTAGCAGCAAACACATTTAAAAGGAGACGCTTGTCAAGTCTTTTTACGCGTGCTGTCCGTGGTGCTGAAATCCCCACTGCAGCCGCCGCTCTCTGCTGACAGCAGACCGGGGGAGAAAAAAAAGACATTTCTTTGCTCTGTGCTTTCAGAAAATAACCAGGATTAGGGTAAGAAAGACCAGCGGTCTGTACAGCAGTCCTACCATGTTTGCCAGGGCATATCAGGCTGTGTGATTATGCACAAAGATTAGCTTAACGCATTGGAGCAATTTCATACAATTTCGGACATTTAACGTGATAAACTAATTAAAATTCAACATGGTCATTTGCTTAGAGGATTCAGCTGAAGCATAATGAGTGTTATATGCCATTAAGATGAAGTATTTGCTTGTTTTGTGGTTAATACTGCACATAATCCATTTGACCCCATCATGAATGGGATTTATATTCGTTCCTGCAGACAGAAGCAAAAGGATTAATGCGCAGACTGCGTTTCCTTTGCGTCTGTCTCGTTCATTCAAACTTTGTAAACACAGTTGGGATTTGTAGGGGACATACATGTGTATGCTGCTCACTATAAAATGTGTTTACTAAAATGTGTTTACTAGCCTCATTTCTAGTCAAAACAAATCTCTTTACACTTAAAAAATACTTGTTTCAAGCAAATTTTCACTTGAAATAAGTATGAAAATCTGTCCATGGAGCAAGTTTTTTTTTTTGCTTGCAATAAGAAAAAAAACTTGCTCCATGGACAGATTTTTTTTCTACTTATTTCAAGTGAAAATCTTCCTGAAACAAGTGAAAATTGTCTAAAAACAAGTTACTTTTTAGGTAATGAGTCTTATTTCAATTGTAATGGGATTTGTTTTGACCAGAAATAAATATTCTTGGTAAGATTTTGAGTTTTTGCTGTGTACATACACACATACAGTGTTGGGAAAGTTCACTTTCTACAAGAACTAGTTCAAAGTTCAGTTCGCAAACTTTAAAATGAACTAGTTCAGTTCATAGTTCATAATTCAAAGTTTTTGAACTAAGTTCATGGTTCCAAAAATGAACTAGTTCATAGTTCTTTTATATTTTTTTTCAATATGTTGTTGCGGGCTATTATTTTTCAAAATTATTGCCACAGACTAACTTAACTTAAACACTTAAACTATGCATCATACTTCATCTTTGTTAGATTAACACTTTGTTGCAGCCATTCAATCCACTACTTGCCAGCTGCAGCTTTTACCCCTGCAGTTTATTCTCAAAAACATAAGGACAATCTTACTGCTTGAATGGTCTTTTTTAAATTAAGAATTATTCAAACAAACAAAAACAGGAGAGTAGTCCTTAAAGTGCTTAAATTTTCCAAAGCTGGAACAAAACTCCTCAAGGAGATCATTCTAAACTGTAGTAACAAGTCAAAAAGATATCAACATACCAACAGAAACACAATCTGAGGTAGAACTGACGCTGAGGTAGGAAGCAACATTGGCATATTAAAAGGCTCAGTAAGAAAAAAAAATGAAGTACTTGGTTTGATACAGAGATGCCCTGCTGCTAGATATATTTTAAATTGAGAAGAATGGAGCTGCAGCCTCAGTCAGGATCCCAAAGACTTCTGAAACTTAAATATTTGTTTTGAAAATCCAAATAAAAATATAGCTCCATTTCTCTTATGTGTAGGAAACTAAGATTGTACTTCAAAGTGCAATATTCAAAGTGCAAACATGACATGCAATGAATATCTGTTTTTCTTCAATGTTTCATTAAGTCTCTTTTCAGTTTTTGCTGAATGTATTTTTTGTGACTTTGTCTTCAAAATCTTGTCTTGTTTGCATTCAAGATGAGCTGCTTTTACATTTTCATTGAGTCCCTTTTCAGTTTTGGGTGAATGCATTTTTTGTGACTTGTCTTCAAAATCCTTTCTTGTTTGCATTCAAGATGAGCTGCTTTTCAAAATTGGCATCTCCCAGTCTGTTTCTCCTGGGCCTGAAAGAGAAGAGAAGAGAAGAAAGAAAGAAAGAGAAATATTAAAGGCATGATTATTGTGGCCATAATGATAACAATAATCTGGGTATTACTGTATTTATTAGCAAAGCATAGTAAGTGTGGATTATAATCACAGTTCATCCCTACCTGAATATTAGTCCACCAATGCTGAAGAGCCTCTCTACTGGAGCGCTTGAGGGCAGGGCAGTGTTGTGCTTTATGAACAGCTTTTTAAGCTTTGGAAGCTGCATGTATTCTTCAAATCCATTCGTGGTTGGGGCATCCAAATACACGTCAACTTCTGCTTTTGTAACCTGAGTGTTCCTCGAAAATCTGAAGAATGATGCTGCAGGGTCTTTGTCACTTTCACCACTGGACTGAGCTTGACCTGGGTCTCTTGCAGCTGAGTCATCAGAGGTGAGGGCTTGAAATTCTCTTTTTAGCATCAGTCTGTACTGAACCCGTTTCTCTTCACCTTGAACCCAGTCAAGCTTGAACCTTGGAATCAGCATTGCAGAGAGTATATGCTCCCTCTTCTCCAGAAGACCGTCCAGCCTTGTGCTTAGTGAGTGCAAAATACTCTCTATGAGAGGATGGCATGTGACCAGAGCCTCTGGAGCAGTGGGCTGTATGCTCTCATCCAAGAGGTCTGTCATGTGGCATTGCAGCTGTACAACTGTTGGAGCCAGGTACCCGAGAAAAATGTTTTTCTGCTTGTAAGATGTTAAGTGCAAGGGCCAAAGGCCTCATCACTTCCACAAATGTGTGTATGAAGTTGATTTCAGGTGGAGAGAATCTACGGAACCCTAACTCATCACTCACAGTGTGCAGAATCAGATCGTCATAAATGGAGGCAGCATCATTTGCAGGGGTGACATCAGCCACATTCATCTCTGCCTTGGTAGTTAGCCTTGCTATCCGAGAAAGTCGTTCCATGGCAAGAAATACTGAATTCCATCTGGTGTCATTTGGCACGACAAAGCCAAGCCCAAGTCTTTCTTCCACGACATCAGATGCTTTTGGACTTCGTTTCACCCGGTTCCAGAGAGCGGATGCTTTTGTAAAAACAGCCCTCAGTGTTGTTTTGTAGCGTCGTTCAGTTACCTTTTCTGTGTCTTTGGCAACTAGATTCAGGGTGTGAGCCATGCACCTTCTGTGAGGGGGGAGGGAGGGATGGTCCAGACCTGAGAGAGGCGCAGGCTCCATCTGATCGTCTTCATCTGAGGTGTCACTGGCAGCATGGGCTGATTCTGGTTCATTATCTTCTTCTTTTTCAGTTTCATCGAAGTTGACCACTGTCTCTGACTCTTCACTGTCAATAGCAACATCTGCCCCAAAACAATTGAATGCCTTGACAAAATTTGCAGCGTTGTCTGTTACTGTACATACAACCTTGTTGTGGACTTTGAATTCTTTATTAACATCTGACAATAATTTTGCCAACACATCATGTGTATATGCTCCTTTAATCCGCCTACATGCCAGCACAGCAGAGTGTCTCTTTGAAACATCAGTTTTGTTTAGCCAGTGGATAGTGATGCCCATAAATGCCTTGTTCACAGCTGACCAGCAATCTGCTGTTGTGCACACCACATCAACGTCAGAGAGTTCAGTCTTCAGGTCACATATGTTCTCTTCAAATTTCTTGTTTAGCAGTGTCTGTATTTTTTTTCTTGATGGCACATTTCTGGATGGCTGCAGCCCCTTAATTAGGTTTGTGAAAGCTGGGCTTTCTACTTTACTCAAAGGCTGCAGGTCTCCGACAATATACTGCAAAACAAGGTTGTCCAGCTGTGGCTGAGAGATGCAGACAACAGAGCCGCTAGACCTACTGTATGACGTAAGTGGGATTTGCATAGAGGATGTGGTTTGGCTTGATGTCGATGTTGCCGTATCTTTTGATCTTTTATGCACTTGCACATACCTTGGCAGGCTACCCGGGTGCTTTAGCTCGATGTGCCGTTTCAGATTCGCTGTTGAGGTTGCAGATGTACGGATTTGCTTCTTTAAACCCGGCGGGCAAAGTTTACACAAAAAGGTAAGATTTTTCCCACCCGGATCATCACTCGTTTTTTCATAAAATTCCCTCAGGTAATCGTAAGAAGTTGACTGAATGGTGGGCATTGTTTTAGCGTCTGACTCCCCATGCTCTGCGGTAGTGCTGCCATCATTTGTTTTTGCCTCCATGCTTTGCGCAGTATGATGACGCATGTGGCGATGCGACTCTGGTGGCGCGGGTTGCCAGATGAGTGTTTTTTCCGCTGCGTATGAACCCGTGTTTGCGGTGAGTTTTAGCGGGTTTTCTACAGAAAATCTGGCACACTCTTGAACGAAATTGAACTGCGAAAGAACGCCGCTCACAAACATCAGAATGAACGTGTTCACAACAAAGTTCATCAAGCAGAAATTCAGTGCGTTCAGTTCACGTTTGCCAGAAATATGAACGAATTCATGAACGATCGTTCATTGAACGCGTTCACGCACAACACTGCACACATACATACACGCATGTATGTTTTTGACCATGTTGTGACTGTTTGAAGCAGGTCTTCATTCTTGCTGTTGTGGTTTGAGTCGTGTTGGGAGTTAGTGCAGCTCACTGTTCAATAAACAATTGAACTTAACTTTTTTACCTGCCTTTCTGTTTGACTGACAGTTTTATTGATCAGTAAGGTAACACTGACTTGGCACGAAGTTGGTTCAATTTAGTAAAAAGCTTGGATGTAGTTGCACTAGTTACTTTCATTTTGCTGTAGCTTAGCCTGCTACATTTCTGAGGGCGATAGCTTTGATGTAGTGAAGCTTCATTTAATATTAGAGTAACTAGTAGCTTAGCTCACTACACTTTCCAAGTAGCTTGCCCAACACTGGTGGCGGGAGGTCCGAGGCTTCCAGCGAGGGGAGAGGGAGGAATATAACAAAATAAGATAAAATAGGAAAAACCTGTCTCCCTCTTTTATTTAATTTTCAGTGTTTAATCAAGGCAGAGGCTGGCAGCAGGAGGTCCGAGGCTTCCAGCGAGGGGAGAGGTAGAAAAAAAACGCATTTGCATTTGTTATAGCGCCACCTAATGGAGTTTCTCACAATTTTTCATGTGATAGGTCTGTGTCCTACTCTACATGTACTCTATAAATTTCACAGCACATAGTACAATAGTTCAGCTGATAAAAAAGTTTGTTTTTTATCTTGTAATAAGCCATGCCCATTTCAGCTAGTCATGACCACCTTCAATATATGGCCTCAGGAATGGCCCTACATAATACCCACCAAATTTCATAAAAATAAGTGTAGCCGTGATATAAACTTCCCATGTTTATAGCACCCCCTAGTAGACAATGTCCACCAACTTCGGATCACACCCTCACAGTCACATACTAACCCGAGATCTCTGCTTTGGTTTTGATAGCTTTTAATTTGACAAAGATACGGAACAGATTGCATTTTTATAGCTAGCTACAAAAATTTGTTCATTAATAATTTGCATATTTTTGACCGGGCAGAATTCTTTTGATAACTTTAGATCAGATCCATCTTCTGAGTCTCAAAAACAATAGGGTTCCCAGCACCACTGGTCCTAGGAAACGTGCCTGCTTGCATATGCGTTCCCCAGGCCCCGTGGGTTTGGACCCCTAACTAGAATTACTGTCTTGCAGTTTTAAGCCTCCATGAGCCAGTCAAGCTGCACTTCCAGTTTCCATCAATATCTGTGAAAACATAGATGCTTCACACATGTCAAGCACAGAAGATCTATACAATCAGTACAGTTTCAAGGTGGACACCCAAGATTAGAGTCACCAATTCAGTATCTGACCAAATGTCTCCCTTCCTCTTTCTGAGTTACGACGTTAAATAATGGTCAGAAAAGTGTCTCTGCAAAACATTATGTCAAGATGACCTTTGACCTTTTGGATATGAAATGTAATTACTTAATCATTATAGCCTGTAAGACATTTGTGTGAAATACATACCTTTTTGATATATTGTGGTCAGAGGAATGAGACAGACACAAATTCACAGTGACCATGGCTTTGACTACCAAAATCTGCTCAGTTCATCATTGAGTCCAAGTAAACCTTTGTAAAAAATCTGAAGAAATGACCTCAAAGTGTTCTTAAGCTATCTCTTTCACCAGAATGAGATGGATGCCAGTTCACACTGACCTTGTCCATTGACCACCAAAATCTCATCAGTTCATTTTTGAGTCCAAGTGAACATTTGTGCCAAATTTGAACAAATTCCCTCAAGGTCTCCTTGAGATATCAGGTTCATGAGAATTAGAAAGATGCAAGGTCACGGTACCTTTAACCAATGACATCTATTCACTTAATTGATGTGTTCAAGTGAGCATTTGTGCTAAATTTGACAAAATACCCCCACTGTGTTCTTGAGATATTGCTTTCATGAGAATGAGACGGATGCAAGGTCCCAGTGACCTCGACCTTTGACCACTGGAATCTATTCATTTCATTGTGTAGTCCAAGTGAGCGTTTGTGTCAAAGTTGAAAAAATTCCCTCCTGGTGTTGAGATGTCTATTTCACAAGATTGAGAAAGACGAGGTCACAGTGACCTTGACCGTTGACCTATGACCACTGAAATCCAATCACTTTATTGTTGAGTCAAAGTGGTTGTTTGAGCAAAATTTGGAGAAATTTCCCCAGGGCATTATGAAGATATCATGTTCACTAGAATGAGACAGACAGATGTACAGACTAACAGACAGATGGAGAGATGGACAGACAGACAATCGGAAAACATAATGCCTCCAACCACAGCTGTCACCGGCACAGGGGAATAATAACTACATAAAAATGCATGAGTACAAAAGTATGCGTCCAATCTTTCTGACCTGGCCATGGCACGTATGCAGCAGCGGGACATGTTGATGAAAGACGAGGAGGAGGCTCTGGTCTGTAGGGTGGTCTCAATGCCCCTTAGCAGGTCATTGGTTTTAAGCAGCAATAGCATCTGTCGGGGCACACGATTCAACAGCTCGCTGATCTGGGGCAGGTATAGGGCTGCATTGGTTCGTATCTCAACGTCCTGCCAAGGGAGACAGACAGGAAGACAAGCTATGTCTTTACTGGTTAGATTGCATACAAGTCAGAGGCCCTGTACACCCTTACTGATGTTTTCACTGATTGTGAGTGAGTAGATCTCTTCTGGGTGGATGCACAAGGCCAACTTCACTGAGTCTGAAAAGAACTCTCTACTTCTGTCATAATTCTAGCTTACGGGGGTGGGGGAGTGGGGGGGGGCACAGGAAACTTTTAAAATGTACAATTTTAATTAAACTGTAACGGGTATGGTTTGGACCCAAAAGCAGTACAACAGAAAACGGGAACAGTTGGTAATGACTTTTATTGTCACCACAGCAAACAGGGAGCGGAGCAGAATGAGTCAATTCAGTGCACAGTTCGTTCTTCGGGTGGAGTGCCCTCACACAGTCTCTGAGGCTGCAGAACCGAGGGGAAGCACCTGAGCGCCCGGACCCGAACAGTTCAGTTCTCTCACAGCGTGACGTGAAGGAAAGGAGCTTACTTCAGCCGCTGATGACGGAGCGAGGAGTCCGTAGCCTGAAAAACCAGCCGATCGTGCAGAGGTGCAGATGAGGAGAGAACAGAGGAGCAGTCGAAGGGGGTCGAGGGGTTCGAAGTGATCAGGCAGGTGAAGAACGCTGGAAAGTCTCGCATAATGCTGAAGAACAATCTAGCAACTGGTGAGTGTGGGACTGAGGCTTTTATGCTGGCTTGATTGCTGGGGATGAGCTGCAGGTGTGGGCGATCAGGAGAGTGAGAGCAGGAGTGGGTGATCAGGAGAGTGAAGCAGAGGGAGGGAGAGTGGAAAATCACTGCAGCAGAGTGACAGGAGGGGAATGGGAGACAGAGACTGTGACATAAACAATGTTAATAATGCCTGACAATCAGATTAAGATTGTCATTATGTTAAACTTTACTCAGTCAAACATCATGTGCATGTTTTGAGGGGTGGAGGGTTGTTTTATCAATCAGGCAAAACAATTGTAAAGAGTGAAGGCGTCGTCATGGCAGTTAATGGGTTTCCTGCAGTTGAGGGAGAGACAAGCTGTGAGACCAGGCAGATTGAGATAGCTTTAAGATGTCTCTAACTCCTCCCTTTAATTCCCAAACCGTGGGTCTAATCGTCAATCTGATCATACCAGCAGAGAGATACACTTGTCCCGAATGCAGACATATAGTTTTAATGTTTGTGGAGTCAAAAATGCAATCTTGGTCGCAAGTTAAAGATGTGTTGTCCCTCACTGTTTCTTTAAAGATCGTCATGAGGTTTTGTGTCATGTCACTTTTGAGCGCTTATAAAATCCAAACCGACAAAGTTATTCAGAATATTTGTTCAGCAGGGGTTGAGCTGTCACGTGTGCGAATTTGAAGCCAATACGATAAACGGTGTAAGAGGAGATATTTTTTGAAGAAGAGCATTTTTGAAAAACGACATCTTACTTTGAAAGGGCAAATAGCTCACTTCCTGTTGGATTTAGGTCAGGGGTGTCAGTACATGAGTTGTAGGTCTTGATGAGATGAACAAGCCAGTGTTGATCTTTCTACGACATTCCTACGGGCCGCAGCAGCCATTTTAGTGTGTCTAGGTGGCGCTAGAGAGCCCATTTTGGCACTTCAAGAGTTAATTTTTTCATTTATCAAATTTTTCGCCAGTCCTGATATGCGCACCAATTTTGGTGAGTTTTTGAGCATGTTTAGGGGGTCAAATTCTGGTTCAAACAGACGGCGGGAGAAAGGAGAAATAAAAATTAAAGCTGCAAGCAGCGTTGGATGGGACCTCGCAATCGCGACCGTTTCGGCCCTCAGCTTATGTCGTCATTGTGAATTATTTAGAAATATCAAACATATTGCCACAAACATCAGAAAATCCTTACAGAGCTGAAAGTTTTCATGTTTGAATGCTTTCTGTAGCTGTTGGTATGTGATGTCACAATATGCAAATTAGATGAGTGAATTTATTCCCATCAGATTCCATATTTTGAGGAAGAGACAACAAAAACAGCACAAAACAAAATAAATGTACTGTGTAAATATGTTCAAAATGCTGTTTTACTGATATTTATGAAATCCAATATGGCTGCCGCCTAGTGATGCCACAGTATGCAAATTAGATGAGTTAATTTACTCCCATTAGATTCCCCTCCCTTTTTTTTGAGGATGAGATGACAAAAACAAAAGAAAACAAAATAAATCTACTGTGTAAATATGTTCAAAATGTTGTTTTACTGAGATTTATGAAATCCAATATGGCTGCCACCTAATGATGACACAATATGCAAATTAGATGAGTTAATTTACTCCCATGACAAAATTTGGGTCATGATGAATATTTCTGTCACTTACAGTATGCCTTTATCTCTCACCACTTTCAAGCCACAGTCTTTTGAAATGTTGAAATGAAAATGGAATATTTTCCTCAATTAACTCTGGCAACTAAAGGGTTAAAATGGAGATTCTGCCCCTGTCATGTCTGCATGTAAGATGTAGACACGCACACACATCATGTTTCTGTGAGTTTGTGTGTGACAGCAGTTATCATGGTAATGAAGTAAGTGCACCTGGCAGAAGAGCAGAGAGAGACAGACAGAACACAGAGGAGACCTCTTTTATCGGAGATTTAACTCCTCAAACAAGTTTTTCCCATTCCCAAACCATTGGCCATTCATCAAAATAAGGAAATGGTGAGAGAGATAAAGTCATACCGAAGATCTGTTTAGTAGCAGTTGAGCTGTCACGTGTCCCTGTTTGAAGCCGATACGATAAACGGTGTAGGAAGAGATGTTTTTTTTTAAGAGCATGTTTGAGGGGAAATCTTACTTTGAAAGGGCAAATAGCTCACTTCCTGTTAGGTCAGGGGTGTCAGCACGTGATTTTTTGGTCTTGATGAGATGAACACGGCAGTTTTGGTTTCATGTTTGTACGACAATCCTACGGGCCGCAGTGGCTATTTTAGTACACCTAGGTGGCGCTAGAGAGCCCTTTTGGCACTTTAGGGGTTAATTTTTTTATTTTTCGCCGGGTCTGACATGCGTGCCAATTTTGGTGAGTTTTTGAGCATGTTTAGGGGGTCAAATTCCAGTTCAAAGGGGTGGCGGAAGAAAGAATAAAGCATAGAGCAGTCCTCTGTGTTTGGGCTTGGTCCCTAATAAAGAATAATAAATAATAAACGCAGCAAAAACAATAGGGTCCTCGCCCTTAGCGAGGACTGCTCTGTGAGCAGTCCTCTGCCTTCGGGCTCGGTCCCTGATAAAAAATAATAATAATAATAATAAACGCAGCCTTCGGGCAGGTCCCTAATAATTAAAGCTGCAAGCAGCAATGATCGGGCCCTCGCTCCCCCATGCAACCGTGGGGGCCTGAGGCACACGGGGGCTGTGGCGCGAAGCGAGAAGGGGGAAAAAACCTGGCAGGAGTGGAAAAAAAACGCTCCTTCGTTCATCCACCAGGTGGCGCTACGAGCATAACCAGATGTGGCCAGATGCGTTCAGGGGTGGACCCTCATCACATGTGAAATTTCAAGCAAATCGGACTATGCATGAAGGATTTATACCAAGTTGATGTTCTGAGGCAAAGGATGCAACATGACAGGACACGTGTGTCACTGTGGAAATTCATCAACTTCATCGTCATGTGGCCACAAAATGAAGTTGATCAGGTCAGGAGCTTTAGGTTGGTGTTTGTCAGTGTAAAAGATGGCATTTCTTGTTTCCACAAGGGGGCGCCATGAGCAAGATTGCCTAGAGGCATATGGAGGCACTGAGTGTGGGGCTCTTATCACGTACAGAAATTTTGAAGCAGTTTGGATGAATTATGTGGGAGAGACAGCTGCTTGAATATGTATGGCGATGGATCAAAAATGACAGCAGCAAAGCAGCCACGCCCTTTGACCTACAGACATGCAGAGCACAACTTTTAATCAGCATGGCCTCTGGATGATCTGTAAAAAATCTATCACTTTCCTTAATAATAGCGCCACCTAGTGGTGGAAATTCAGGACGACAATAGATTATAAAATTTTTCACCAGGTGTGACTTATATTCCAAGTTTGGTGAGTTTTGGGGTATGTTCAGGCAGTGAAAAATGCAATTATATGGGTGGAAGAACAAAAATATATATATATATATGTATATATATATATATATATATATATATATAAATAATCAGGAGAAAAACAATAGGGACCTCGCAGGTCTCCTGCTCGGGCCCTAATAATAATAAAAAATCCTTGCATTTCAATAGGGTCCTCGCACTGCTAGGTGCTTGGGCCCTAATAATAATAAACAGCGCGATCACAATAGGGTCCTATGTGGACGACTTCGTCGTCGCTCGGGCCCTAATAAAGAATAAACGCAGCAAAAACAATAGGGTCCAATAGGATCAAAGATGGGAATGGTGACTAGTAGTGATGATATCTGGCACCAGGCATCAATAATGTGAACAAGTCTGGGCCAGAATTTAGTATATGGCGGGACCATGCATGTAACACTACAGAGCTTTTAATTTGAAACTAGAACTTCAATTTGAAACAGGAAATGGCAGCACTAAGTCACAGACTTTCCATGTAACAGCGCTGGACCCACTGTCGTGGTCCAGACTAAAAATTAATGTAAATCCATGTTAAAATAAAGAGGAGTACACTTAAACATAGTCACACAGCAGAAGGGACCTGCTTTCTCTGGAGCTGTGTCCACTGATAAAGCTCTTTTTTGCTTGTTTTCACACAACCTTCCCCCATTTAAATCCAGTCAGGGATATATTTCCCTGCATGACTGATGGAGGCTATGCAGCCATTGGCCACTATCGGAATCAAATTTCACAGATAACAGTAGTTTGTAAAACTTCGTATTGGTGCTGTTACCAAAAGGAGTAACTTGTTATTGTGGCAGCACCAGTTCAGACATTGTAACATGTAATAATCACTTTAATTTCAATATTCGATGAGAACAGAAGGTTGTAGTCCTAGAAAGAGACAGACAGCTAGTTAACATTCTAACGCAGATAAATTCTGTCTCTGTTCTTTGTCTCTGTGTCATGCCCAAAGGAAGTGATGTGACCACACGACACTGAGGCAGCAAACAAACAGCATTTAGAAGTTCAGAAAGTCCAGTGTGACTCCTGAAGCTGGACAGAGCAGCCAGTGAGCGAACCATGAATCACTATTGTCAAATAACATCCATGTGGCAGGCATCAAAGCCCGCTCTAAGCCTTGTAATATTATTAATAGAGTAATGACCACCAGTGGTGAAGCAGTGAACCATAAGAAAAATGTATTGGCCCAGCATTTCTGAAGAGAAGTTGCTTTCTGAATGGGAATAAATCAGAGCCAGGATTTCTAACATCTAACAGCCTTCAATAGTGCTGGATATTGTAGTGCTTCCTCACTGTCTTTGTCCTGCAGTCATGGTAGATGCCACTTGGGTCTTCCTGTAAATTGCTCAATATAAATGTGACTCTCCTTCCTGTATAGGCGGTGAGCATTGCCCTTAAATATAATTAGCAAATGCAGAACGGTTTCGTCCCTTGGTTACTTCACACGTCTCTAAATTTAATCTTTATTTAATTGAAAAAACAAACAAAACAAATAGTGATCACGTTAAAGATATAAACCCCCAACATAAAACTCAAGCCCGCCGAGCCAAAATAAAAGGGGTCTGCTGAGTCCTTCTTTGGTAATAACAATTAGTAGCAATTATAGTAGGTTGGTTAGTGGGATTCACAGCTGTCAGCAGGGCACATAGAAGGCGACAGTGCTCTAATTTGCATTTGAATGCTTCAATGAGGACATATTATATTGTGAGTGGTGCGATAATAGGCCATGCAAAAGGCAAAGGGAATGGGATTGGGGGGATGGGGAGGTATATGCGCCACTGATTCTACTTTTCTTCTCAGTGTAATAGAGAGCTGGCAGGATGATTTCATACAGAAGACATTAGAAAATGAGGGAAGAATGTCAGAATCTAGTGTATGATCTGCTATCACTGATGCAATTTTTACCCTTCACCGTCCATAGGATCGCGCTGTTTATTATTATTATTATTATTCCGACATTTTGTGTCCCAATTTCGCCCCTTTCCCAGATTTCAAAATGCTTCTAACTTTCCACATTCTTCCGGCCGGATCCAAAATTTGATATTTTTGGGCGGTTGCACATGGTCAACGCGAAATGCTGAAATAGCGCCCCCTACAATTTTTCAAAATACCCTCCCCATTGGGGTTAGTTTGTCGTAGGCAAACGAAATTTGGGACACACATATATCATACCGAGACGCACAAAAAAGTCTCTTAACGTCATGGTGAAATCCCAACAGGAAGTCAGCCACCTTGTTTTGAATGTGTGCGTTAAGGCGATTTCCACAACTTACATTTGAACGAACTTGTCCTAGGGATTTTGTCCTATCGACTTCAAACTTGCTACAGATGATCCTGAGAACATGCTGATCAAAAGTTATTAAAAGCTTTTCTCTACGTCAAGGGGCGTGGCCGCTAGGGCGTGACAAATTTTGGCGACTTTTCGTTTTCTTACCATCGAATTTCGAACGGACCTCACGCCCACATACTTGATCTCAGCAGCTTCAAACTTGCTGGACATGATGATGGCTCCGATCTGAACGCCCCGACAAGTTAATATCCTACCTTACTCATAGCCCCCCCCGGTGGTAACAGGAAGTGACCAGTTTTCACTTTAACATGTACTAATGCCACAAACTTGACCGCATCAACTTCATTCCACTTCTAATTCTAATGCATGCAGAACAAGTTGGTGAAGCTACCTTATGAACGCTGTGAAGCTACATCTAATGGTATCCATGTGGCGGCGTGGCGACTATTGATCCCTCGACACGAAATACGTTTGGCATTTTGATGGCTTCAGCGATCTCATCTCCTCATGAAAATGGATACACAGGTCAAGAATGGCAAGCTCTTACATCTGATAGGGGCGTCGCCCATGGAGGGGACAAAATGCCTCTATGGCACCCCCTTGAAATTTTCAAAAAACCCTCCCCATAGGGGTTTTTTTGTAGTTTGAAAATGAAAATTGGTACACGTGTATATATTGTCCAGACGCACATGAAAGTCTCTGGCACCAATGGTCTACTCCAAACAGGAAGTTGGCCATTTTGATTTTGACTTGTCATTTTGGCGTGATTTCCATATGTTGTATTTTGACGAACTAGTCCGAGGGGTTTCACCCAATTGACTTCAAATTTTTTACAGATTATCCAGAGACCATGCTGATGAAAAGTTATTAAAAGCTTTTCTCTATGTCAAGGGGCGTGGCCGCTATGGCGCATCCCTCGCCACCAAATACGTTTGGCTTTTTGATGGCTTCAGCGTCCTCATATCCTCATGAAAATTGGCACACAGGTCAAGAATGGCAAGCTCTTGCATCTGATAAGGGCATCGCCCATGGGGGGTGACAAAATGCCTCCATAGCACCCCCTTCAAATTTTCAAAAACCCCAATCACAGCTGCTTGCAACTTTAATTATTAGGGCCCGAGCACGTAGCGGTGCGAGGACCCTATTGAAATGCAAGGATTTTTTATTATTATTATTATTATTAGGGCCCGAGCACCTAGTGGTGTGAGGACCCTATTGAAATGCAAAGCTTTTCTATTATTATTATTATTATTATTATTATTCCTCCAAATGAATTGCCTTTTTGGGAGGCTTAACATACCCGAAAACTCATGAAACTTTGCACACATCTCAGAACTGGTGAAAAATCTGGTATTTTAAAAAAGTTTACTGGCTTATGTAACGCCCAGAGACGTACAAAAAAGCCTCTTGGAGGCATGCTCTAAACCCAACAGGAAGTCAGCCATTTTGAATTTACTGTGCAATTTTGATGCATTTTTGGCCATTTCCAGGGGTCATAAATGAACGAACTAGTCCTAGAGATTTCATCCGCTTGACTTCAAACCTTGGTCTGTCCCATCACATATGACTGTGGAGATTCATCAACTTGATTGTCATGTGGCCACAAAATGGAGGTGATCAGGTCAGGAGCTTGAGGTTGGTGTTTGTCAGTGTAAAAGATGGCATTTCCTGTTTCTGTGAGGGGGCGCCATGAACAAGATTGCCTACGAGCATATGGAGGCATTGAAGGTGGGGCTCTTATCATGTACAGAAATTTTGAAGCAGTTTGGATGAATTATGTGGGAGAGAGAGCTGCTTGAATATGCATGGCAATGCATCAAAAATGGCATCGCCATAGCAGCCACGCCCTTTGAGCTACAGATATGCAGGGCACAACTTTTGATCAGCATGGTGTCTGGATGATCTGTAAAAAATTTGAAGTTGATTGGATGAAATCCCTAGGACTAGTTCGTTAAAATACAACATGTGGAAATCACGCCAAAATGACAAGTCAAAATCAAAATGGCTGACTTCCTGTTTGGAGTAGACCATTGGTGCCAGAGATTTTTATGTGCATCTGGACAACATACACATGTACCAATTTTCATGTTCCAACTCCAGAAAAAACCCTATAAGGAGGGGTTTTTGAAAATTTCAAGGGGGCGCTTAAGAGGCATTTTGTCCCCCCATGGGCGATGCCCCTATCAGATGTAGGAGCTCGCCATTCTTGACCTGTGTGTCAATTTTCATGAGGATATGAGGTCGCTGAAGCCATCAAAAAGCCAAATGTATTTGGTGGCAAGGGAGGCGCCATAGCAGCCATGCCCCTTGAAATAGGGAAAATCTTTTAATAATTTTTGATCAGCATGGTCTCTGGATGATCTGTAAAAAATTTGAAGTCCATTGAATGAAATCCCTAGGACGAGTTTGTTAAAATACAACATGTGGAAATCACGCCAAAATGACAAGTCAAAATCAAAATGGCTGACTTCGTGTTTGGAGTAGACCATTGGTGCCAGAGACTTTTATGTGTGTCTGGACAACATATGCATGTGTACCAATTTTCATATTCCAACTCCAGAAAAAAAAACCCTATAGGAAGGTGTTTTTGAAAATTTCAAGGGGGCGCTATAAAGGTATTTTGTGCCCCCCATGGGCGACACCCCTATCAGATGTAAGAGCTTGCCATTCTTGACCTGTGTATCCATTTTCATGAGGAGATGAGGTCATTGAAGCCATCAAATGCCAAACGTATTTAGTGGCGAGGGATCAATAGTCGCCACGCTGCCACATGGACACCATTAGACGTAGCTTCACAGCGTTCATAAGGTAGCTTCACCAACTTGTTCTGCATGCATTAGAAGTGGAATGAAGTTGATGCCGTCAAGTTTTTGGCATTAGTACATGTTAAAGTAAAAACTGGTCACTTCCTGTTACCACCGGGGGGCGCAATGGGTAAGGTGGGATACTAACACATCAGGGCATTCGGGGCATAGCCATCATCATGTCCAGCAAATTTGAAGTTGCTGAGATCAAATATGTGGGCAGGAGAGCCATTCGAAATTCGATGGCAAGAAAATGAATGGTCGCCAAAATTTGTCACGCCTTAGCGGCCACGCCCCTTGACATAGAGAAAAGCTTTTAATAACTTTTGATCAGCATGTTATCAGGATGATCTGTACCAACTTTGAAGTCGATAGGACGAAATCCCTAGGACAAGTTTGTTCAAATGTAAGTTGTGGAAATCGTGGAAACGAAAACATTCAAAACAAAATGGCCGACTTCCTGTTGGGATTTCACCAAGATGTTAAGAGACTTTTTTGTGCGTCTCGGTATGATACATGTGTGTACCAAATTTCGTTTACCTATGACAAACGAACCCCAATGGGGAGGGTATTTTGAAAATTTGAAGGGGGCGCTATTTCGGCATTTCGCGTCGACCATGTGCAACCACCCAAAATTATCGAATTTCAGATCCGGACAGAAGAATGTGGAAAGTTAGAAGCATCTTGAAATTTGGGAAAGGGGCAAAATTGGGACACAAAATATCATAATAATAATAATAATAACTAGAACTCCAAGCAGTTATGAACAGGGGCCAAGCCCCTCCCGTGCGACTCGGTCCCCACGTCTCGCAGAGCCCATGAAAGTCTGCGCTGGACGAACGCATGTTTATCAATGTGTCATTTAAAATGTGGAAGTTCCAGGCAAAACTACCTTTGCATCCGTTATAGCGCCACCTGTAGACCGATTTGCGACAAATTTTGCACAAAGCCTCTGGATGACCTCTGGAACGAGTGACTTAAGTTTGATGTTGAAAGCATCTACTTTGAGCGAAATATGAAACAATGTGTGTTTTTTAAGCTAGCAAAAAAGATTGTTTGATTGTAACAAGCACATTTTTTGGACTTTTCATCAGACCCATCTAGAGATTCTATGTGCAAAGTTTCAGGCAGGTGGCACTTAAAATGTAGGAGGAGTTCGAAAAAGTAGATTTTGGACATGTGGTGAATTAGCAAAGACAATGTGCAGCAGAAGTGGGCGGGGCCTGTGTTAGAAAACCCAGCTCTATCCAGGGAACACATGGATATAATGTTTGTGAAAGTGTCATTTAAAATCTGTAAGTTGCAGGCAAAAACGTGTTTGCATCCGTTATAGCGCCAGCATAATAGTTTGGCTGAAATTAATGTTTGTTGTTTATCTTGTAATAAGCCACGCCCACATTGACCAGTCATGACCACCTTCAAGATATGACTTCAGAATTGGCCCTACATCATACCAACCGAATTTCATAGAAATCGGTGCAGCCATTCAAGAGATATAAACTTACCATATTTGTAGCGCCCCCTAGTAACCAAAATTCACCAAATTCGGCTCATACCCTCACAGTCTTATGCCAACCAATGATCTCAAATTTGGTGTTAATAGCATTTAGTTTGACCGAGGTATCCAACAGTTTGCATTTTTATAGCAAGCTATAGAAGTTTGTTTCTTAACAATTTGCGCATTTTTTGACTGAATAAAATTTTTTTATGTGGGGGTTCGGTGCAATGTGGATTGGACAGCAGACCAAGGCGGGGGCCTTGGCGGTCCAATCCTCGGTTACAGAAGTTGGCTCTTGGGACATGGAATGTCACCTCTCTGGCGGGGAAGGAGCCGGAGCTTGTGGAAGAGGTTGAGCGTTACCGGCTAGATATAGTCGGCCTCACCTCGACACATAGCTCCGGGTCTGGAACCCTAGTCTTTGAGAGGGGTTGGACTCTCTCCTTCGCTGGAGTTGCTCCGGGTGAGAGGCGGAGGGCCGGGGTGGGCTTTCTGATAGCCCCCAGACTCTCTGCCTGTACGTTGGGGTTTACCCCGGTGGACGAAAGGGTTGCTTCCCTGCGCCTTTGGGTCGGGGAACGGGTCCTGACTGTTGTCTGTGCTTATGCACCGAACAACAGTTCAGAGTACCCACCCTTTTTGGAGTCCCTGGGACGGGTGCTGGACAGTGCCCCAACCGTGGACTCCATTGTTCTCTGGGGGACTTCAACGCTCACGTGGGCAATGACAGCGGGACCTGGAGGGGCGTGATTGGGAGGAACGGCCTGCCCGATCTGAACCCGAGTGGTGTTTAGTTATTGGACTTCTGTGCGGGTCGCAGTTTGGCCATAACTAACACCATGTTCAAGCATAAGGATGTCCATCGGTGCACGCGGCACCAGGAGAGCCTAGGTCGCAGGTCAATGATCGACTTTGTAGTCGTATCATTTGACCTGCGGCCATATGTTCTGAACACTCGGGTGAAGAGAGGAGCAGAGCTGTCAACTGATCACCACCTGGTGGTGAGTTGGATCTGGCAGGCCCAAACGAACAGTGAGGGTCTGCTGGGAACGCCTGGCGGAAGAACCTGTCCAGATGATCTTCAACTCCCACCTCCGGGAGAGCTTCGACCGTGTCCCGAGGGCAGAGGGGGACATTGAGTCCGAATCGCCTTGTCGAGGTGGCGGTTGCGAGCTGTGGCCGCAAGGCCGCTGGGGCCAGTCGCGGCGGTAATTCCCGAACCCGCTGGTGGACACTAGAGGTGAGGGGAGCCGTCAGGCTGAAGAAGGAGGCCTACAGGGCATGGTTGGTCTGTGGGTCTCTGGAAGCAGCTGACAGGTACCGGTGGGCCAAGCGGAGTGCAGCGGCGGCAGTCGTTGAGGCAAAAACTCGGGCGTGGGAGGAGTTCGGTGAGTCCATGGAGGAAGACTATCGATCGGCTCCAAAGAGGTTCTGGCAAACCGTCCGGCACCTCAGGGGGGGAAGGCGGCAACTTCCTCACACTGTTTACAGTGGGGGCGGGGAGCTGCTGACGTCAACTGGGGACATTGTCGGGCGGTGGAAGGAATACTTTGAGGAGCTCCTCAATCCCACCAACATGTATTCCAGTGAGGAAACAGAGACGAGGGTCTCGGGGGCGGGTCGTCCAATTTCTGGGGCAGAAGTTGCTGAGGTAGTGAAACAACTCCGAAGCGGCGGAGCCCCGGGGGTTGATGAGATTCGTCCTGGATATCTCAAGGCTCTGGATGTTGTAGGGCTATCCTGGCTGACACGCCTCTGCAACATTGCGTGGACATCGGGGGCAGTGCCTCTGGCGTGGCAGACCGGGGTGGTGGTCCCCATTTTCAAGAAAGGGGACCAGAGAGTGTGTTCCAACTACAGGGGGATCACACTCCTCAGCCTGCCCGGTAAGGTCTACTCCAGGTTGCTGGAGAAGAGGGTCCGGTCGATAGTTGAACCTCGGATTGAGGAGGAGCAATGTGGTTTTCGTCCCAGACGCAGAACCGTGGACCAGCTCTTTACCCTCGCCAGGGTGCTGGAGGGGGCATGGGAGTTTGCCCAACCAGTCCACATGTGTTTTGTGGATTTGGAGAAGGCTTACGACTGTGTCCCCAGGGGCATCCTGTGGGGGGTGCTCCGGGAGTATGGGGTTGGTGGCCCCTTGCTAAGGGCCATCCAGTCCCTGTACCGAAGGAGCATGAGTCTGGTTCACGTGGCTGGCAGTGAGTCGGACCTGTTCCCAGTGAGGGTTGGACTCCGCCAGGGCTGCCCTTTGTCACCGGTTCTGTTCATAACTTTTATGGACAGAATATCTAGACACAGTCAAGTGGTGGAGGGTGTCAGGTTCGGTGATGGGAGGATCTCGTCCCTGCTTTTTGTGGATGATGTGGTCCTCCTAGCTCCATCGAACAGTGACCTCCAGCTCTCGCTGGGGCGGTTCGCAGCCGAGTGTGAAGCGGCTGGGATGAGAATCAGCACCTCCAAGTCTGAGGCCATGGTCCTCAGCCGGAAAAGGGTGGATTGCCCACTCCAGGTCAGGGGGGAGGTCCTTCCTCAGGTGGAGGAGTTTAAGTATCTCGGGGTCTTGTTCACGAGTGAGGGTAGGATGGAGCAGGAGATTGACAGGCGGATTGGGGCGGCGTCAGCAGTGATGCAGGCGCTTAACCGGTCCATTGTGGTGAAGAGGGAGCTTAGCCAGAAAGCGAAGCTCTCGATTTACCGGTCGATCTACGTTCCAACCCTCACCTATGGTCACAAGCTCTGGGTAGTGACCGAAAGAATGAGATCGCGAATACAAGCGGCCGAAATGAGTTTCCCCTGCAGGGTGGCTGGGCTCAGCCTTAGGGATAGGGTGAGGAGCTCAGACATCCGGGAGGGACTCGGAGTAGAGCCGCTGCTCCTCCACATCGAGAGGAGCCAGTTGAGGTGGTTCGGGCATCTGGTAAGGATGCCTTCCGGACGCCTCCCTTGGGAGGTGTTTTGGGCATGTCCAACCGGGAGGAGACCTCGGGGCCGCCCCAGAACACGCTGGAGGGATTACATCACCCGGCTGGCATGGGAACACCTTGGGGATCCCGCGGAGGAGCTGACGGAAGTGGCGGGGGAGAGGACTGTCTGGGCTTCTCTGCTGAGGCTGCTGCCCCCGCGACCCGGACCCGGATAAGCGGAGGACGACGAGTACGAGTAAAAAATTTTTGATAACTTTAGACCAGGTCCAGTAGAAGAGTGTATATGTCAAGTTTCACGCAGATTGTACAAAATCCCAAGGAGAAGTTCGAAAAAGAAGGTTTTCCAGTTTTCGCGATTTTGCGAAAAAACTTCCAGGCGCAAGTGGGCGTGGCCTATGGCAAAGTGATTCAGCTCTATTCAGGGAAGCTGGGGATACAAGATTTTTGAATGTGCAACATAAGGTGTGGGAGCTATAGGCAAAAATGCATTGGCCTAGGTTATAGCACCCCCTGCTGGCAGATATACATAGTTTTTTGCGTCTGAGGTACGTGCAGGGGTCTGGACCAACCCTCCAAATTGCACCACCCTCCCTTGCACGGTTTAGCCTGCAGTACCAGTTTTACCTACGGAAGAATAAAAATGAAAATCTTTACAAAAACAATAGGGTTCCTAGCACCACTGGTCCTAAGAAACGCATCTGCTTGCATACGCGTTCCCTCTGCCCCTCGGGCTTGGCCCCCTTATAATAAACAGCGCGATTACAAAAGGGTCCTACAGACGACTTCGTCGCCGCTCGGGCCCTAATAATAAACAACGCAATTTCAATCAGGTCCTCGGACGACTTCGTCGTCACTTGGGCCCTAATAATTAAAGCTGCAAGCAACGATGAATGGGCCCTCGCAGTCCACGCACGTCGGGGCATGCTGCCGTTGGGGGGCGTGCACCTAGATGTCTTGTCAGCTGTAATAAATTAAAAAAAAACGTTATCTCTTACTTACATTTCCAGTGTACAGGTAGGCACCCAACCCACGTATGTATTTTTACAAAAAGTAGAAGCTGAATACATGCCCAATAGTTCAAGGTCTTCTGAATCTTTCAAAGTTGACATGGTGTCTCTAGCTCAAAGTATGAGGGACAACAAGAGGTTGAAAGTCAATGAGTTTTGAAGAGGATTTGAAGATTTTCCAATTTACTTCCATTCACACTAATTAGACTGCCACCAGAGCACCACCTATCGGCCGATTTGCACCGACTTTTGAACAAACCGTCATCGGACCATGGAACACAATTAGCAAAAGTGTTGTGGTAATCCAACTGTATTTGGTCAAGATATGAAAGACTGTCTGTTTTGAAAACAATGTGCAGGAATTTGTTGTTTTATATTTTGGGCATTTTTTCGACTATCAAAATTCTTTTAATACCTTTTTGTCAGGAGGGTCCACAGATGCTTCATGCAAAGTTTGGTGCAATTCAGTCAAATTGCCTAGGAGGAGTTCGAAAAAGTACGTTGTTCATTTGTGGCAATTTAGCGAATGGAAAGTTACCGCGCAAGTAGACGTGGCTTACATCACACAATTCAGCTGAATTCAGAGAACACGTAAATAGAAGGTTTAACAATGTGCGACATAATGTGGGAATTAATAGCCAAAAACACCTTTGCATTGAAAATAGCGCCACCTCATGGTCATTTTTGGTGTGTGAGTTACAGGGGCCAGTCTATACCACCCCTATCAATTTTATTTCCATGAGTGTTAAGGTGTTGGCACAGTGCCAAATATTAAATTAGATGGCCACCAGAGCGCCACCTAGTGACGGATCGGTAAGTCCTTCATCAGATATCCTCAGGAGGGCACTGACAATAACTTTACCAAGTTTCGTGTTAATCTGCCCAATCGATGTTGAGATATAAAATACTTCAATTTAAAGAGCGCCACCTTGTGGTCATCACCCGAAATTTTGCACAGCGCCTCAGGGGCTCATGGGGAAGTGGTAACCTGAGTTTGATGTCATTTGGTTACACCAATGTGGAGATATGCAGCACTTCCTGTGTAGAACGAAACCTGCAGGAAGTTGCTATTTAATAACTTGAGTATTGTTTGGACTATTGAAATTCTTTTAATAACATTTTGTTGGGAGGGTCCACAGATGCTGCTTGCAAAGTTTCATGCCAATCGGTGAAATTGCCTGGGAGGAGTTCAAAAAAGCAGGTTTGCAACATTTTGCGAATTTGCGAAAAAACAAAACAAAACAGTAAGCGGAAATGGATGTGGCCTATACCACAAGATTCAGCACAAATCACTGAATGTGTGGATAAAAGGTTTTTGAATGTGCGACAAAGTATATGGGAGTTATGAGTCAAAACGCACTTCCCTTAATAATAGCACCACCTAGTGGTGGAAATTCAGGAGGACTATCGATTATAAAATTTTTCGCCAGGTGTGACATATATTCCAAGTTTGGTGAGTTTTGGGGTATGTTCAGGCAGTGAAAAATGCAATCATTTTGGCGGAAGAAAGATTAAACAATTAAAGCTGCAAGCAACGATGAACGGGCCCTCCCACCTTCGACTTTCAACCTCTTCTTGTCCCTCATACTTTGAGCGAGAGATACCATGTCAACTTATAAAGAGTCAGAAGACCTTGAACTATTGAGCATGTATTCAGCTTCTACTTTTTGGAAAAATACATACATGGGTTACGTGCCTACCTCTTTTCTGGAAATGTAAGTAAGAGATAATGTTTATTTTTTAATTTATTCCAGCTGACAAGACTTCTAGGTGCACGTCCCCCGACGGCAGCAAGCCCTGACGCGCGTGGACTGCGAGGGCCCGTTCATCGCTGCTTGCAGCATTAATTAGGGACCGAGCCCGAAGGCAGAGACAGAGCAGTCCTCGCCTCGCCTATTGTTTTTGCTGCGTTTATCTTTATTCTTTATTATTCTTTCTTCCGCCGCCCTAAATATGCTCAAAAACTCACCAAAATTGACATGCATGTTAGAAAAATTTTAGAAAATCAAAACATGAACCTCTAAAATGCCAAAATGGGCTCTCTAGCGCCACCTAGGCACACTAAAATGGCTGCCGCGGCCCATAGGAACGTCGTAGAAAGATCAAACCAAAACTGGCGTGTTCGTCTCATCAAGACCTACAAATCACGCGCTGACACTCCTGACCTAAATCCAACAGGAAGTGAGCTATTTGCCCTTTCATAGTAAGATTTCGCCTCAAAACTGCTCTTCCTAAAAAAATCAACTCTTCCTACACCGTTTATTGTATCAGCTTCAAACTCGCACAGATTACAGATCAACTTGTGCTAATCAGATCTTCTGTATAAATTTTTCATTGCTCGAATCGTTTGGATTTTATGGCCTCCATAAGGTGAGATGTCAGAAAAACGTCCTGACGATCTTCCAAAGCTGTCCCATAGGAAATGAATGGCAGCAGGGGGGAGAAAGAGACCAATCTTCGGGCTTTTTCTAGCATTTACAGCGTCTCCATACTTTGTGCTACAGACTCCATTCCAACTCTCAAATGTTGCCACAGGTCTCATCTATTCACTCATGTTTTCATCTTTTTCATATCTTTTACCGTTTTTGATCTGTGCCTCTCAAAGTACCATGAGCAAAAGTGGAGAAATTCTCAGTTTACAATGGGTGTGTATTGCATGGAATGCTGTGAGCTAGAGTGGAGAGGGCTCTAAAAATCGTCTAAAACTTTTGTCTTTAACTCGCTGCCATGGCCACAATTTTCACTGTACAGACACAATTTATACCACAAAACGTAGGAAAATTTGTCCTGCTCGCAGATATGTTGACATGGAATCTCTCACACGTAGACATTTTTGCTGAGTGGCTCCAAAGCGAAGGGAGCGCCGATTTTTTTCTCATTCACTCCCATGTAAAGTCTGACGAGAAATTTCTGGAAACAGCTTAGGTGCAACACATTTTAAACTCGCTCCCCTGACCACATTTTTGACTCGAGAAATATAAAACGCGACACGTGCGTTCACGAAACGTGGCTGTCTCTCACAATCACTTTATTTTCTTGATTGGACCAACGGTTTGGGTATGGGAAGGACTTGTTTGAGGAGTTAAAACACATTATAAACAGCCTTTGGTGAGCTGCTCTCCTGAGCTGTCTGTGTCTGTCACAGGTGCTGACAAGTCATTAATCGCCATGACAATGGCTGCACACACACACACACACACGCACACAAAGCTCTCTCTGTCTGTGTGTCTCACAATCTTTAAAGGACAGATTACAGCAGCAGAAACTTCATTTGAAACAGCAAACGCACATTATTAACCCCTACAGTGCCAAAATGGGCTCTCTAGCGCCACCTAGACGCACTAAAATGGCCACTACAGCCCATAGGAATGTCGTATCAAGATCAAACCAAAACTGGTGTGTTTGACTTACAAATCATGCATTGACACCCAGGACCTGATTCCAACAGGAAGTGAGCTATTTGACCTTTCAAAGTAAGATTTCGCCTCAAACGTGTTCTCAAGAAAACACATCTCCTCCTACACCGTTTACTTTATCAGTTTTAAAGATGCACACATGCCATCTCAACTGCTACTAAACAGATCTTCTGTATAACTTCATCTCTCTCATCATCACATTATTTTCATGATTGGACCAACAGTTTGGGAATGAGACGAACTTGCTGGAGGAGTTAAATCTCCACTAAAAGATGTCTCTCTGTGTTCTGTCTGTCTGCCAGGTGCGCTTACTTAATTACCATGGCAACCGCTGTCACACACAAACTCACAGAAACATGATGTCTGTGCGTGTCTACATCTTACATTCAGACATGACAGGGGCAGCATCTCCATTTTAACCCTTTAGGTGCCGGAGTTAATTGAGGAAAATATTCCATTTTCATTTCAACATTTCAAAAGGCTGTGGCTTGAAAGTGGTGACAGATAAAGGCATACTGTAAATGACAAAACTATTCATCATAACCCAAAGAGTGTAATAAGAGTAAATTAACTCATCCAATTTGCATATTGTGGCATCACCAGCAGGCAGCCATATTGGATTTCATAAATCTCAGTCAAAAAACATTTTGAACACATTTACACAGTAGATTTATTTTGTTTTGTGTTGTTTTTGTCATGTCTTCCTCAAAATGAAGGAAGAGGAATCTGATGGGAATAAATTCGCCCATCTAATTTGCATAATGTGACATCACTTGTACATACCTACAGCTACAGAAAACATTCAAACATCAAACCATTCAGCTCTGTAAGGATTTTCTGATGTTTGTGGCAATATGTTTGATATTTCTAAATAATTCACAGTGATGACATAAGCTGGGGGCGGAAACGGGCGCGAGTCACGAGAGTCCCTAAGCGCTGCTTGCAGCTTTAATTAGGGACCGAGCCCTAAGGCAGAGGACTGCTCACAGAGCAGTCCTCGCCGAAGGCGAGGACCCTATTGTTTTTGGTGCGTTTATTATTATTTCTTTCTTCCGCCGCCTCTTTGAACTGGAATTTGACCCCCTAAACATGCTCAAAAACTCACCAAAATTGGCACGCACATCAGAACCGGTGAAAAATTTTATAAAATGGTAACATTAACCCCTAAAGTGCCAAAATGGGCTCTCTAGCGCCACCTAGGCACACAAAAATGGCCGCCACGGCCTGTAGGAACGTCGTAGAAACATGAAACCAAAAGTGGCGTGTTCGTCTCATCAAGACCTAAAAATCACGCACTGACACCCCTGACCTAAATCCAACAGGAAGTGAGATATTTGCCCTTTCAAAGTAAGATTTTGCCTTAAAACTGCCTTTCCTAAAAAATCATCTTCTCATACAGCGTTTATCCTATCGACTTCAAACTTGCACAGATGACAGATCAACTCCTTCTAATCAAAAGTTGTGCGTAACTTTTTCATTACTCGCCGTTTGGATTTTGTGGCCTCCATAAGGTGAGATGTCAGAAAACGCCCTGACGATCTTCCAAAGCTGTCCCATAGGAAATGAATGGCAGCAGGGGGGAGAAAGAGACCAATCTTCGGGCTTTTTCTAGCATTTACAGCGTCTCCATACTTTGTGCTACAGACTCCATTCCAACTCTCAAATGTTGCCACAGGTCTCATCTATTCACTCATGTTTTCATCTTTTTCATATCTTTTATTGTTTTTGATCGGTGCCTCTCAAAGTACCATGAGCAAAAGTGGAGAAATTCTCAGTTTACAATGGGTGTGTATTGCACGGAATGCTGTGAGCTAGAGTGGAGAGGGCTCTAAAAATCGTCTAAAACTTTTGTCTTTAACTGCCATGGCCACAATTTTCACTGTACAGACACAATTCATACCACAAAACGTAGGAAAATTTGTCCTGCTCGCAGATATGTTGACATGGAATCTCTCCCACGTACATTTTTGCTGAGTGGCTCCAAAGCGAAGGAGCCGTTTTTCTCATTCACTCCCATGTAAACTCAGAGGAGAAATTTCTGGAAACAGCTTAGGTGCAACACATTTTAAACTCGCTCCCCTGACCACATTTTTGACTCGAGAAATATAAAACGCGGCACGTGCGTTCAGGAGAAGTGGCTGTCTCTCAAAATCACTTTATTTTCTTGATTGGACCAACGGTTTGGGTATGGGAAGGACTTGTTTGAGGAGTTAAAACCCATATTAAACAGCCTTTGGTGAGCTGCTCTCCTTAGCTGTCTGTGTGTGCCACAGGTGCTGACAAGTCATTAATCGCCATGACAACGGCTGCACACACAGACACAGGGCTCTCTGTCTGTGTGTCTCACAATCTTTAAAGGACAGATTACAGCAGCAGAAACTTCATTTGAAACAGCAAATACACATTATTAACCCCTACAGTGCCAAAATGGGCTCTCTAGCGCCACCTAGACACACTAAAATGGCCACTGCAGCCCATAGGAATGTCGTATCAAGATCAAACAAAAACTGGTGTGTTTGACTTACAAATCACGCATTGACACCCATGACCTGATTCCAACAGGAAGTGAGCTATTTGTCCTTTCAAAGTAAGATTTCGCCTCAAACGTGGTCTCAAGAAAACACATCTCCTCCTACACTGTTTATTTTATCAGTTTTAAAGATGCACACATGCCAGCTCAACTGCTACTAAACAGATCTTCTGTATAACTTTATCTCTCTCATCATCACATTATTTTCATGATTGGACCAACAGTTTGGACCAACATTTACACAGTAGATTTATTTTGTTTTGTTATTTTGCATTCAAACATCAAAACGTTCAGCTCTGTAAGGATTTTCTGATGTTTGTGGCAATATGTCAACATAAGCTGGGGGCGGAAATGGGCGCGAGTGCGAGGTCCCGCCAAACGCTGCTTGCAGCTTTAATTAGGGACCGAGCCCTAAGGCAGAGGACTGCTCACAGAGCAGTCCTCGCCGAAGACTCGAGAAATATAAAACGCGACACGTGCGTTCACGAGAAGTGGCTGGCTCTCAAAATCACTTTATTTTCTTGCTTGGACCAACACTTTGGGCATGAGAAGCATTTGTTCGAGGAGTTAAAACCCATTATAAACAGCCTTTGGTGAGCTGCTCTCCTTAGCTGTCTGTGTGTGCCACAGGTGCTGACAAGTCATTAATCGCCATGACAACGGCTGCACACACAGACACAGGGCTCTCTGTCTGTGTGTCTCACAATCTTTAAAGGACAGATTACAGCAGCAGAAACTTCATTTGAAACAGCAAATACACATTATTAACCCCTACAGTGCCAAAATGGGCTCTCTAGCACCACCTAGACACACTAAAATGGCCACTACAGCCCGTAGGAATGTCGTATCAAGATCAAACCAAAACTGGTGTGTTTGACTTACAAATCACGCATTGACACCCATGACCTGATTCCAACAGGAAGTGAGCTGTTTGACCTTTCAAAGTAAGATTTCGCCAAACGTGGTCTCAAGAAAACACATCTCCTCCTACACTGTTTATTTTATCAGTTTTAAAGATGCACACATGCCACCTCAACTGCTACTAAAGAGATCTTCTGTATAACTTTATCTCTCTCATCATCACATTATTTTCATGATTGGACCAACAGTTTGGACCAACATTTACACAGTAGATTTATTTTGTTTTGTGTTGAGTGTCGTCTCTTCCTCAAAATAAAGGAAGAGGAATCTGATGGGAAGAAATTCGCTCATCTAATTTGCATAATGTGACATCACTTGTACATACCTACAGCTACAGAAAGCATTCAAACATCAAAACGTTCAGCTCTGTAAGGATTTTCTGATGTTTGTGGCAATATGTTTGATATTTCTAAATAATTCACAGTGACGAAATGGGCTGGGGGCGGAAATGGGCGCGAGTGCGAGGTCCCGCCAAACGCTGCTTGCAGCTTTAATTATTATTATTCTTTATTCTTTATTCTTTCTTCCGCCGCCTCTTTGAACTGGAATTTGACCCCCTAAACATGCTCAAAAACTCACCAAAATTGGCACGCACATCAGAACTGGTGAAAAATTTTATAAAATGGTGACATTAACCCCTAAAGTGCCAAAATGGGCTCTCTAGCGCCACCTAGGCACACAAAAATGGCCGCCACGGCCTGTAGGAACGTCGTAGAAACATGAAACCAAAAGTGGCGTGTTCGTCTCATCAAGACCTAAAAATCACTCGCTGACACCCCTGACCTAAATCCAACAGGAAGTGACGTATTTGCCCTTTCAAAGTAAGATTTTGCCTTAAAACTGCCTTTCCTAAAAAAAATCATCTTCTCATACAGCGTTTATCCTATCGACTTCAAACTTGCACAGATTACAGATCAACTCCTTCTAATCAAAAGTTGTGCGTAACTTTTTCATTACTTGCGGCGTGTGGATTTTGTGGCCTCCATAAGGTGAGATGTCAGAAAAACGTCCTGACGATCTTCCAAAGCTGTCCCATAGGAAATGAATGGCAGCAGGGGGGAGAAAGAGACCAATCTTAGGGCTTTTTCTAGCATTTACAGCGTCTCCATACTTTGTGCTACAGACTCCATTCCAACTCTCAAATGTTGCCACAGGTCTCATCTATTCACTCATGTTTTCATCTTTTCATATCTTTTATCGTTTTGATCGGTGCCTCTCAAAGTACCATGAGCAAAAGTGGAGAAATTCTCAGTTTACAATGGGTGTGTATTGCACGGAATGCTGTGAGCTAGAGTGGAGAGGGCTCTAAAAATCGTCTAAAACTTTTGTCTTTAACTCGCTGCCATGGCCACAATTTTCACTGTACAGACACAATTTATACCACAAAACGTAGGAAAATTTGTCCAGCTCACAGATATGTTGACATGGAATTTCTCCCACGTACACATTTTTGCTGAGCGGCTCCAAAGCGAAGGGAGCGCCCATTATTTTCTCATTCACTCCCATGTAAAGTCTGACGAGAAATTTCTGGAAACAGCTTAGGTGCAACACATTTTAAACTCGCTCCCCTGACCACATTTTTGACTCGAGAAATATAAAACGCGACACGTGCGTTCACGAGAAGTGGCTGGCTCTCAAAATCACTTTATTTTCTTGCTTGGACCAACGGTTTGGGCATGCGAAGCATTTGTTCGAGGAGTTAAAACCCATTATAAACAGCCTTTGGTGAGCTGCTCTCCTTAGCTGTCTGTGTGTGCCACAGGTGCTGACAAGTCATTAATCGCCATGACAACAGCTGCACACACAGACACAGGGCTCTCTGTCTGTGTGTCTCACAATCTTTAAAGGACAGATTACAGCAGCAGAAACTTCATTTGAAACAGCAAATACACATTATTAACCCCTACAGTGCCAAAATGGGCTCTCTAGCGCCACCTAGACGCACTAAAATGGCCACTGCAGCCCATAGGAATGTCGTATCAAGATCAAACCAAAACTGGTGTGTTTGACTTACAAATCATGCATTGACACCCATGACCTGATTCCAACAGGAAGTGAGCTATTTGTCCTTTCAAAGTAAGATTTCGCCTCAAACGTGGTCTCAAGAAAACACATCTCCTCCTACACCGTTTATTTTATCAGTTTTAAAGATGCATACATGCCACCTCAACTGCTACTAAACAGATCTTCTGTATAACTTTATCTCTCTCATCATCACATTATTTTCATGATTGGACCAACAGTTTGGACCAACATTTACACAGTAGATTTATTTTGTTTTGTGTTGTTTTTGTCGTCTCTTCCTCAAAATAAAGGAAGAGGAATCTGATGGGAAGAAATTCACTCATCTAATTTGAATAATGTGACATCACTTGTACATACCTACAGCTACAGAAAGCATTCAAACATCAAACCCTTCAGCTCTGTAAGGATTTTCTGATGTTTGTGGCAATATGTTTGATATTTCTAAATAATTCACAGTGACGACATAAGCTGGGGGCGGAAACGGGCGCGAGTGCGAGGTCCCGCCAAACGCTGCTTGCAGCTTTAATTATTATTATTTCTTTCTTCCGCCGCCTCTTTGAACTGGAATTTGACCCCCTAAACATGCTCAAAAACTCACCAAAATTGGCACGCACATCAGAACCGGTGAAAAATTTTATAAAATGGTGACATTAACCCCTAAAGTGCCAAAATGGGCTCTCTAGCGCCACCTAGGCACACAAAAATGGCCGCCACGGCCTGTAGGAACGTCGTAGAAACATGAAACCAAAAGTGCCGTGTTCGTCTCATCAAGACCTAAAAATCACGCGCTGACACCCCTGACCTAAATCCAACAGGAAGTGAGATATTTGCCCTTTCAAAGTAAGATTTTGCCTTAAAACTGCCTTTCCTAAAAAATCATCTTCTCATACAGCGTTTATCCTATCGACTTCAAACTTGCACAGATTACAGATCAACTCCTTCTAATCAAAAGTTGTTCGAAACTTTTTCATTACTCGCCGCTTGGATTTTGTGGCCTCCATAAGGTGAGATGTCAGAAAAACGTCCTGACGATCTTCCAAAGCTGTCCCATAGGAAATGAATGGCAGCAGGGGGGAGAAAGAGACCAATCTTCGGGCTTTTTCTAGCATTTACAGCGTCTCCATACTTTGTGCTACAGACTCCATTCCAACTCTCAAATGTTGCCACAGGTCTCATCTATTCACTCATGTTTTCATCTTTTCATATCTTTTATCGTTTTTGATCGGTGCGAGAAATTCCTCAGTTTACAATGGGTGTGTATTGCGGAATGCTGTGAGCTAGAGTGGAGGGCTCTAAAAATCGTCTAAAACTTTTGTCTTTAACTCGCTGCCATGGCCACAATTTTCACTGTACAGACACAATTTATACCACAAAACGTAGGAAAATTTGTCCAGCTCACAGATATGTTGACATGGAATCTCTCCCACATACACATTTTTGCTGAGCGGCTCCAAAGCGAAGTGAGATCCCATTATTTTCTCATTCACTCCCATGTAAAGTCTGACGAGAAATTTCTGGAAACAGCTTAGGTGCAACACATTTTAAACTCGCTCCCCTGACCACATTTTTGACTCGAGAAATATAAAACGCGACACGTGCGTTCACGAGAAGTGGCTGGCTCTCAAAATCACTTTATTTTCTTGCTTGGACCAACGGTTTGGGCATGCGAAGCATTTGTTCAAGGAGTTAAAACCCATTATAAACAGCCTTTGGTGAGCTGCTCTCCTTAGCTGTCTGTGTGTGCCCCAGGTGCTGACACGTCATTAATCGCCATGACAACGGCTGCACACACACACACAGCCACACGGCTCTCTCTGTCTGTGTGTCTCACAATCTTTAAAGGACAGATTACAGCAGCAGAAACTTCATTTGAAACAGCAAATACACATTATTAACCCCTACAGTGCCAAAATGGGCTCTCTAGCGCCACCTAGACACACTAAAATGGCCACTACAGCCCATAGGAATGTCGTATCAAGATCAAACCAAAACTGGTGTGTTTGACTTACAAATCACGCATTGACACCCATGACCTGATTCCAACAGGAAGTGAGCTATTTGACCTTTCAAAGTAAGATTTCGCCTCAAACGTGGTCTCAAGAAAACACATCTCCTCCTACACTGTTTATTTTATCAGTTTTAAAGATGCACACATGCCACCTCAACTGCTACTAAACAGATCTTCTGTATAACTTTATCTCTCTCATCATCACATTATTTTCATGATTGGACCAACAGTTTGGGAATGGGAAGAACTTGTTCGAGGAGTTAAATCTCCACTAAAAGAGGTGTCTGTCTCTCTATGCTCTTCTGCCAGGTGCGCCTACTTAATTACCATGGCAACCGCTGTCACACACAAACTCACAGAAACATGATGTCTGTGCGTGTGTCTACATCTTACATTCAGACATGACAGGGGCAGCATCTCCATTTTAACCCTTTAGGTGCCAGAGTTAATTGAGGAAAATATTCCATTTTCATTTCAACATTTCAAAAGGCTGTGGCTTGAACGTGGTGACAGATAAAGGCATACTGTAAATGAGAAAACTATTCATCATGACCCAAAGTTTGTGATAGGAGTAAATTAACTCATCTAATTTGCATATTGTGGCATCACCAGCAGGCAGCCATATTGGATTTCATAAATCTCAGTCAAAAAACATTTTGAACACATTTACACAGTAGATTTATTTTGTTTTGTGTTGTTTTTGTCATGTCTTCCTCAAAATGAAGGAAGAGGAATCTGATGGGAAGAAATTCGCCCATCTAATTTGCATAATGTGACATCACTTGTACATACCTACAGCTACAGAAAGCATTCAAACATCAAAACGTTCAGCTCTGTAAGGATTTTCTGATGTTTGTGGCAATATGTTTGATATTTCTAAATAATTCACAGTGACGACATAAGCTGGGGGCGGAAACGGGCGCGAGTGCGAGGTCCCGCCAAACGCTGCTTGCAGCTTTAATTAGGGACCGAGCCCTAAGGCAGAGGACTGCTCACAGAGCAGTCCTCGCCGAAGGCGAGGACCCTATTGTTTTTGCTGTGTTTATTATTATTATTCTTTATTCTTTATTCTTTCTTCCGCCGCCTCTTTGAACTGGAATTTGACCCCCTAAACATGCTCAAAAACTCACCAAAATTGGCACGCACATCAGAACCGGTGAAAAATTTTATAAAATACTGACATTAACCCCTAAAGTGCCAAAATGGGCTCTCTAGCGCCACCTAGGCACACAAAAATGGCCGCCACGGCCTGTAGGAACGTCGTAGAAACATGAAACCAAAAGTGGCGTGTTCGTCTCATCAAGACCTAAAAATCACGCGCTGACACCCCGACCTAAATCCAACAGGAAGTGAGATATTTGCCCTTTCAAAGTAAGATTTTGCCTTAAAACTGCCTTTCCTAAAAAATCATCTTCTCATACAGCGTTTATCCTATCGACTTCAAACTTGCATAGATTACAGATCAACTCCTTCTAATCAAAAGTTGTACGTAACTTTTTCATTACTCGCTTCGTTTGGATTTTGTGGCCTCCATAAGGTGAGATGTCAGAAAAACGTCCTGACGATCTTCCAAAGCTGTCCCATAGGAAATGAATGGCAGCAGGGGGGAGAAAGAGACCAATCTTTGGGCTTTTTCTAGCATTTACAGCGTCTCCATACTTTGTGCTACAGACTCCATTCCAACTCTCAAATGTTGCCACAGGTCTCATCTATTCACTCATGTTTTCATCTTTCTCAGTTTACAATGGGTGTGTATTGCATGGAATGCTGTGAGCTAGAGTGGAGAGGGCTCTAAAAATCGTCTAAAACTTTTGTCTTTAACTCGCTGCCATGGCCACAATTTTCACTGTACAGACACAATTTATACCACAAAACGTAGGAAAATTTGTCCTGCTCGCAGATATGTTGACATGGAATCTCTCCCACGTACACATTTTTGCTGAGTGGCTCCAAAGCGAAGGGAGCGCCGTTTTTTTTCTCATTCACTCCCATGTAAACTCAGAGGAGAAATTTCTGGAAACAGCTTAGGTGCAACACATTTTAAACTCGCTCCCCTGACCACATTTTTGACTCGAGAAATATAAAACGCGGCACGTGCGTTCAGGAGAAGTGGCTGTCTCTCAAAATCACTTTATCTTCTTGATTGGACCAACGGTTTGGGTATGGGAAGGACTTGTTTGAGGAGTTCAAACCCATATTAAACAGCCTTTGGTGAGCTGCTCTCCTTAGCTGTCTGTGTCTGCCACAGGTGCCGACAAGTCATTAATCGCCATGACAACGGCTGCACACACACACACACACACACACACACACACACAGCCACATGGCTCTCTCTGTCTGTCTCACAATTTTTAAAGGACAGATTACAGCAGCAGAAACTTCATTTGAAACAGCAAATACACATTATTAACCCCTACAGTGCCAAAATGGGCTCTCTAGCGCCACCTAGACACACTAAACTGGACACTGCAGCCCGTAGGAATGTCGTATCAAGATCAAACCAAAACTGGTGTGTTTGACTTACAAATCACGCATTGACACCCAGGACCTGATTCCAACAGGAAGTGAGCTATTTGACCTTTCAAAGTAAGATTTCGCCTCAAACGTGGTCTCAAGAAAACACATCTCCTCCTACACCATTTATTTTATCAGTTTTAAAGATGCACACATGCCACCTCAACTGCTACTAAACAGATCCTCTGTATAACTTTATTTCTCTCATCATCACATTATTTTCATGATTGGACCAAAGGTTTGGGAATGGGAAGAACTTGTTGGAGGAGTTAAATCTCCACTAAAAGAGGTGTCTGTCTCTCTCTGCTCTTCTGCCAGGTGTGCCTACTTAATTACCATGGCAACCGCTGTCACACACAAACTCACAGAAACATGATGTCTGTGCATGTGTCTACATCTGACATTCAGACATGACAGGGGCAGCATCTCCATTTTAACCCTTTAGGTGCCAGAGTTAATTGAGGAAAATATTCCATTTTCATTTCAACATTTCAAAAGGCTGTGGCTTGAAAGTGGTGACAGATAAAGGCATACTGTAAATGAGAAAACTATTCATCATGACCCAAAGTTTGTGATAGGAGTAAATTAACTCATCTAATTTGCATATTGTGGCATCACCAGCAGGCAGCCATATTGGATTTCATAAATCTCAGTCAAAAAACATTTTGAACACATTTACACAGTAGATTTATTTTGTTTTGTGTTGTTTTTGTCATGTCTTCCTCAAAATGAAGGAAGAGGAATCTGATGGGAATAAATTCGCCCATCTAATTTGCATAATGTGACATCACTTCTGCATACCTACAGCTACAGAAAACATTCAAACATCAAACCGTTCAGCTCTGTAAGGATTTTCTGATGTTTGTGGCAATATGTTTGATATTTCTAAATAATTCACAGTGACGACATAAGCTGGGGGCCGAAACGGGCGCGAGTGCGAGGTCCCGCCAAACGCTGCTTGCAGCTTTAATTAGGGACCGAGCCTAGAGGCAGAGGACTGCTCAAGGAGCAGTCCTCGCCAAAGGCGAGGACCCTCTTGTTTTTGCTGCGTGCGTTTATAAGTGACCGGGCCCAACAGTAGTGGACTACTCACAAAGAAGTCCTCGCCGAAGGCGAGGACCCTCCCTATAGTTTTTGCCGCATTTTTTCTCACTGACCAGTCCTCGCCGAAGGCGAGGACACTATTGTTTTTGCTGTGTTTATTATTATTATTATTATTATTAGGGACCGAGCCTAGAGGCAGAGGACTGCTCAAGGAGCAGTCTTGTTTTTGCTGTGTTTATTATTATTATTATTCTTTATTCTTTATTCTTTCTTCCGCCGCCTCTTTGAACTGGAATTTGACCCCCTAAACATGCTCAAAAACTCACCAAAATTGGCACGCACATCAGAACCGGTGAAAAATTTTATAAAATGGTGACATTAACCCCTAAAGTGCCAAAATGGGCTCTCTAGCGCCACCTAGGCACACAAAAATGGCCGCCACGGCCTGTAGGAACGTCGTAGAAACATGAAACCAAAAGTGGCGTGTTCGTCTCATCAAGACCTAAAAATCACGCCGACACCCCGACCTAAATCCAACAGGAAGTGACGTATTTGCCCTTTCAAAGTAAGATTTTGCCTTAAAACTGCCTTTCCTAAAAAAATCATCTTCTCATACAGCGTTTATCCTATCGACTTCAAACTTGCACAGATTACAGATCAACTCCTTCTAATCAAAAGTTGTGCGTAACTTTTTCATTACTTGCTTCGTTTGGATTTTCTGGCCTCCATAAGGTGAGATGTCAGAAAAACGTCCTGACGATCTTCCAAAGCTGTCCCATAGGAAATGAATGGCAGCAGGGGGGAGAAAGAGACCAATCTTCGGGCTTTTTCTAGCATTTACAGCGTCTCCATACTTTGTGCTACAGACTCCATTCCAACTCTCAAATGTTGCCACAGGTCTCATCTATTCACTCATGTTTTCATCTTTTTCATATCTTTTATCGTTTTTGATCTGTGCCTCTCAAAGTACCATGAGCAAAAGTGGAGAAATTCTCAGTTTACAATGGGTGTGTATTGCACGGAATGCTGTGAGCTAGAGTGGAGAGGGCTCTAAAAATCGTCTAAAACTTTTGTCTTTAACTCGCTGCCATGGCCACAATTTTCACTGTACAGACACAATTTATACCACAAAACGTAGGAACATTTGTCCAGCTCACAGATATGTTGACATGGAATCTCTCACACGTACACATTTTTGCTGAGTGGCTCCAAAGCCAAGGGAGCGCCCATTATTTTCTCATTCACTCCCATGTAAAGTCTGACGAGAAATTTCTGGAAACAGCTTAGGTGCAACACATTTTAAACTCGCTCCCTGACCACATTTTGACTCGAGAAATATAAAACGCGACACACGTGCGTTCACGAGGCGTTCTCAAAATCACTTTATTTTCTTGCTTGGACCAACGGTTTGGGCATGCGAAGCATTTGTTCGAGGAGTTAAAACCCATTATAAACAGCCTTTGGTGAGCTGCTCTCCTTAGCTGTCTGTGTGTGCCACAGGTGCTGACAAGTCATTAATTGCCATGACAACGGCTGCACACAAAGACACAGCCACACGGCTCTCTCTGTCTGTGTGTCTCACATTCTTTAAAGGACAGATTACAGCAGCAGGAACTTCATTTGAAACAGCAAATACACATTATTAACCCCTACAGTGCCAAAATGGGCTCTCTAGCGCCACCTAGACACACTAAAATGGCCACTACAGCCCGTAGGAATGTCGTATCAAGATCAAACCAAAACTGGTGTGTTTGACTTACAAATCACGCATTGACACCCATGACCTGATTCCAACAGGAAGTGAGCTATTTGACCTTTCAAAGTAAGATTTCGCCTCAAACGTGGTCTCAAGAAAACACATCTCCTCCTACACCGTTTATTTAATCAGTTTTAAAGATGCACACATGCCAGCTCAACTGCTACTAAACAGATCTTCTGTATAACTTTATCTCTCTCATCATCACATTATTTTCATGATTGGACCAACAGTTTGGACCAACATTTACACAGTAGATTTATTTTGTTTTGTGTTGTTTTTGTCGTCTCTTCCTCAAAATAAAGGAAGAGGAATCTGATGGGAAGAAATTCGCTCATCTAATTTGCATAATGTGACATCACTTGTACATACCTACAGCTACAGAAAGCATTCAAACATCAAAACGTTCAGCTCTGTAAGGATTTTCTGATGTTTGTGGCAATATGTCGACATAAGCTGGGGGCGGAAATGGGCGCGAGTGCGAGGTCCCGCCAAACGCTGCTTGCAGCTTTAATTTGGTTTTTAGTTTTGCTGAACTAGCAACTATTAGAATTTGAGGCATCATGTCATGCAGTTAATTTCACCCATAGGCTGGTTTGTGTTTGCAACACAACAAGTACAAGTTCACATAGGCCTATTAGTCTCGGGATTTGGTGAACAATATGTCCTGACTGTGGAATTTTTAATACTATACATGCGTCTATGCTAACTTAAATAACTTCTAATATACATTGACATGACATTTTGTAAGCTATATGTGATATAGCTTTTTGAAAAATTTGTAGTGTGTTATGCTTTGTTAATAGGATGTTAACAAATGTTAATAAATTGTGCATTATGGTTTATTTTAATTGGGTAACTGATGCATGTTAAGTGTGATCTATCGTACATATTGTATCTTAATTGTAAATTCAGGGGCACTTCTGAAATATTTTGGAGCACCCACTGGCCAAAATGAGGAGTCATCTACCTCCACACAGGCCTCTTCAGACATGGTCCTGGAGTCTGATGAGGAGCCATCTACCTGTGCAGCCACACAGGCCTCTTCAGACATGGTTCTGGAGTCTGATGAGGAGCCATCTACCTCTGCAGCCACATGTTCTTTGCAGGACTCATCAGGTGTGTGTGTGTGTGTGTGTGTGTGCGCGCGTGGAGGGGGGGTTGTATGTGTGCATTCTTGCATAACTTTTTACTTTTGTAAACACTACAAATGCTGTGAATAACATGTATACTAAATACACATAAATGCCTCAACCAGAATCCCCACCAAATCCTGTGCCTGAGGATGAGCCTCTGTTTACTGACCCTGCTAATTGGCCTTCAGTTCTGACTGACAGAATTCGGACACAGATGGTTTGCAGAGGACCAAGTGAGGTACCGGCTGACTTTGTTTTCCCCAGGAATGAGGTGGATTTCAAGAAGACATTAGTTAATGGTGAAAAGATTCCCAGAAGTTGGTTAGTCTATTCAGAGAAAAACAACAGCCTTTTCTGCTTCTGTTGCAAACTGTTTTCTAAGAGGACAATTAACTTAACAAGCTCACGCTTCACAGACTGGAAACATGCAAGTTCTTTGCTCACTTCTCATGACAACAGTCCAGAACACCTCAACTCCATGAAAGTATGGAAAGAACTGGCAGTCAGGATAAAAAAAGGGGGAAACAATTGATAACCAGGAGATGGCACTTCTAGAGGCTGAGAAGATGAGATGGAGAGCAGTGTTGACACGTTTAACTGCGATCGTGCAGTCTCTGGCGGTGAGAAATTTGGCACTAGGGGGAGTACAGAAACGTTGTTCACGCCATCTAATGGCAATTTCCTCAAAGAGGTTGAACTGATGGCACAATTTGACCCAATAATAAAAGAGCACCTTGACCGTGTCCAAAAAAGTACCTCTGGTCACACCAGCTACCTCAGTCACAGCATACAAAACGAACTAGTTAATTTGTTGAGCAGCAAGATAATTTCAGAAATGGTGAGTGACATCAAGCAGGCAAAATATTTCTCCATTGTTCTTGATTGCACGCCAGACATCGGCCACACCGAACAGCTGTCAGTTGTACTTCGTGTGGTGTCACTGACGGAGGAAAAGCCCTGTATAAAGGAACATTTCATGGGGTTTTTGGAGGCAGAGGAATCAACAGGTCTGCATTTGGCATCTCTGATTCTAAAGAGACTAGAGGAGCTAAAAGTTCCTTTTGAGGACTGCAGAGGACAGGCTTATGACAACGGGGCAAACATGAAGGGGAAAAACAAGGGTGTTCAAGCCAGGCTTCTACAAATAAATGCAAGAGCTCATTTTGTGCCATGTGGGGCTCATACCCTGAATTTGGTTGTGGCCAATGCTTCTAAGGCTTCCACTGATGCCATGAATTACTTTGGCATCTCACACAAGCTTTTCGCCCTGTTTTCAGCCTCCACTCAGAGATGGGCCATACTGAAAAAAACATGTGGGCATCACTTTGAAGATGAGGTCACAAGGTAGGAAAGTAAAGTGAAGAGTGTCGAGCTCCTGAGATATCAGGCAGCTGCTGTGGGGGAGGCACTGATTGAGGTGAGAGATCACACTATTTGATTTGATTTGATTTATTTCTGGAAGACGATAAGACGGTTATCCTAAGGATGACATGCTAAAGTAAAATACTTATTTCCAGCATGGTCCTTGGTGTTTACACACAAGAAACAAATAAGCAAGAAGCAGACAATCTCAGACTAAAAATACATACAGTAAATAAGAGACAAAATAAATAAGAAAACAAAACAGCTGTAAAAACTATCTAGCTCATCAATAAATATCCACCTTGTTCCATAAAATCTGCTTGACCTGTCTTTTAAAAATCCCTCGTGATGAGAGGCATTTTGTAGCAGTTGGCAAACTATTCCATGCCATGATACCAGTGTAAAAGAAAGAGTTTGTAACTGCATTATTAGCTCTAGGAACTATGCAGGTGCGGATGCTGGCCCTAGTGTTATGACTATGCTGCGTGTGGACCATGGATACATTAGAGCATAAATATTTGGGGCATGACCATTAACAATGTTAAACATATGGTTCAGCTTAAGTTGTTCTACTTTTAGATGTACAGGTAGTAGACCAGCTCTTGTAAACTCCTCCCTACCAATATGAGTATGGGGGGGTGTTTTTAACAGGTACTGAATAACATTGTTTTGCAGCACTTGGAATTTGTTTTTAAGTTTCACAGTCAACCCAGAAAACTCTGCAGAGCAAGCAAAATCCACATGACATTGAACCAGAGTTAATACCAATAATTTCTTTACAGAAAAATCAAAAAGCTTTGTCTTGCGATATAAAAACTTCAACTTACAGGCACATTTGGCTAAAATTCTGGCTGCAATGGATTCACCTATGAGTGATTGATCCAATGTTAGACACAAATATGTGACACTTGATTTAGACACAATTTCAGACCCATTACACATTACCTTTAAAATATTTGATTTTGCCAACTTCCTTTTTGTACCAAACAAGATTGATTCAGTCTTGCCCAGATGCATAGAGAGCTTATTGTCTACAAGCCACTGGTTGACAGACTCAAGCTCTATGCCAAGAGTATATTCAATGTCTTTAACATTACACCCTGGGACAAGAAAAGCAGAATCATCGACATATAATAGCAACTTGCACCGTACCGCAGCTGACATGTCATTTATGTATATTAAAAATAACAGGGGCCCCTGGATCGGACCTTGGGGCACCCCGCATGTTATACTCTGTGGATCAGAGAGGGTCCCCTCAACATCGCATACTTGTGTCCTATCCATTAGGTAAGAAGTGAACCATTTGAGTGCTGAGTTTCTAAAACCCATGCACTGTACTTTAGAAATCAACATATCATGGTTCACAGTATCGAATGCTTTTTGCAGGTCAAGTAGAAGCATACTAACATAATTCCCTAGATCAAAATTCTGACGCACATAGTCGAAGAGGTGAATGAGACAGGTGTCAGTAGAATAGGCAGCTCTAAAACCAGACTGGAGCTCATATAATAGATCATGCCTGATGAGATACTCCTCCACCTGTTCATACACAAGACGCTCAAAAATCTTTGATATAGTTGACAGAATTGAGACTGGCCTATAGTTCCCAGCATCAGCTCTGCTATTTTTCTTAAAGAGGGGAACTATCCTAGCATTCTTCATATCACTAAAGACCCCATCATTACGGTTGAGGCCCAGTCCTTGTCGGAGGAGGTGGGATCCTACCGCTTCAGCATCTGTACAGTGGTGTGCTACGACATCTTGAGCCAGACACACCATGTGAGCAAGTTGATGCAGTCTCCCAGCATACAAGTTGATGTAGCAGTCAGTCTTCTCAAAAGGATTGAGAAAGATCTTCAAAGCTACAGGGCAACAGGCTTTGTGACAGCACAAATGTCAGCCAAGGATATTTGTGAAGAAATTAATGTTGAGGCTGTTCTGCAACACAAGAGACTGAGGTCCACAAAGTGTCACTTCTCCTATGAGGCATCTGATGAGCCTTTGAGTGATGCTCTGAAGAAGCTGGAGGTCACAAATTTCAATGTTGTTGTTGATGCTGCAACTTCAGCCATTCAGGAAAGACTTTCCACATTGCAGAATGTGAGAGAGAAGTTTGGAGTGCTCTCTAATTTCAAAAACCTCCCAGACAAAGAGATGCAAAAAGAATGTGAGACCCTGCAAACTACACTGCACTTTAAGGGACACTCAGACGTAGATGGCAGAGAGTTTGTGCAGGAGCTGAACAACTTCCTTGACCTCCCATCAAAGTCCATGACTCTGCTTGAGCTGCTGACTTTCATCCATGAGAAAGAGCTCGCAGAAATCTACCCCAATCTGTGGACTGCACTCAGAATTGGTCTGACCCTTCCGGTGACAGTAGCTGAAGCAGAGAGGAGTTTTTCCAAGCTGAAGCTTATTAAAACGTACTTGAGGTCCACTATGTCACAGGAGCGTCTCTCTGGACTTGCCATCATCAGCATTAATCATACAATTGCACAACAGATTTCGTATGATGATGTAATTGATGATTTTGCATCAAAGAAGGCTAGAAAAGTCAGGTTTTAGATTGCACTTTACACCTGTACTTTCATGTGATCAAGCACTACCCATCTCAATAGCAACCCAATCATCCAGAACACGTTAATGCCAGGGGTAAACAGGGTGAAAGACCCAGGCTGAAAAATCTGCTACAGTCTGAGCACTGAATTCAGATTATGTTAATTATCTGCTGTTTCTCTACGTACAAAACTGGAACGTGATCATTTGATATGTCTTATCATGACTGGAACAGTTCAGACGCTATTAATAGGATGATGCAAAACAAAACTTGGATGTATCACAAAATACGAAATAGTTTACAAATTAACCTTTTTTTTTTTTTTTTTTTTGCTCCATAGAGTAGCCTTTTTTTTCTTAGCTTTTTAGAAGAACGCCTTCTTCAGGGATTTTTTAAGCATGGGTATTAGATCCTCAGATTCAAATATTCAAATTATCTATGCTTATCCATGTGTCAAATAGTATTTTTTATTTAATTATTTTATTTTATTCATTTCATTTTATTCGAGGGATGGTTCGCCCAGGGCAGAAAACTAGCCAGGACCGCCTCTGGCTACTGCCAACAAAACACAACACTTTCTGTAGATGTTTTATATTAAAGGCCCACCACAAATGAGAGGGATTATACCCTTTGATCTGCTGGAATTTTGCTTCAAATGTTAAACTACTGTTTAATAAATGGGAATGTACATTATGCTTAATACTATATCAAAGCAACAGATAAACATGGAGGAAGTATCAAGATTGGGCAGATCAGAAAACATATGACACAATATGCTTGACTTGTCAAAACACCACCTGGTTATATTTTTGTGTAATTACTTTGTTTTCAATGCTTAGTAGAGAAACATTCATTAAAAAAGATAACTATCCCTGCATGTGGAAAAAAAAAAGCAGTGAAAAGCCACAGCTCTAAAAGCATTCAACATTTGCTTAGTGCATGTGGTTGCATTAACACTAATGGAATGCATCATCAGTTGTTAAAAGCAGGACTTTAAAAAGATCCATACATAACAGAGTGGATAAAGAGGAACGAAAAAGAGAGAGGGGACAACAAAGAACAAAGTGAGGAGGTGTCAGAAGGGATAACAGAGACAAAGCAAAGCAGATGAGTGGCTGTGGCACAAGACATGTCTCAAAATGCCTTAAATCCAGAGTGCTACACAATCAACAAGTGTGTTCAAGTGGAGGGCACTAGAGGGGAGTCTGCCTAATGGTGTGTGTGTGTGTGTGTGTGTGTGTGTGTGTGTGTGTTTGTGCGTGCATGCGTGCGTGCGTGCGTGCGTGCATGCGTAAGTGGGAGACAAAGGGAGGGAGAACAGTCAGTCTTCTTTCCTCACATCTACACATTGAATGAATTTTTTGCAGAGACACTAGGAATTTTTATTTCTCTGTAGCTACCTTCTAAAAGGCTTGGTATGATAACAATTTATCAATATAGCAAGCAGCAATCCCGGGTCTGAGACCTTTCTTGGCCGACAGGAGGAAGCAGCGGAATTGCCCAAAATTTAACAACAACAACAACAGCAAGCAAGTTTTGAGCTTCGAGAAAGTGTGCAAAGTCACTTTAGTACTTCAGGAATGAGACCAAATTTGGGCTCTGAGTGACTTAGAATTATGCCAGTTGAATCAGATTTGGTCATTTAATACAAATGTTCATTTTTTAATAAAGTAAAGTTTGATAAAGCTTGAACAGGCTCTGCAGGACATTCAGTGTGACAGTAGCAGTCACGTAATATAGTCAACTAGCTAATGGCGAAAACAATGGATTGCAAATGTGCAAGAACATTTTTTGCCAACACTACATATCAAACAAAAGCCAGAGACTGGGTCATATTATCATTATCTGTGAGTTGTAAATTCACCAGTTTTAGAGACAAATAATGTTATCTCTGAGCCTTACGGTGCAAAGCCTCTCTTCCTCTGTGCAGCTTCCTGCGTGTCTGCAGCTCCTTGTACCGAGGAATAGAGTGAAAGCTAAGAACGCTCACTTTACAGCAAAATCTGGAGACCAAAATGCCCCCAGAAATTCACTGCATAGCACACTAACTAGCAAAAAAAAAAAAAAAAACTTCTCGGTGGCAGCCCTTGACCAATCACAGACTTGTTTCATCATCACAATGTTTGCAGCATGTCAATAATTGCACACTCAAAGTTCATCCTCCTGTTCCCCATTTGTCATATGTGAACAAAACATGGTGGGTATGTTGAGACATAGTGCAAGATGTCTCCAATAACTTTAATAAGGATTGGTCCAAGACAACTTGAGTTATGGCAAGTCCTGTACTTTGCAAAAACTTTTTGATTCATAGTGGCCATGTTTTTTGACTAATCTTGCCCATTTATAGTAGGACTGTGTATCTAAGTCCCACAAGGTGGTAAACCAAGTTTGGTATTGAAAGAGTAAAGATTTTGAAAAAGTTATTATATAATATTATTATGCAATTTGCAGCAAATCCATCATGGTGGTCTCAATTGTCCAAGAGGCTTTTTTGCACATTCAGTTGTACAGGGGCGTAGCCTCTTTAAGTGTTCATTTTTCCAGCTGGCTTCCATCAGACTGATAACAATCAAATTTGATGTGAAGCACTGAGACAACATTTCAAGTTACGGCGCCAAGTTTCATGTCTGTAGCTCATTCCAGCACACAGTAAATTGAACAAAGGCATAATGAAGTACATATATAGCTGAATAGGTCAAGACCATATACACCAGTCATTATAACACTTCTAATCTTGGTTAAAACTTGCCCCCAGACCAAGTCCACCACATTTGGTGAAAATTCTGTCCACTGGGTTTTGAATAACATTTGTGGCACCCCCTATGGGTTGAGCTCAAAATGCTTTGGTAGGTCTATTCCCCAGGTAACTAAACAATTCTACCAAGATATTGATGAGTGAACCAATGGTTTCTACCGTTTTTTTCCCCTATTAAAGGTTTTTTTTGGGGGGGGGGAGTTTTTCCTTATCCGCTGTGAGGGTCCAAAGGACAGAGGGATGTCGTATGCTGTAAAGCACTGTGAGGCAAATTGTGATTTGTGATATTGGGCTTTATAAATAAAATTGATTGATTGATTGATTGATTGATTGATTGATTGATTGAGTTTTGGACAATTTTGTGTAAGCCACACTCTTTGCAAAGACATTTTGATTGATGGCAGCCTTGTTTTTCAGGCATCCTTCATATACATATACTTACATATACTACTAATGGACTGTTCTTTTCTCTTGTGTACATTCATCCAAGAGCTGACGTCACGGCAGCCTGTCAGCTGATTGAAGACATGAGCAACAAGCTGAACGCGCTCTCTCCTGATGCTCCTAAATTTATTTTATGGGATTTTAATCATTGTCGAATTGACAAAACACTGAGAACATATGAACAGTATGTCACCTGTGTAACAACTATGAGGAACTCCACTATTGATCTGTGCTATGGTTCAGTAGCCAATGCCTACAGGTCCATCCACATGCCTTCCTTGGGAGCTCCCTATCATAGTAGTGTCCTTCTTCTACCGACCTACAGGCCAGTCTGTAAACGATGAGAGCGGACCATAGAGACAGTGAAATGCTGGTCAGAGGATAGTATTGACAATTTCAAAGCCTGTTTTGAATGTACAGCTTGGGATGTTTTTTATGATTTGTGTTCTGACCTGAATGAACTGACACAGACTGTCTCCTCCTACATATCCTTCTGTGCTGACATTAATATCCCCCAGAAGAACATCACTGTCTATCCCAACAACAAACCGTGGGTCACTAAAGACTTGAAAAATGTCATAAATAAGAAGAAAAAAATCTTTTATACAGGGAACAACCAGGAAAGGAAAGACATCGACAAAGAGGTAAATAATGAAATTCGGAAAGCCAAAAGAGCTTTTAAGGACAAGGTAGAACACAAGTATAGCAATGGTGATCTGCGGGCAGCCTGGAGAGGCATTAAATCCATGTCCTCAGCCACTAACATCCAAGATGAAAACAACAGAACACCAATTAGAATAGAGGGAAGCAATGAAGATCTGCCAAACGCTTTTAACCTCTTTTACTTGCGGTTTGAAAACCATGACCTCTCAGACAATCTTTCCCTTCTTAAACAGGGTATCTCCTCTGACACTGACTGCAATGTGGTCATTAGTCAGGAGTGTGTAAATAACCTTCTGAAGAAGGTGAATGTAAGAAAGGCCTCTGGCCCAGATGGAATTTGTGGACGCACATTAAAGTATTGTGCTGACCAACTTAGCAGTGTCCTCCACCACATCTTTCAGATGTTACTCAACTGCAGTCAAGTCCCTGACTTATGGAAATCCTCCATTATAATACCTGTTCCAAAAAACTCAAAACAAACAACTCAGTGATTTTAGACCAGTAACACTCACATCACTGTATATGAAGGTCTTTGAGAAAATTATGAAGAGTATAATTCTTTCATATATAGAGGGGGGAATCGACCCACTTCAGTTTGCCTATCAGGCAGGGAAAAGCGTAGAGGACGCCAAGCTTTTTATTCTTAACTGCCTCTATAGACACTTGGGAAAAACCTCAAGCCCACGCCCGGCTCTTATTTGCTGACTTTTCCTTGGCTTTTAACTTGATGCAGCCGCATCTTTTACTTAGGAGGCTGATGAATGATTTTAATCTGCCCCACCAGGTTGTCTTATGGTTGTCAGACTTTTTAACTAACAGAAAGCAGAGGGTCTCTGTAAATGGTTGTGTCTCAGACTCCTTAGCTCTGTCCACCAGTTCACCACAACGGTGCGTCCTCTCCCCTTTACTCTTTATTTTATATACAGATGAATGCAGGAGTGCCAAGGAAGGCAGCTATCTAGTCAAATTCTCTGATGACACTGCGCTTCTGTCTCTTCTTCAAAGATCTGAATCAGGACATGGGGAGGCTCTTGTTGATTTTGTTTCATGGTGTGACAAAAACTACTTAGACTTGAATGTGTCCAAAACTAAGGAGCTTATAATTGATTTTGCAGATAGCACCATCCATGGTAAAACTGTGGAAAGGGTGCCTTCATATAAATATTTAGACACCTTTTTTGATGAGAAGCTGCAATTTGATGTGAACACTGCAGACATTGTGAAGCGAGGGCAACAGAGAATTCACCTTCTCCGCAAACTGAACTCTTTTCTGTCAGTCCTGCTATACTTTGTCATTTTTATCAGTCTTTTTAGCGAGAGTCTCCTGTGTTTCTCCTTTATCCGCTGGTTCCCCAGCCTTACGCTGATTGAAAAAAAAACAGCTTGTACAGCATTATCAAAACATGTTCCAAGATCACAGGAGTGAAACTTAGGGACTTGTCCAGCTTCTGTAACCAACAAACTTTGAGGAAGGCAAACAGCATTTTGTCTTCTCCTGGTCATGTGCTTGCAGATGAATTTTCTAAGTTGCCCTCAGGTCGCCGCTCTGTCTCACCTGTCTGTAAGACTAACCGTTTTTGAAATCTTTTACTCCCTCTGCTATTCGTCTCTTAAATCTTTATAATCTACTGTATCCTATTGTGTGTACTGTGTCTGTATAATGTATGCAAGCTGTTCAAACCAATTGCCCCTGGTGGGATTAATAAAGTTGTCTGTATCTGTATCTGTGTCATCTTCCATGCGCAAGGTCCTGGGTTCGAATCCTGCTGAGGTGGACGTCAGCAAAGGCATGCGGTCGCAAGTGGTTCCCACCACCGATTCACACGGGATCAGCTTAATCTCAGCCAAGTAGTCAACCCAGGCGCGTCTCGAGAGACTCTCACGTCTCCAGACGTAAAAAGTAGATTCAGTCCTAAAAGGCCTTGTAGCAACTATTGGTATTGTTAAAATCAAAATCCAAAAAAGCAATTTTACTTTTAACGCTATATGTAAATTAGCAAACAAAATCCATCATGGCTGTGATCTAGTAGGATTTGTTTGTAGATCACACTGAGCTGGATATTTGTGTCAAATTGTGAGTCAACTGGACTTTTGTGAGGGGTGTGGTCTTTCCAAATTTGCTTTTTTGGGTGTTAATAACAGCACCACCATGTGGCCGATGGGGTCATATTTCTTGGCAAGCATTTGCATATTATTTCCAGTTAATGAACAAAGTTTCATGTCTGTAGCTCAATCCACCTCACAGGAAATGTACACAAGAGTAGATTACTGACAAACAACCCAAATATAGCTGCAAGGAAGTAGCTCAGTTGCTTTAAGTCAGTGGTTCCCAGTGTTTTTCCTGAAGACATCCCTTTTCTATCACTGAGTAAACTCAGGACCCCTGACTAAGGGACAGATTATGGATATTTCAAAAGATATTCGATGCATAGTTTTAAAAGTACAGAACAACTGACAACCTTTACAATTAACCCAAATAGTGAACACAATAATTGCAGAATGTGTTTGTACATCACAGGCAATTTGGATACATTTTGAAAGATTATTTCCCATTGAATATTGCATCAGAGATGAGTTCTCCTGATGTTGTCAGGATCCTTTTTATATAATTCTCTTTTTGAACTATGTTGGGGGTTTTTTAACATTAAAAAAATAAATTCAGTGTTTTATTCTCCCAGATACTTGGTCACTGTTCTATTAGCTCTTTGGTTGTTTTAACTGTGTGCTTTTCTAATGCAGAATGAGGCTGCTTTGCACCGACTCATGGTGTGAGGGGCAAGGCCTGTTAAAGTTTTCACTTTTTTGGCAGTCAGTTATAGCACCACCGTCAGCCCGATTGGGGAAAAAATATTTGAAGCATTAGGACGTAATTTCCAGGTATAGTGCTAGGTTTTGTTTCTGCAGCTCCTTCCAGCTTACAGGTTACTGGTTTTGAAGTACACATTTGTGATATTTATGATGCCTCCTGTGGTTGGGCTCAAAATACTTTGGTAGGCCTACTTTCCAACATGACTTAAGAAATCTGAAGCTATTTACTAGAATTTGTGTTATGAGATAAACTGTAAATGAGTTGTGGCTATTTTTGTGCCCTTTTTTTGTATTTTGGTATTGTATGACAAGTAGGGTTCCTACGCAAGTATGGAAAGTATGGAAAAGTATGGAAATAAATTTGATCAATTTCCAGGTATTAAAAAGTATGGAAAATGAAAAATAAAGTATGGAAAAATATTCATGTTTCCAGACTATTACCACTGTTCTAAAATACTGTTTTCTAAAATATAAAATTAGGTATTTCCAAAAATAATTTAATCAATCCGGATCATGTTTTATGCCGGGCCAAGCACAGTTTGTGTGAGAGCAAACGTCTCAGAAAACATACCGCCCCTTTTACCTGATTGACAAGTGGTTTGTCCAGTCCGCTGCCCCATGACCCTCCTCCAGCCCCCCAGGTATCAAGTTTCACTCCAACACTGCACCTTCGACAAGAAGACGAGTTTCACGTGGTTCACAATGGGTAGATGCAAGTTTTTGGATGGATGGCTTGACAATACCAAATATAAATACTGGTTGGCCAAGGATTCCCAATTCACACACAGAGCTAGATGCAAGCTTTGTGTGAAATTGTTTGACAGCACCAACATGGGGGAGAAGGCGATTCTGAGCCACATGAAAGGAAAAAATACAGATGTCTCGTTACTGTATCGCTTGCACCCAGAGTCCCAACCTTTTTGCCTCAGCCCAGACATTGAACTTACCTGAGTTTTTATTTGCATGCCATTATGGTACTTGTTTACAATCGCCTATTAGAAATAATTAAATATGACGTGAAATATGATACACTGATATATTTACTCAGATGTCGCATATTCTCTGAAAAAAGAAAAAAAAAGTCTTGAAATCAGGGTGTGAAAAAATATGGAATTTTGAAATTCCAAATGTGTAGGAACCCTGGACAAGACAAGTCTGGCTTCCATTTGTATGCCTCATAGTTTGCCATTCAGTACTTAAAAAATACAGCTCCCAGGAGGTGGAGCTTCTACCATCAGGGTTGTGCACAGGTGTGTTACATACTGCTGATGATAAGACTTAGATTGGTTTCTATTACCTGCCTGTCCGTTGTTGCCTCATGTACGCTCTGATAAAAGTCTAATAGACCAAAAGCTCAACAATAAAGTGAAACGCTGCATAGATGTAAGTGTGCGGATATCTTTTCTACCAGCTGTAAATGGCCCTAAAAGATTTTTTAAAAAATTGAACTCGAGCAGCAACTTACAGCAGTAGCTGCAGTAGCAGCCACAGGTGGGAGCAGCAGCAGCTAACAGCTTACAGATTCCACACAGTATTTTCTTCAGGAAGTGCACATTCTAGTTATTTACTATATAATATTTCATCATAATTTAGTATTTATCTACTTCTGTACTGTTTGCACATTATTATTATTACTGTGAGAGCTGGCGACATCCTATTCTAACATGTATAAGTGATTTTATATAATTTTTCAGAGTACTAAAAGTCATGTTGGCAGTCTATAGGAATTATGTTCAAATGTTCACCTGTTCATTTTTTGTCAGGTCATTATTTGATCTGCCTCTATTTCTGCTGGACTGGACCTCTCTCTCTCCTAACAATCAGGGCCCTGTTTCCCAGAGGCTTCATAGCGCTATGTGCATCGTAAGTTCTATCTTAAGATCTCCCTTAAGCTTACGGGCTGTTTCCCAGAGTCTCCTTAGTTAAGATATATCATCTGAAAGGTAAATCTTAAGAAGGGCGGTCTGAACCACTTGTAAGCTGTCCTTTAGTGATGCACTCCGTTCATCCTGTCACAGTTTTAGCTTTATTAGGCCAAAATTATGCTCTTTCAGTGGACAGTTGCAGTATAATTCACATCTAGACTCCTTGTGCAAATTACATCATTAGTTTAAAATTAACTTCATGAAAAACAATAATGAATATTGAATATTATGAATATATAGGTTTATTTATATATTCATTGATTCATATATTTAATGGAGCTAACTAACTGAGGATATGTTTTTTTCTGATGAAGCTACAGGCTGTACCCTACCACTATATACTGAATACTGAGCTATATGGGCGATCAAGCACGTTGCCTCTGCTTGCTTCATTGTAGACGAGATTATGGCTGCATTACAGCGTATCGTTGCGCTCAATCAACTGAACCAAAGGCGTCGCTGTCCGTGTAGCCATTTGGTTCATGTTAATCATTTTATGAGGACAAACTTCAGTCCACTTGATGTCCTCTCAAACAGTGCCATCCTGTCCAAATACCGGCTGGCACGTGAGGAGATCCTGAATCTGCTTGCACTTGTGTCCCCGCACATTTCCAGAACTACCAAATGCAACTTGGAGGTGGCATACACACACACAAATACGCGCACACACGCGCACACACACACACACACACACACACACACACACACACACACAGACACACACAGCAATGAAACGTGGATATGCTGGTGCTACAGGTGCCTATTGTGTGACAACAACAGATTTGCAGTCTGTACATTGACAGAACTGATGTTGGAAAACTTATATGTAAGACACAAACTGGCATTGAAGTGCAATGATGGAAAAAGAGAGATTAACATGTATGCTGTTATAAATGTTTCATTAACAAATGCATTATCGGTGAGCAGCAATCACGTTTCTCTGCTTCATCATTAGTCTCTTTGTTTATAACGGGATGCACATTTTTTAATGTGATATGCTTCAGGCATGTTAGGATGGGTATTTTTCCTGAAACAGTGCCAAAATGCTCGTCTGGACTGAAACTTAGTTTTAAAGTGCTGCTTTTAAAATACCTGTGTATGTGTGGACTAGGCTTCAAATAGATGAGCAGATGTTCTGTAAAAGGCATAGCCTTATTTAAGATATAATATTTGATGGAGGTAAAATTATTATGGCAATACTTTTTATATTACGTCATTTATTTACCTTTATATGAGATCAATCGATGCATGCAGCATCAATTAAGACAGTTTAAGCACTGTGGTGAAGGACAGCTCCAACTTACGATGCACCTTAGCAGCTCCTCTTACTCTCTTTGGGAAACACTCATAGGAAAAGAAGTTCCTTAGCTAAGGTCTATCTTAGAGCGCTAAGGTACATCGAAACTGGGAAACGGGGCCCAGACCATTACTTAGTGTAGTGATTACAGCAGATGGTAAAATTCAATGAAGCACAATGTCAATAGTTACAATTATATATTAGACAATGTTTTATGCATTTAAAAAACAGCCAACTTTTGTTTTTACATAATAGTATATCAGAGTAGCCCATTAGTTCAATCTTGCCACTTCTGTGCACCTTGAGATCCAAAGGTTGTGAGTTCTGCTAAGGGCATGGCAACCAAATTCAGCGAAGCTGTACAGATAGGGATACAGAAAGAGTCTGTAGTGTTTGATACAATTTCACCTGTAGCTGGAACTAAACAATTTAAAAAATGAATGTTGTAGCAGCAGCAGCAGCAGCAGCTGTAGCTTGCAGCTGGCAGCAGGAGCAGCAGCAGCTAACAGCTTCCAGCTCACACACATACTAGTCTCCATTTTACAAGTCTGTTTTCTTCCAACTACTGTAACTATATTGATTGGGCTGATTGCTACTTTTACTACACATCCAGCCTGACAAGAAAGCCTTGTTCATATGTTCTTTAACCCATTCAAGACTTTATACAGTGGGGTGAGCATTCATATTTGTAAGCTTTAAATGTCTCTTTGTCCTGTTAATGTTTTTAATGTTTTGCTGTTTTAATGTTTTTTTTTTATTTTGATTTGGGTGTTAAAAATACTACCTGACTCTCTTTATGAACCTCCGTGAAACACTTTGTAACATAATAAAGTTTATCATTAGAATAAATATTATGTACATACGTGTGTGAGCTCATACCTCAGAATGTGTGACAGGCACAGAGCTGATGCCAGCATTGATGGCAGTCCAGGAGCGAGCAGTGAGCACGCAGGCGAACAATGGGTACAGATCTCCAGCACCCAGTCTGAGGCTGTAACGCTTTACCCCGGACATGTCACCATTAATCAGAGCCTGCCACAGCCGACAGTAGTCCAACCGAAATTCTGGCTGCAGGACCTGAAGCAGAGGGAATTATAGATGTCTTTTATTAGAATTTCATCGACATTAATAATTTATGGTATATTGTAAATGGTACATTTAATTATTTGCAAACTGCTGTATTGTTATATGTTATGTTAACATTAAGTGTTTTTCACAAAAACACATTCAATCAATCAATCAATCTTTATTTATAAAGCGCTTTTCATACAATAAAATGTAGCACAAAGTGCTTTACATGTTAAAAGCAGAGCCCCCCCATCCCCAGCAGACCCCCTCACCTCCCTCACCCCCCATCCTGATGTGATTTAAAAGAAAAGAAGAAAAATAGAAAGAATAAATAAATAAATAAATCAATAATAACAAAGAAAAAAAATAAGGCTGAGCACGGAAGAACCAGAGAGGAAACCCCTCGGCAACTCGACCGCCAACAGGAACCCGCATCCCAGCCCAGGCAAGGGAAGAGGTCTGGACCCTCCACCCCACCAGCGGAGAGCAGACCCCAAGCCAGTGCCACAGCAGCCTGAACCAGTGACCGCCCCCCTGGTGAAGACGGCTCCCACTGAGGAAACACTGGAGTTAAGAACTAAACTATAATAAATGACATAAAATATTAAGATGTAACGTAAAATAAATTAGTTATTAAATAAATTAAAACATATACAGTAGATAAAAGTAGAGCATGCTAAAAGTAAATACAATAATAAATAGTATCTAAGTTATCTAATAGACTAAAAGTAATACTACATTAGTAAAATTAGGAAGATAAAAGAGACATTAGTTGAAAGCCAAATTAAAAAGGTGGGTCTTGAGCCTGTTTTTTAAAATTTTAACATTCTCTGTGGCCCTCAGATTCTCTGGCAGGCTGTTCCATAACGCCCAGGTTTCTTACTTGGTCGGATGGATTCAATGACAAATGTTTCTCTCTCTTAGCCTCAGAACCGATTACTAAAACTTCAGTTTTGTACTGGTTGAGTTGTAAAAAGTTCTCTGCCATCCAGGATTTGATATCTAAGATAGTTAGACAATTAAAAAGGGCATCAATTGGCCCTGTGTCATCAGAAGACATGGCGATGTATAGCTGTGTATCATCGGCATAACTATGAAAATTGATGTCATGTCTCCTGATGACATTCCCAAGTGGGAGCATATATAAATTAAAAAGAATGGGGTCTAAGATTGAGCCTTGGGGCACACCACATTTTATGTCATGGACCCCTGAGGAGCATGTATCGATATTTACCATAAACTTTCTATCTATGAGATAGGAGTTGAACCATTTGAAAGCAGTGCCAGAGAGGCCAACCAGGTGTCTAAGTCTGTTTAAAAGAATAGGATGTTCTACTGTATCAAAGGCTGCACTTAGATCCAGTAGCACCAGGACTTAAATCTTATGTGACTCCAAACTGCACCTGAGATCATTTACAATCTTTATCCAGGCTGTCTCTGTACTGTGGTTCGTCCTAAAACCAGATTGATATTTCTCAAAAATGTTGTTTTTAGTTAACCCTGTAAAACCCACTGTTGCAAATTTACAACATCACTTTTAACAATTCTAAAAAAAGGCCTGCATTTTTTTTTCTCAAGACCACATTTACATAGTTAATGGGTCCTATTGTTTGTCCTCACAATGCTATTGGATAGAAGAAGTGTTTATAGGTCTGGTCATCTGGCCATGAACTCACTCTACCTGCAAACTTCCCGTTGAGCTCATCTCCTTTTTTGCATGACTGGATTTGTCAGGATTAAAGTAAGTAAAATTCCTTAAATATTTTTTTTTTGTGTTTATTACAATGTCTAGAACATGTACATATTTAGTTATTTTGAAAAACATTCATCAAATTTGATTTATAGCTTGTTATGTCTATGTTGTAATTCTATAACAGTGGGTCAGTGTGGTAGTCAAAATAGCCTGTGCTCCTCCTTACACATTACATAAGGTCACTGCACTTCTCACATGGTCACAAATTGGAAAAAAAAATATAGTAGAAATTTAAAGTATTAGATGATTCATTGTAACTAAGCTCTAAATGTGCTTTTCTGTTAAATTTTTACTTAGTTTAGCTTAGACCATCATTAAACACATGAATAAATTGTATGGGGTATTTGAAACTCCAACATCTATAGCAGTATTTGAAACTCCCTGTATCTTTGTAGTTTCTCGTTTGTTTTTTAACTTCTAAATGATCCTGAGCTATTTTTCTCAGTGTTGCCCAAGCAGCAGTTTGTAGCATTAGGGGACAGAAAAACAGGTTCTGAATGTTCTGGATTTGTTGGGGGGATGCCTGTTCCATTGTTCAGGGACAGGTGCGAATGGTCTTGAATGTGAACCTGTAAGTGCTCTGGGGGGATGCATGTGTTCCTTTAGTGATTCAGTAACATCTAAAGAACTGCTTTGCCCATCGCTACACCAAAGTGTAACAACATCAGCTGGTTCAAACTAACTTATGAACAGAGGCTAATACAAAAGTGGTAAAGTGAGCTCAGCAGTGTGACATTATGTGATATATAATATATATTTAAACAAGAGTTTAAACTGGAGAAGGATCTGTGGCATGAAAACAAAAAAGGCTGTTTATAACTTTAGAGTAAATAACACCAGAAGTCCTGAAGTCAGTGAAGATGTGACAGGCTGGACAGAAACCAGAGGATCTGTAACCTCTGTGATGATGATGACGATGATGATGATGGTGTGGGACATGAGTTTCATATTCAGTTTGAATGTCAGAATGAAGCTTAATGACTTCCAGAGAAAGGTATTAGCCAAAGTATTATTTGAACCGTCCATCTAAAGTCATCTGTTAACTGGGTGTTTTGTCTAAAGAATGTTCTCTGTTTGAGTAACATTGGTTGTACTTTGGCCACGCCGTGTGCCATCCTTCTGTTATTGTATGTAATGTGATATGGTCTTGAAAATGAAAAGAAGAAACTGAATGTATTTGCCATCATCCAAAGGTTTTTATCACCTTAATTGGGATCAGTGGACCAACGGTATCTCTTTAGCCCATGAATTTAACAATCCAATACCTGTTGCATTGTTCAGGGACAGGTGCGAATGGTCTTGAATGTGAACCTGTAAGTGCTCTGGGGGGATGCATGTGTTCCTTTTAGTATGATAAGTAGAGAGCATAATAGGCCAGCCAGACAGTATTGTTTGAATGTAGTAAACCACATTGAAAGTGACAGAGGAAAGTTTTGTAAATATATTTTTTTCCAATATTTTTTATTTATAAATGCTTATTCATAAAACTATGATTGTTGTGTGATTATTACTCATGATATATACTGTTACGGGGCTAAGTAAGCAATCAACCCTGCAAATGAATACTTAAATGTTCTGTATATCCGTTCAGACAAAGTGAGTACAAACACAGAAGTTCTGCTCCCAACTATGCCCAACGTTGCAAATTTACATTTCCCTAAAAACTTACTAAAATGTAAAAAATTTGAAAATTCTTTGACTTCTACATCAGAGGCCTCCTAAAACAATATCTGAGAGGTCAAAAAAAAATTGCTCATTTTTTTCTATATCTGGGTCTTACAGGGTTAAGAAGTCATTCAACTGAATAAAAACAAGCTTCTCTAAAATTTTGCTAAAGAATGGCAGGTTGGATACTGGTCTGTAGTTATTAAAAATATCAGGATCCAAATTGCTCTTCTTCAGGAGGGGCTTCTCAACTGCCATTTTGAAGGCCGCAGGAAAGATGTCTGTCTGAAGAGAGCAATTCACAATGTTTAAAAGCTCACTTTCAAAGGATCTTAAAAATGTTTTAAAAAGTGATGTGGGGATTGGATCTAAGAGGCAGCTAGTTGGATTTATTTGGGAGAAAAGTCTACCAAGCGTCTTAGCATCAACCAGAGCAATGTGTTGCTCGGTTACGAGCGTTTATACAACTTGGAGGAGAGTTCACACTGCGTTTGGCTGACTGATCGGATGAGTATGGTGTTTGATGTGGAGGCTTTTTGTGTATTTTTGCGTTGACACAGGAGTTTGTGTGTACTTACCTCGGGCTTGGCGAGGGAGATTTTGTATGCTAGGGCCAGTCTCTTTGTTTATGACGGTGTCAGGTGGCCAGGTGGCCAGGTGGCAGGGGTAGTTCCTCAGTGTGTGGGGGGTTAAATGATGGTGTGGGGTTCCCCTTGTAGGCTTAGCAGCGTTCCCCTTTGGGTGCGTTGTGTGGGGGTGGTAGTGTTGTGGCGACATAGCAGCTGAAGCTTTTGTCTTGGGAGCATGGCCGTGGCTTCGAGAGGGTTGCTAGCTTGCTAGTCGCTCCCCCGAGCCAGCGGTCTCTAGTGCGTAAATACCCACCGCTGCTCGCTGCATGAAGACTAGGGGGAGCTTAGTTAGACGGGTTGATTATTAGATAATGGGGAATCTCCAAACCAGGATCCTCTTTGTGTGCATGGGGATACTTCACTGTCTTCCTGAGCCTGTCCGGGCGTAAAGTTGCCTTGTTTTTTTTGTCTGGTCCTAGAAGTAAGTGGAAATGGCTGAATTCGATGTGTTCTTGCTGCTCCGTTAGAGGAGGCATTGGAGAGATGTACAAAGGAGCAGTTAATTGAACTGGTTGATCATTTTTCGGTGGACGTGGGGGATAGGAAACTTAAAGGGGAGATTAAAGTGGCTTTGAAAGTAAAGCTCGTGGAGCTGGGAATTTTTAGATCTGTCCTGTGCCTTTGGCACCTTCTGCTGTTTCCATGCCTGTCCAGGTGCAGGGGCTGACTTTTGAACAGCAAAAGGAACTGCTCTTGCTACATATGGAACATGATAAAATTAAGTTTGAGATGGAAGCTAAAAAACAACTTGAGCTGGAGGTGATCCGCCAGCAAACAGAAAAAGTGAAGCTGGAGCTGGGTTATTGTCAGTCTCTGGATAAGTGTGATAATGGGGCTGTGGGACAGGTGCGTCCCTTTGATATAAATAATCTGCGCAGGGGGCGTATTCACCGTTGAATGCGGCTGACAGCGCTAGTTATGCCAAAATAAAATCTGCAGTGCATAAGGCTTATGAGCTCGTACCTGAGGCATATCACCAGCGTTTCCGATCTTGGGAAAAGAGAAGTGGCCAAAAATATGTTGAATTTGGCCGTGATCAAACTGCACATTTTAAACGTTGGTTGGCTACATTTGAGGTTACCACTTTTGATGATTTGTGTGAGTTGATTATTTTGGAGCAGTTTAAAAACATGTTGCCTGGTTGAATTGTTTACGAACAGAAGGTTACTTCTGCTGCTGATGCGGCTGTGTCAGCAGATGAGTATGTGCTGCTCCATAAGGGCGGTTTCAGAGATCGCACAACCAGCTGCGATGATGTTGGCTGGAGTGGGAGCAGTCGCGGTGCTGCGGCGGCTGACCAGAGGTGTTCTGGGAAGCCCGGTTCATTTCAATTTGTGCCTAACTCACGAAGCAGTTTTGACAGCAGTGAAAATTGTCATTGCTGTCATGAGAAGGGCCATTGGAAGGCCGATTGTCTGGTGTTACAGTCTAAACATAGAGGAGGAAACTAATGTTAAGCCTGCAGCGGCTGTTGCACCTGTGGTTACTGGCGGTGTTTCTGAGCTGGTTTTTGATGTGATTTCTCCTGTCTATGATCCAGATGTTTTGGAGGCATATGCTCCTTTCATTAGGAGTGGGTTTGTGTCACTGGTGGGTAGCGATGTTAAAGTCCTTTGACTCCTTTATGGTCGAGTCAGTGCTGCCTTTATCCACCGAGACTGACAGCGGTGACTTTGTCCTCAGTCGCGGGATCGTGATGACTGTTTAACCCGTTCCTTTGCATAAAGTGGTGCTTGATTGTGAGCTGGTGCAGGGTGAGGTAGCTGTGGGGGTGCGGCCAGCGTTGCCTATTGAGGGGGTTCATTTTATTTTGGGCAATGGTCTGGCTGGTAAGAAAGTTTGGGCTGACATCCCACCCTCACCTGTTGTTACCCCCTGTGGGTTGATGATGTTTCTGATGTGAGCTCCAGTGAGGTGCCTGATGCGCTGCCAGCCTGTGTGGTTACACGTGCAATAAGTAAGGCTGAGCCGGAGTTAATCTGTTTGATTTTCCACTGTCTGCGCACTGTCAGTGTTCTGCAGGCTGCGGAGATAAACAGTGCAGCCGGTGGCTACTTTTTGTAGGACGGACTGTTATTTCGGAAATGGGCTGCTGTGGGTGGTGACTGTGTGGGGGATGCTGTTGTTCAGTTGGTTGTGCCAGCTAAATTTCGTCCCCTTGTCCTGAAAGTTAAAAGGTAACTGGGTGGAGGATGAACCGCTGAAAAACTTGATTGAAAAAGATTGATTTTGTCAACTGGTTTCGGCATCGCTTGTTTGTAGCTGGTGATATGACACGCGATAAATTGCAGTTGTCTCAGAGTAAGATGAAGAAGTCTGGCTCTGTTTGCCAGTTCAGTGGCTGTTACGCATGAGGATGGGGTGCCTGGGCCTGATGGAAGTGTGCTGTGTGGTCACATGAGGGATTGGGAGTCTTTGCATAGCTTGGACAGGCTGCTTGCTCGTTTGCCTGACTCCGAGCGTGCTGGGCTGTCTCACTTGATCCAAAATTTTCCTTGTATGGTTGGGACAGATATAAACAGTGCTGGCTGACACCGCGCTCCCTCTCTCTCTCTCTCGAATCTTTGCCAGCGCCCGTACTTTTCTTTGGCCTCTCTATTTCTTTCAGGTTATCTCCACAACACCACATCTCGCATGCTCCACACATCCACATATACACTACTGATCACACTGACTAACACACCCCATTCCTGCATTATGTTTATTTACGTTGCTTTACTTAAATAAACCAAGCCTGAAAAGTCTCCTTCCTTAGCCCTACAGCCTTAGCAGCAGCCTCCACATAGAGGTTTTTAACATGGCCCACTCAGATTCCATGTCCCTAACCCTCGTGAGATGTACAGAAAATTCTTCCTGAGGTGGAAGTCTACAGGGCAGACCCACCACCATTTTTCACAAACATTTTATGTCTTGGTGTGTTAACATTAAGTAAGTAAGTAAACTTTTATTTATATAGCACCCTTCATAGTACGCTTACACAGAGTGCTTAACATTACAAACAACAAAACCACAGCTCAATCAGTCACGATAAACATGCAACTGAAACATTCAAGAAAACATACACAAGGCATATGGCAATGCAAGGTCAGTGCATGTAGAAGCATGTAATAAAATACATAAATAAATAAGAAATAAAAATAAAACATGATCACATGACACTGCAAAGCCAGAGGAAATAAGGTAGACAAGCTGAGAGAACAACAGAAAGCGGCAGATAAAACAGTGGATACGGCCTAACACTCAAAAGCTAGTCTGTACAGGTGAGTCTTTAACTGTCCTTTGAAACTATTGACAGACAGGGCAGATCTCAGACCCAGGGGGTGCACATTCCAAAGCCTAGGGGCCACTGCCCCAAAGGACCGGTCCCCTTTGTCTTTGGTCCGAGGCACTGACAGTAGGCCCTGGTCAGATGATCTCAATGACCGGCTGGGGGTGTGGTGGTGAATGAGCTCACAGATGTAAGTGGGGGCTTGGCCGTGAATGGTTTTGAAAGTGAGCAGCAGCACCTTGTATTGGATTCTGAACAGGACGGGTAGCCAGTGCAGGGAGGTGAGTATGGGTGTAATATGGCAAGACTTTTTTGACCTAGTAAGTAATCTGACAGCTGCATTCTGTACAAGTTGAAGGCGGTCGATGGATGACTGATTGAGACGTGAACAATGAATTGCAGTAGTCGAGCCTGGATGCTATAAAGGCATGGATTGACATTTCTAGTTCTGAGTGAGACACAATGGAGCAGAGTTTAGCAATGTGTCTCAGATGGTAAAAACAATTGTGACACAGAGACTTGTTTTTGAGGGGCCCCAGATGTTCTTGTACCCTGGCTGTGACACTGTCAGAGGCAATGACTAGGACCTCGGTCTTCGCAGCATTTAATTGCAGGAGGTTGTTGGCCATCTAGCTCTCAATGGCCACCAGGCACTCAAGGAGAGTGCTGAGACTCTGCATGTTTTCTGGTTTGAATGAGAAATGGAGCTGAATGTCATCTGCATAACAGTGATGGGAGATGCCTGGGAACTTACTGTGATGTGACTGAGGGGGAGCATGTACAGGGCGAACAGGAGAAGGGCCAAAATGGAGCCTTGAGGAACACCACAGTGAAGGGGGGTGGAGTCAGACTTGTAAGGGCTGACGGCCACAGAAAAACATCTATCGCTGAGGTAGATGTGATCTACAGTGTCGAACACTGCACTTAAATCTAGTAGGACTAGTACACAGCATTTGCCTGAGTCCGAGGACATCACGATGTCATTAGCTACTCTTAGGAGGCAGTTTTGGTGGAGTGGTTTTTACGGAACCCGGACTGGAATTTGTCTCCGATGTGGTTTGCTGTCAGATAGGTGGAGAGTTGATTGGCCACCACTTTCTCTAACAGCTTGGAGACAAATGGGAGCTTGGAGATGGGTCTGTAGTTTTGTGGTGAGGAGGGGTCCAGGTTGGGCATTTTGAGTTGCTGCTTAAAATAAGATGGAACGACACCGCTGACCAGAGATTCGTTTATGACGGTGACTAAGCTGGGGGCAACAGAACTGATGACTTCTTTGAGCATGGAGGTTGGGATGATATCCAAGGGGCTTGAGGAGGACTTCATGGAGCTAACTACATCAAGCAGATCTACCAAAGAGACAGGTGAAAAACTGCTCAGGGATGGCAGGGTTGCTGGGAGGGGGCAGGTGACAGGGGGCACGGCTGATGGGGAGATGCTTGCCTTGTTCACAAAAAAACAAAAGAAAGGTGGTGTTACAATCATTGTTGGAAAACACAGGAACAGATGGAAGAGGGGGCTGACAATTGTGTTAATGGTGTTAAATAACACTCTGGGATTATGCTTGCTGGAGGTGATGAGATTGGCGAAGTATGCAGCCCTAGCACTTTTAACTAATGCATTGAATTCTATTTTTAGCTCTTTGACATAAAGCCGGTGGACTTTGAGGTTGGAAACTTTCCATTGCCTCTCTGCTCTGCAACGTTTGCGTCTGAGCTCACAAATGTTCTCATTCAATCAGGCGGAGGAATTAATGGGATGGATAGGGCGGGTCACAAGGGGAGCTACGTCATCTAAAATACACATTGTGCTTGCTTCTTCAGAGTGTTCATTTAACTTAACATGCTTATCATTGGACTGTGGCTGGAAATTGGAGCACCTGAAGAAAATCGAAACAGACACACAGTCTGTCTAGAACTACTGTGTGAATTTGTCTCAAGGTTCACGGTTCATCATTTACTGTCATTCTACAATACAAGGTTGCACAATGAAATGCAAGTTGTAGTCCCTTAATGCCACACAGAAAAACCCACAAAACCAAAAGCAATTTTGCTTTCTAAGTTTTCTTGGAAATACAGCCCTTTGTGAGCTTTCTTAACCAGGGTGGAGATGTGAGATGACCATCACAAGTTATTTGGAATGCTGATTCCCAGGAACCTAAAAGTGTTTAGTTGCTCCACTTCGGCTTCATTAATGTAGACATTGGTGTATGTCGTCACCTTCTTTATTTCTAAAATCAACAATCAGCTCTTTGGTTTTGCTCATGTTGCCCACTCTACAAGACTGTTGATTTTTCTCCCGATATGAACTGTCATTGATTGTAATCCGTCTGATGATGGTGGTGTCAGGGATTATAGTCATAGGAGAAGAGCATGAACACAGGGGGGCTGAGCACACAGCCCTTGTGGGCTTTGATGTTCAACACTAGAGTGAAGGTGTGACTGCCAATCTACCGATTACAATCTGTTTGTTAGGAAGTACAATATCCAGTTGCAGAGTGTATTACTCAAGCCCAGAGTGCTAAATTTGCCAGTTTTATAGGGAAGATTGAATGCTGAGCTGTGATTGACAAACAGCATTCTGATGTACTGTAGATATTGTTATATTCATGATGGGCTTAGGGAGGGGCAGTGGTGATGGCATCCTCTGTAAATCTGTTGGCTCTGTTTGCAATATGGTGAGGGTCCATACTGGGTTTTTCAAGATACTTTATCAAAATGGGGGTTAGAGTCAGAGTTGTTTAGATTAGATACTGTAGAATTTTTGGGTACACGGATGATGGTGGCCGTCTTGAGGTAGGTGGGAGCATTTAAAATCATGATGACATCAACTAGCTGGCTGGCTAACACATTCTCACTATCAACGTTTGCCTTGAAGATATCAGGAGTTGGATGACAAGGAACTTCCTGAAGCTCAACGGAAGCAAAACCGAGGCCCTTCTCAATGGTTCCAAAAGCACCCTGGCCAAAATTCAAAGCTGGTCTCCTGACCATCCCCACCTCGCGCCTCAGCACCATGGGTGCCAGGGCTTTCAGCTGCACTGCTCCCAGGCTCTGGAACTCCCTACCTCCACACATTCAACAGTCCAGCAGCATAACATCCTTAAAATCCAATCATTTGCCTAGTCATGTTTCTTGCTATGTATGTTATTTTATGCCCTGTACGGTGACCTTGGGTGTTTTGAAAGGCGCCTTTTAAATAAAATGTATTATTAGGGGTCCAAGCCTGCGGGACTTGGGGAATGCGTATGCAAGCAGACGCGTTTCCCAGGACCAGCAGTGCTGGGAACCCTATTGTAATTGTTCAGATTTTTATTACTAATACTTTTCCATAAATGAAACGAATGCTGCAGGCTACACCGTGCGAGGGAGGGTGGTGCAATTTGGAGGGTTGGTCCAGACCCCTGCAGGGACCTCGGACGCAAAAATGTACATATGTGCACCTGCAGGGGGCACTACAATCAAAGTCAATGCGTTTTGGCATGTAACTCCCACAGCATATGTCACACCTTCAAAAGCCTTATATTCTTGGATTCCCTGAATGGAGCTGCATCAAATGGGCATGGCCACGCCCACTTCCGCCTAACTTTTTTCTGCCAAAAATGGCAAAAACTGCAAAATCTACTTTTTCGAACTCCTCCTAGAGATTTTGACCAAACTGCATGAAACTTGGCACCTACACTCACAAGATGGACTTGATCTAAAGTTATGAAAAGAATTTTGTGCGGTCAAAAAATGTATGAATTATTGACAAACAACTTTTTGTAGCTAGCTATGAAAACGCGAACTGTTCCATATCTTTGTCAAATTTAAAGCTATCAAACCCAAACCTGAGATCCTGAGTTAGTATGTGACTGTGAGGGTGTGAACTGAAGTTAGTGAACATTGGCCACTAGGGGGCGCTATAAACATGGGAAGTTAATATATCCTCAATGGATACACTGATTTTCATGAAATTTGGTGGGTATGATGTAGGGCCATTCCTGAGGCCATATATGGAAGGTGGTCATGACGGGTTAAAGTGGGCATGGTTTATTACAAGATAAACAACAAACATTTATTTCAGATGAACTATTGCACTGAGAACTGTGAAACTTATAGAGTACATGTAGAATAGGACTCAGACTGACCATACCAAAAATTGCGCAGATACTCCACTAGGTGGCGCTATAACAGATGCAAATGCATTTTTTCCTGTAATCTTCACATTTTAAATCACACAATCATAAACTTTGTATCCACGTATTCCCTAAATACAGCTGGACTTTCTGACATAGGCCCCGCCCACTTCCACCACACATTTCCTCCGCTAAGTTGCCACACATCCAAAACCTGCTTTTTTGAACTCCTCCTACAGATTTTGTCCAAACTGCATGAAACTCAACTCTTGAGATGGACCTGATCTAAAGTTATCAAAAGAATTTTGCCCGGTCAAAAAATGTGTGAATTATTAACAACAAAACATTTTTGCTGGCTAAAATACACATATTGTTTCATATTTTTGTCAGACTAAATCATATCAACATGACACTTAACACACTTATTCCAGAGGTCGTTCAGAAGCTTGGTGCCAAGTTTGGCCCAAATTGGCCACTAGTGGACACTGTAAACCCAAAAATATCACGTTTTGGCTTTACAAGTTCCTCTGGTGATGTGGTCTCACATGAAAGCTCCTGCTTTTGTAGCCTGTGATATTCTGGATTACCTGCCATATGACTTTAGTGTAGTTGGTGTTGCAATCTCTCTTCAGTCTCTCATAACGCTCACACTTTACTTCCTTGATGCCAGCTTTCACTTTCTCTCTGGCAATGCTATATTGTCTCCTGACTGAAATGCATCTTTTTTGCTCTGGATAGGGCCTTTAGCACTCCATTTATCCAGGCTTTCTGGGGAATATTGTTATTTTCTTTATGGCCTCCACATCATCAACACATTTGCTAATGTATGGTGTCACTGCTGATGTATATTCCTCCAGACTGATGTAGTTCTCTTGGGTGGCAACATCTCTGAACATATGCATGTCTATGCACTCAAAACAGTTCTGTAGAGATGCTGTAGCCTCATCTGTCCAGACTTCAACTGCTTTTCTGTTGGTCTGACCATTTTAATCAGCTGAGAGAAAGTTGGCAGTAGATTTAGGGAAATGTGATTTGATTGTCCCAATGGGTGGGATTTTTAGCTGGATGAATTAGATAATGTTAATAACCCAAGACAGCATTTTGCTATGTTAGCTAGCTAGCAATTTGTCCATGTTAGTAAGAAAGCTGACTGTAAGCCAGCTAAAAACTACACACAATTTACATGTCAGTGTTTCCTCTACTTTTTTCCCAGCACAGGATGACACTGAAATTATGGTATGGGGCACTAAATTTGATGTATTTACTGTTTAGCACGGCCCACAGGCCCTCAGCCTCACTCCCCATTACCCCTACTTCCCTCGGAGGAGTGTGGACGGCAGCTTGGACCTTAGCCACCATACCAACTTGAATTCAGCCACTTATGGTGGCAAATCAGCGCTGGGTCTACCCCATAAAATCACAGCAAGACAGAGTTTGCTGATTCAGCAAGGACTCAGGGCTGTTAAGTGGGCAGTGCAGGATCAGATCCCTGTCACTTGGGCACTTGGTTCTGCTCTGGCTAAATCTGAGTTGAAGGTCCATCGCTGCTGTGCCGCTGCTGCAAAATGTATGCAACAGAAACACAGCATGTGGGGACTCTGTAGATGCTGGTCATTGGTTGATGTCAACAGACTCCAATTTTTAAATAATGTTAGCTAGTGGACCTGAAATTAGCTGGTACCGTGATGTTGACGGAGCGAAAGAGGCAGAACTTAACCAAATGGGCAGTGCAGCACCTGGATAGTCTACAGTGCTGATATGCTAGAGTTAGCCTATTTTGTGATTCATCCTCATAAAAGGCAGCGCTTGCAAACATGTTTTAATCTTATGTCTAAATAATTACATTTGTAAGACAAACATGAACACATTAACGGAGTGGTTTTGTAGGTGTTTCCCCATACCACAAACAATATTTTAAGTACAGCAATATCAAAGAACAATACAGTGTATATAACGCTTTGTGATCGAGTATGTGTCTGGCTTTGCCCAAAACTGCAACACTCCTTGTCAACTTTGTTCTTACATATGCTATATGTGGTTTCCAGCAGATTCTGTGGTCTATTATCAAATTTGTTTTGAAATACTCTTTCAATAATAAGATTATCTATCTTAATAAGTACTTGTTTATTTATTTTTCGATTTCCAAACAGCACTAGTTTGGTTTTGTTGAGATTTAATGATAATTTATTTGAATCAAACCACATCTTTTAACTTATGCAATTCTGATGTGACCACCCCCAGAGGCTGCTGTAAAATTGTCCCCAGAGTTCTTATCATCAAATTTCAATATTTCTGATACTAACCATATGATATTTATATTCCACAATCTGGACAAACTGTTGACTGTCCCATATATAGCTATTTACCGAGTTCAACACAACTCCTTTGATGCCATGCCTTTCAAGTTTATTGATTAATATTGTATGATCAATGGTTTCAAATGCCTTTTTTAAATTCAATAAATACCCATATTGCATGTTTTTTCTATCAATCTATACAGGTTGTTATTTCTTCTATGAGCTCCATCTGTGCCATAGATGTTGATATGTCAGGTCATTATTTTTTTGTATTGTTCTTGTGTTGTCAGAGTGTGTGCATGTGTTGGAGTGTGATTGGTGGCTGCAAAACAGGTGGTGAGTGCTGATTGGGCCAGCTGACGGAGATTGCTGACACCAGATTGGCCCACTGTGAGACAGAAGGTTTTTAAACCTTCAGCTGACAGAAACTCTTCCCTCCTTTCACCTTTCCACCACCAACAAAGCCAGTACTTAGATTGTGTTTGGGCGCTCCTCAGCGTGCGACCGAGCAGTCTCCCAGTTGCCTGTGTTTGTTTGTAAGTGTGCTTGGTGTTGGGATTCACAGGATCACAGATGATTTGTCATTTGTTAAAATCTAAACTGGACATGTGAAGGCTTCTCTTCTCTGCATGCTCTTTGTTCTTCAGACAAAGAGAGCTCTTTCTCACCTCAGTGAGAACAGTCACCAAACTTGATTGGACAAGACTTTTACAGTGGCATGTGACTCTGTGATGTCACAGGCATCTGTAGAAGGTCTGCTCCCTTAAGACAGTCCTCTCTCTTACTTGGGAGCTGCCAAGCCGCCCACACCTCTTCCCGGGTGGGCCTGGACCAGCCCAGATGCTCAGACCCTTGCTCCTTGCCCTGAACCATCAAAGGGAGGGCAATTGCTCAAAGACTCTCTTTTTCCTGGACCACGACTTGCCCATATTCAACACACAGGCAAACCAGAACCAGAGCACTTACACTTGCAAGCACAAGGTTTGCAACTAGCTTTCTAGCAACAAGGAGAACCAAATGAGTTAGCGCCCAGCGTCTAACTCTGTAAAGACCTCGAGCGACCAGCTTCCTCAGAGTTCCACCTTTGGAACAAAGGACACACCAAAGACTGCATCTGGAACCACAGCTCTTTCCGACCTTCCTCTGCCAGTTAACAAAGCAGCACACCACCAAATCAATCAATCAATCAATTTTATTTATAAAGCCCAATATCACAAATCACAATTTGCCTCACAGGGCTTTACAGCATACGACATCCCTCTGTCCTTAAGACCCTCACAGCGGATAAGGAAAAACTCCCCAAAAAAACCCCTTTAACAGGGAAAAAAAAACGGTAGAAACCTCAGGAAGAGCAACTTAGGAGGGATCCCTCTTCCAGGACGGACAGGCGTGCAATAGATGTCGTACAGAACAGATCAACATGATAAATTAACAGTAATCCATATGACACAGAGAGAGAGAGAGAGAGAGAGAGAGAGAGAGAGAGAGAGAGAGAGATGCAGGTAATGACAGTATCTTACAACAACATTAATGAAAGTAATAATATTATAGTTATAGTTCTGGTTACTGCGGTACAATATGTTGAAAGTATGTACCAAAGCGACTCTTCTTCCCATCCATTCAAGAATCCGTAACGTAACAACTGGGCATAGCTTTCTCACAGCTTTACAGGCTAAGCAAGACTGTTTAACTTGTTGTATGTGATTTCATACACCCAAACAGGCATCTCAAAGTTCCCGCTTCCTTTCCTTTGTCTTTGTCCTGACCACACAGTCAGACAAACACCTCCCCCGACCTGAAGCCAGATTTGATTCGGCCATCTTGTAGTTCTCTGTTGTCAGCCATTTTGTTTTGTGGGCTCTTTGATCACCACACCCGCCTTTGTCTTTCACTCTCTCTCTCTCTCTCTCTCTCTCTCTCTCTCTCTCGAACACACACACACACACACACACACACACATACACACCAAGCTTGTATATAGTTAGTTAGAATTTGTGTGTTTTGATTTGCTTTGCTTACTTTGTGAATAAATATAATTCTTTGGAATCATATCTGCTGTCTGTTTAATGTTGCACAAGAGTGAATGAATAGTCAACCTCTGCTGCGTCAAGAACTCCGAAATCCTTCAGGCTTTACTGTTAATTTTGGTTATTGTCATTAATTTAATTATTAATCAAAACTCCAAATAAACCCTCTGCGGTCCAGAACCGCGCCGGCGCATCAAAATCACGTGACCGATTTAAGACGACGTAGCAGCAAAACACAGCCTCACTGAGTCTCCATTTCAATTTGTGTGGAAAGTGCGAACTTCAAACTTTGTACCACTTTTTAAATTGTGTTGATAGGCCATATAAAACCAGACTTATGATAAATCATAAACACCATGATTTCCCTGAATATTTTTGTCATGTTTGGTTCAGGAAGTAATGGTAAAAACGGGCTTTTCAGCCTGACAAAAGTGCTGAAAGCAACAACAGCAGGAAAAAAAAAAACAAAAAACACCACACCCCCTTTCCTATTGGTGGAAAAATGCGCCACATCAACCAATCAAAAAATAGTATGGCAACAGCAGCATTTGTTGCTACGAAAGAGGGGAAGGTTTGTGGGAGTTACGGCGGCAAGAGAGAAACAGCGATAGCGATAGTGAGCGGAGAAATAGTTAGAGATTTGGTGATATTTAGCGTGTTTGGAGTGTATGGTTAGTGTGTAGTGTAGTGTGTTTGGTGTATAGTGCAGTGTGTTTAGTGTGTCGTGCAGTCGTTTTTTTGTTTTGCGTGTCAAAACAATGAGGCGACTCCTGAATGTGGAGCAGGCACTGCATCTCCTCTTTGAGCGGGATGTAGCGGAGTGAAACGCGGATCCGGAGTCGGAGCCAGAGAGTGAGGACTTTGATGATGAAGGGGATGATCCATCGTTTGTGTTGAAAGAGGAGAGAGAGGAAAAGGAGCCTCCGACGAGCACACCGAGTGGCACCCGGAGGTCCACACAGAGGAGGGGACAGCGTAGCGCGCCCACACGGTCACGGTCTCCACTGACACAGGCCGCAGAGCCAGAGCCACGCCTCCACTCTGAGCCCTGAAAGACAGAGGAAGATGCTGACACTGCCCCAGCAGTAAGCAGGTTCCAGCCATGGAGAACACCAGGAGTCCAGATAGAGACACTTTCTCCACACAGTCCAAAAGACCTGTTTCTGTTGTTTTTTGCCACTGACACAGTCAAGCAAATCTGCAGCAACACAAACAAAAATGCTGCAAAAAACAAGGAGTTAGGGAAAAAGTACAAATGGACTGACATAGAGACAGATGATCTGTACAAGTTTTTTGGTCTTCTTATGTACATGCCTTTGGCGTCGCTGCCAAGTCTCCAAGACTACTGGAGACAAAATCACGTTTTGTCTGTACACCTTCCAGCCAAAGTGATGACACGAGACAGGTTCAGATCCATATTTTGGAACATCCACCTCAGTGATCCTGAGGAGGATGTTCATAATGACAGACAGAAGGGAACACCAGGCCATGACAAATTGTTTAGAGTCAGGCCTCTTTATGATGATATCCTCAGTGCCTGCCAGGCTTATTACCACCTGAGGAGGGAGCTGGCAGTGGATGAAAGGATGGTGGCGACTAAGGCAAAAACTAGCATGACACAATATGTGAAGGACAAGCCAACTAAATGGGGGATTAAACTTTTTGTATTGGCCGGGTCAAGCAGTGGCTACACCATCAATTTCAGCATATACACTGGCAAGGCAGTAACTGTGAGTGAACATGGGCTGTCTTATGATGTGGTCATGAAGCTTATTCAGCCATCCTGTCTTGGCACTGGATATCACGTCTACATGGACAATTTTTACACCAGTCCCAAACTATTCATGGACCTGGCCAGCATGAAATTTGGAGCATGTGGCACCTACAGGGAGAGCAGAAAAGGATGCCCCAGAGGGAGGGAAAATGCTCTCACCAAAAGATGTGAGAGAGGATCAGTGAGATGGATCAGAGAGGGCCCACTTGTGTTTGTGAAGAGGATGGACACACGGGAGGTGTCTGTGTGCTCCACCATCCATCCTGCATTTTCAGGTGACACAGTGAAAGGTGAAGGACAGAGATGGACGCTGGGCTTTGCAAGACTTTCCCTGTCCCACACCAATCGTGGCCTACAACCAGAGTATGGGTGGGGTTGATCTGTCAGATCAGCTCATACAGTATTACTCCACCCACAGAAAAACTGGTCACTGGTACAGGACCATGTTGCTGCACTTCTTGGACATTGCAACAACAAATGCCTTCATCTTGCACAGTGAGATGAGCAAAGCCAAGCAGGTGCAGCCCATGACACATAAAGATTTCATGGTGGAGCTGGTCAGTCAGCTTTGTGGCATGGACAAGGAAGATGTTCCTCAGAGCAGGAGAGTTGATCATGTTCCTGTGCCCATTGTCACAGCCACAGATGCATGCCAAAAAGCCACAAAAGGCAGACAGAGGTACAAACATTGCCTCCAGGTGGACAACAGGAGGAGTGACACACCCTGGAAGTGTCAGGCCTGTGATGTGCCCCTCTGTGTTGTGGTGGACAGGAACTGCTTTTCAGAGTGGCACAAATAAGTTGTGTGGCATCTGATTGTTTTGTAAATAGTTGTTCAAAAAACACCTGAGGCATTGCCTGCATTTTCATGTAAATAGTTATATATAACTTTGTTGTTTGCTAAATTTGTTCATAAGTTTTTGAGTTCACAATTTATATTTCCATTCTAAGTTACAAAAAATGGTTTGTTAGACATGTTTGTGGTTTTCATAGTCAAAAATCTAACTTTTTCCTAATCGGATTTTATGTTTTATGTGTGATTTTAGGTCCAGTGTGTTAATACAGTATGTCAAAATGCAAAAATAATTGTAAAGTCGTACAGGTGAGGTTGTGCTGAAAAGAATGATATCAAACAAGGCAAGGTAAACAGTTTTTTAAGGTGAAATTTAAAGGTAAAATGAAAAGTAGTCAAAAACGGCCAATTATCCCCTAGACCCCAAAGGGTTATAGTTTAGCGTATTTTATGAGACTGATATCTTTAACTGGCTATAATTAGGGCCCGAGCAGGTCACAGACCTGCGAGGTCCCTATTGTTTTTCTCCTGATTTTTTTTTTTCTTCTGCCAAAATGATCGCATTTGTCACTGCCTGAACATACCCCAAAACTCACCAAACTTGGAATATAAGTCACACCTGGCGAAAAATTTTATAATTTATTGTCGTCCTAAATTTCCACCACTAGGTGGCGCTATTATTAAGGAAAGTGCGTTTTGGCTCATAACTCCCACATACTTTGTCGCACATTCAAAAACCTTATATCCACGCATTCAGTGAATTGTCCTGAATCTTGTGGTGTAGCCCACGCCCATTTCCGCCGTTTTTTTTTACCGCAAATTCGCAAAATGTCGCAAACCTACTTTTTCGGACTCCTCACAGGCAATTTCACCGATTGGCATGAAACTTCGCACACAGCATCTGTGGATCCTCCCGACAAAAAGTTATTAAAAGAATTTTGATATTCCAAAGAATACTGAAGTTATTAAATAACAACTTCCTGCAGATTTCGTTGTAAACAGGAAGAGCTGCATATCTCCACATTGGTGTATCTGAATGTCATGAAACTCAGAATACCACTTCCCCATGAGCCCCTGATGCGCTGTGCAAAGTTTCGGGTGATGGCCACAAGGTCGCGCTCTTTAAATTGAAGTATCTTATATCTCAACATCGGTTGGGTGGATTAACACGAAACTTGGTATAATTATTGTCAATGCCCTCCTGAGGATATCTGATGAAGGACTAACTGATCCACCACTAGGTGGCGCTCTGGTGACCATCTAATTTAATATTTGGCACTGTGCCAACACCATAACACTCATGGAAATAAAATTGATAGGGGTGGTATAGACTGGCCCCTGTAACTCACACACCAAAAATGACCAGCAGTTGGCACTATTTTCAATGTAAAAGCGTTTTTGGCTAATAACTCCCACATAATATGTCGCACATTGTTAAACCTTCTATTTACGTGTTCTCTGAATTCAGCTGAATTGTGTGGTGTAAGCCACGCCCACTTTCGCGGTAACTTTCCATTCGCTAAATCGCAACAAATGAAAAACGCACTTTTTTGAACTCCTCCTAGGCAATTTGACCGATTTGCACCAAACTTTGCATGTAGCATCTGTCAACCCTCCTGACAAAAAGTTATCAAAAGAATTTTGATAGTCCAAAAAATGTCCAAAATATAAAACAGCAAACTCCTGCATATTGTGTTCAAAACAGACAGTCTTTCCTATCTTCACCAAATACAGTCCGATTACCACAACACTTTTGCTAATTGTCTTCCATGGCCCGATGAGGGTTTGTGCAAAATTCGGTGCAAATCGGCCAATAGGTGACGCTCTGATGGCAGTCTAATTAGTGTGAATGGAAGTAAATTGGAAAATCTTCAAATCCTCTTCAAAACTCATCGACTTTCAACCTCTTCTTGTCCCTCATACTTTGAGCTAGAGACACCATGTCAACTTTTAAAGAGTCAGAAGACCTTGAACTATTGGGCATGTATTCAGCTTCTACTTTTTGGAAAAATACATACATGGGTTGGGTGCCTACCTGTATACTGGAAATGTAAGTAAGAGATAACGTTTATTTTTTTATTTATTACAGCTGACAAGACATCTACGTGCACGCCCCCCAACGGCAGCATGCCCCGACACGCGCGGACTGGGAGGGCCCATTCATCGCTGCTTGCAGCTTTAATTATTATTAATAATTATTCATTATTTCCAATAGCCAGTTTACAACTTTAATGGTGTCCCTTTGGTGAGGCCTAATGTTGTTCCCAACATAACTGGTGCCTCCGTGTGACACCCTAATTTATGTTCCCAACATTGGCGTGCTGTCACTACTGTTTTTGGATGGATCCTCATTAGCTGCCGCCTTGGCAACCACTAATCTTCCTGGGGTCCATAAAATACATAAAATATAATATAAATGATAACATCCAAGACATAAATACATACAGTCATACATTCCTAGCATAACTACACTTACAACAATAACAACAACAATAATACACATACATGTACACACACACACACACACACACACACCAATTATATCTGCATAATATCATAATATATTAATATAGCTATGATTACACTAATACACTATAATAGCACTAATAATACCATACATTAGTAATACATTTTCAGTCACTACTATCATAATAATTATTCTACCAATTTCAATATCAATAATACATTTCCAGTCATATAGTCTCTGTATTAGGTGAGCCTTAAGTCGTTTTCATTCATTCATCTTCTAACTGCTTCATCCTCTTGGGGGTCGCAGGGGGGCTGGAGCCTATCCCAGCTGACATCGGGCGAGAGGCAGGGTACACCCTGGACAGGTCGCCAGACTATCGCAGGGCTGACACATAGAGACAAACAACCATTCACGCTCACATTCACACCTATGGACAATTTAGAGTTACCAATTAACCTAGTCCCCAATCTGCATGTCTTTGGACTGTGGGAGGAAGCCGGAGTGCCCGGAGAGAACCCACGCTGACACGGTGAGAACATGCAAACTCCGCACAGAAGCCCGGGATCGAACCGGCAACCCTCTTGCTGTGAGGCGAGAGTGCTAACCACCACACCACCGTGCTGCCCTCTTAAGTTGTTTTTTAAAAGTTAATTTATTTTGTGATCGAGATATGTGAGGAGGTAATGAGTTCCAGGACATGACTGAACTGTAGATAACTGAGTGTTTGAGTAGATTAGTTCTCGGAGTTGGAGGTATCAGATGTCCAGAGCTGGCATTTCTGGTGTAATGGTTATGTCTGTCTCTAGTATTTAATAATTGGTTAAAAAAATATTCAGGTGTCTGATTGAATATGATGTTTCTAAAAAACATGAGGATGTTGTAGCTGAGTTTAACTTCAACTGTGAGCCAGGAAAGTCGGGTGTGCATATCAGCTATATTTGTACGTGTTGAGCAGTGAAGTGCCAGTCTAGCCGCTGTGTTTTGAACCAAATGCAATTTATGTGTTTCTTTCTTAGCTGCTACAGACCATATAACGGAACAGTATTGCAGATGACAGAAAACCAAGGACTGTATTACCTGACTGATCATAGAGGATGACAAATACGGAGAGCACTTTCTAACTTTCTTCCCATTTTGGACACAGTACTATCAATGTGATGAGACCAAGACAACAGTTCATCGGACATTCCACCACATAGTTTAGTTTTCTTGACCTACTCTATTGCTGTTCCTGACATTGATAGATGCAGCCGTGGGTCACCAATAAGCACACTTCTAGAGCCAAAAATAATGCATTTTGTTTTAGAGATATTCAGGACCAGTTTGTTATTTTTCACCCAGCTAGATACCCTTTCTAGATCCTGATTCACTATGGTTTCTAGTTCATTTATAGTTGAGGCAGTGCTGCACAGTGTTGTGTCATCTGCGTACATAACCACAGTGGAATTTTGTATTGCGAAAGGTAGATCATTTGTGTAAATAGAATAAAGGGCCAAGGCAGCTCCCTTGTGGAACTCCACAGCTGATCTGCTTACAGTCAGAAAGGCTACCATTAAAAAAGACTCTCTGCGATCTCTCAAATAGATAACTGATCATCCAAGAGAGTGCTATGCGGCTAAATCCATATTTATCTAATTTAGTGATCAATATGTTGTGATCAGTGACATCAAAAGCAGCACTGAAATCAAGTAGAACTGTGCCTACTATTTCCATATTATCCATACGTTTCAGCCAGTCATCAGTTAGCTGGGCTAGAGCTGTGGTGGTTGAATGACACTCTCTGTATGCATGCTGTGAACTTGTAATCAAACCATTTATGATAAAATAATTTTGGATTTGATTAAAAATTATCCTTTCTAATAATTTGCTTAAGACAGGAAGTATGCTTATTGGACGGCTGTTTGCACCAGTGAAGTTAGATTTATTGTCCTCTAGGTTGTCTGTTCCAGCAGGTTTTTCAATTCACAGGGATAGTAATAGTTTATTAATGTCAGGGACAGCAATCTGCACAAAGTCAAAATTACAGTTCTTATTCTTCATCATACACTTCTCAATTAGTGTGCATGAGGATAAGCCTTCTCTTGGCATTAAGCCTTTTCTGAGACCATTGACCTTGCTTACAAAATAATCATTAAAATAATTTGCAATTTCAACAGGTTTTGTTCAAAAAGTACCATTATTTTCTATAAATGAGTTTGTCTGGTGTGAAGACCTTCCCATTATTTCATTCACTGTTTTCCATAGTTTTATACTGTCAATTTTAGAGTCATTAATTTTGCTCTGGTAATATTCTTTCTTTTTGCATCTATTCAATTTGGCTACCAGATTTCTTAATTTACAGTAGTTTTCTTATGACATGTTAAGCCACTTGAATCAGCCACTGTTTTAGCCGCATTCCGTTGAGCCATTAGATTTTTTAATTCACAATTTATCCATGGTGCACATTTTGCCCTTACAGTTGTCTTTTCCAAAGGTGCATGTTTGTGTGCTATTGACATAAATAATCTCATGAAAATACTCAATGCCAAATCTGGGTCCTCCTCATGACACACACTTGACCAGTTAGCATTCCTTACGTCCTCCACAAAAAGCTCCTGCTGAAAGTGCTGATATGATCTTTTATATATAATCCTACCAGCTGTTTTAGGGACCTTAGTTTTCCTTTTTAGTGCAATTAAATTATGATCGCTGAAACCAAGAGCAACTGACACTGCTTTAGAGCAGTGTTCAGGAATATTAGTGAAAAAGTGATCTATACATTTAAATGATGATCGTCCATTTTTATTTGTGTTCATTCTAGTTGGTAATGTAATAGTTTGAGTTAAATTACAAGCACTAGCCACAGCACACCCCCTTTAGAGGGCACTGAGATAACCAATCAACATTTAAATCACCTACAAAGTATAATTCACGGTTTTCATCGCAAGCTTTATCCAGCATTCCACAAATACTGTCAAAATACTTCATATCCGCACTTGGCGGCCTGTAACAGCATCCTACAAGTAATGGTTTGGTTTGTGGCAGATAAACCTGAACCCACAGTGCCTCTATATCATGCAACATTAAATCTTTACGAATTTTTACAGGAATGTGATTCTGGATATAAAAAGCTACGCCGCACCCAAATTGATTTCGGTTTTTCCTAAATAATGTGTATCCATCAACAGCTAATTCTGTATTGTTAAATGATTGATCTAAATGGGTTTCAGATATTGCCATTACATGAATATCGTTTGGCAGTATCACAGAACTTAATTCATGGATCTTGTTTCTTAAGCTGCAAATGTTTAAATGAGCAATCAACAAGCCTTTTCCTTGGATACTAAGAATGTTAGATTCCATAAACAGTTAAAATAAAATCATAAAAACAAATAGTTCTCATACTTGAGAGAACTGAGCCATCTACTCATCACATTTACTCCTATTTTTCACAGTCACAGATTTTGGGGTTGAGGTAGAGACAGTGGGTTGATGGTTGAGTGGAAGGCTGATGTTATTACCTGTGAGGTTGCGGTCGACTCTCTCTCGTCGTTCCCTTGAAGGATGAACAATAAGTTTGTCATACCTGAAATAGGCAATGTTTCCTTTTTGCCTCTCTTCCTTCAACTGGGGTAGTTGCTCCCTCCTCCTCTGTCTCACCAAGTCCGAGAAGTCCTCATTGATATAAATACCTGTGCCCCTCACTGTCATACTCCTTTTCTCTTTTTCTGTCGGGAGAGAGAGAGACAGAGAGGATCCTCTCTCTGTCTCTGAAATTTCTGAATTTCACCACAACCGGTCGACTCCTCCCCTTCCTGTCGTCCCTCCTTCCTGTCCGATGGGCTCTCTTGATGGCAATGGAATTTGCATGCTCAGGGTTTAACTTGAGTACCTTGGTAAACACCTCACGGACTTTTGCCTCGGAGACAGCCCAGGTCTCATCAACTGCTTCCTCGATCCCTTCAAAAACAAGGTTATTCCGCCTAGATTGGTTTTCGAGGTAGTCAGTCTTCTTTTCAAGACAAACTAGTCCATCACAAACCACCTTGAGGTTTTTCTCCAGATCATAGTTGTAGTTGGTGTTTTTGGTTACCTTGGTTTTGATGTCATCTACTTCTTTTTGTGTGAACTGGATACTGTCCTTCAATTCCTGGATATTCCTTGTCATGGTGTCAAGGCGCTCATTAGTGGCTTTCATCATCATTTGCATGAAGTTGTTGCTGTGGTCAGTCATATTCTTCAATAACTCTGTGTAATGTGATTTCTGCTGGTCCAACAACTGTGTAACCAGCTTTGTGACTGCATCCATGTCAAGAAGCACTGACACATCTTCCTCAGCTACCAATGACACACCGTTTTCATGCCCACTGCCACTCTCTTTCCCCTTGTCCAATACCTTCCTTTGTCTGCCTTTAACTGGCATCAGTAGCAACCTCCAGCAGTCTCACAGTAGCAGAATTAGCAGAGTGTTAGCAGTACCTTTAGGCTGCCGCTGGGCCAGGTGGTTGAGGCTGTTTCAGGGCTTAGACCTAGCCTGACCTGGTAGATGGGCTGTGGTAGGGCCTGGGCCTGGCCTGGTGGATGGATCAGGTGGATGGATCAGCTGCAGCAGGGCCTGGGCCTGGCCTGGTGGAAGGACATGGCGTGGGCAGGAGAGTTATTCTCAGCTGAGAGTTTCTCCTGTCCTTAAGGTCCTCTACAGCCAGCGTAGTACCTGTGATTATACCGTTGGAGCTCCGCAGATTGGCTAGAAAGCCAAGCCATCGGAAACGAGGAATGAGAGGTGGTATTCAAAGTAGATTAAAGACTCTCCGATTTGACAACTGCCGCAAACTACCGCCACTTCCCTCAGTCTTGCTGTCAAACTTTCAATCTATTCTACACAAAATAGATGAGCTGGAGACATACGCCAAGTTTAAACAGGAAGTGAAATATACTTGCCTTCTTTCCTTCACCGCAACATGGCTCAGTGATACAGATCAGGACTCAGATCTGATCTTAACTGGGTTTGGAAGCCCAATACGGATGAACCGGTCACTAGAGATCACCGGCAAAAGTCGAGGTGGAGGAATCTGCCTCTACGTGAATCAGAGGTACTGTAATGACGTAGTGATCAGAGAGAAGATATGCACCACTGATGTGGAATTACTGACTATTTCTCTACGCCCCTTCTATCTTCCGTGCGAATTTCAACAGCTTTTTTACACACTAGTGTACATTCACCCAGAAACCAACGCGTCCGCTGCAGCACAGCTGGTTGCTGACTTCACACATAAACTAACCAAGTTTGTTCTTAGAAATTTTAATCATTGTAACCTAAGGAAGACTTTGAGCAGTATGTGACTTGTTCTACCACACAGAAGAACACCATGCTGGATCTGTGCTATGGCTCTGTAAGTGGGGCTTATATATCCCTGCCCATGTCTCCCCTCGGTGCCTCTTATCACAGCAGTGTGTATCTCATGCCTGTATACAAATTGTCCTTGAGACGTCTGGAGCAGGAGGAGAGAACAGTGAAAATCTGGTCTGAGAACAGCATCTCCTCTCACCAGGCATGCTTTCAGTGTACAGACTGGCACTATTTTTATGATGTATGTGATGATATAGATGAATTTAGATACCATCTCATCATACATCACATTCTGTGTGGACTTGGTAATTCCAACTAAAAAAGTGGTCACTTACCCAAATAATAAACCCTGGGTAACCAAAAAACTTAAAGCAGTGATCAATAAAAAGAAAATAATTTTCTACTCAGGAGATCCCCTGGCAAAAAAAACCTGCCTCCAAGGAGGTGGAGGTCAATTAATCAGTCATCTTATGAGACCACACAGGTCATTTGTGCCGTGGCACTTCTTGCCTAAATGGCGCATTTTCCTGACCGAACCGACCCGAGTCTGACGCAGTTTGTTACCTGGCATAGTTATTGTTATGGACAGTGTGTAACACGCTGCTCACACAGCAGCGCATTACGGCATTGTACACACAGTCTATGGAGCAGAAGGGAGTGTGTGTTGCGTTCAGGCGTAAATAACAAATTCCAGCACTTAAATAGTCCATAGCACACCACAGCAGCATGTCAAGTGGGCCAAACCCGCTCCTGCCACTCCCCCACACGTCGTGGCAAAGTGCCGCCCCGGGCAAACGCCCATTCAGCCCATAACAGGATCCGCTACTGCATTTGTGTAAATGGTGCGGATAATGACAACTTGGCAAACTATTTTAATTCATTTTTCTCTCACTTTGAAAGATCTGCTTTTTTGAGTGAGATTTCCACATTGAGGAAGTCTTTGTCACCTCAGAATGATATCATGATTACTCAGGAAAACTTAAACAAGTTGTACAAGCACCTTGAAAAATCCAGTGCACATGCAAGGCTTTTCGCAGCCTCATATTTTAATTGAGCAGCTCTCCTCTTATTTTAATCTACCTGATCAGATTTTATTGCTGCTTTTAAACTTTTTAACAGATAGAATTCAGCGAGTATTTGTGAATGGCCGCATGTCCACCATTATCACCTCAAATACAGGTTCTCCACAGGGCTGTGTCCTCTCTCTCTTGTTATTTATCATGTACACAGATAGCTGCAGGTCTTCCCAAGAGGACAGCTACCTTGTAAAGTTCTAAGATGATACTGTCCTATTATCACTTCTTCAGGGGGCCCAATCAGACCATGGCTGTGCATTACTTTCTTTTGTGAAATGGTGTGATGATAACTTCCTGGACCTAAATGTGACAAAAACTAAGGAGTTGGCCACTGATTTCAGAAGAAAGTGTCCTAATCCAGTAGCCAGCGCAATCCACAGAGATGATGTTGAGATTGTGGAGAGTTTGATAAAAACACTGAGGCCACCGTTAAAGGGGTCAACAAAGGATGTAATTGCTGTGCAAACTGAATTCTTTTCATGTTTCCAAGAACATCTTGTGCATTTTGATAACTTGGTTGAGTAGAAAAGATATTTGTTTGATGTGGAGTAGGTGAGTAGAGTTTTGTTTGTCGGCTTAATGTGTAGGATTATTAGTAGGTTTTTCTTGTATTATTTTTGTAGAACACTGTAAATAGAGCATGTTAAGCAGTTTTAGTAAGAGTGAGAAGCCTGTAATTGGTGAAATGAGGTTTATCCCCAGCTTTAAATATTGGAACAACTTTTGCTGTTTTCATTTGGCATGAAAATGTACCAGTTTTGAAAGATTAATTGCAGATGTAGGTCAGTGGTATTAATGAGCAATGAATTTCTTCCCTAGAGTGATATTAGTTTAATTGCAATCAGTAGACATTTTGTTTTTACACTTACTTACAATGCTCAAGATTTATTTTTCTTCTATTGCTCTTAGAGTTCGGATTTTTATCTCCTTGACCATTAACAGCCCACCCCTCTTCTAGTAATGGATTATTGATTTCCTTTGCCAGTTTAGGTCCCACACCGACAAAGAATTTGTTAAACCCACTAACCACATAATTCATGTTATTAATAGTCTCATCATTATCAATAAAAAAACTTTGGATAACTTATAGGGTTTGATCCTTTTCTAATACTACTATTTAATGTATTTTAGTTTTTATTATTTTTTTTATTAATATATATTCCATATCCTATCCCATAGATTTTGTTTTTGTTATGTTCTCATGATTTACCATAATATTCCTTTGTGCATATCCTCATTATATTAGTTAATTTATTTTCATATCTTTTATATTTATTTTCTGCCTCTCTAGTTCTTTTTATTTTATTTTATGAATTCTTTAAACAGTGTATTCTTCATTTTATAAACCCTTAGTGATCCATGGCCTATCTGCATATTCATGCTTCTTGTTTAGTTCTTTTATTAGACAGTTTTTTTATGTATAGTGCTATGAATGTATATAGAAATGTGTCATAAGCTCCATCAATATTATCCTCTTCATACACTTCATTCCAGCTTTTTGTTAGTAGTTCATGCCTTAATGCCTCCATATATTCTTCTGTCCTCACTCTCCTGTATTTAATTTTATTATCATCCATATCCCTCACAATATCAAAGTCATAGATTGCGAACACTAGAAAATGGTCATTAATGTTGTTAATTCATAGCCCAGTAACTGTATTTTTATCTGTAGTGTTTGTAAATATGTTATCTATTAAAGTGGCACAGTATGATGTTGCTCTGCTTGGCTTAGTGATTGTTGAATATAAACTCATTCTGTACATTGTGTCATTAATGTCATCTGTAATTTTGTGTTTGGGTTTTACAAATCAATATAAAAATTCCAGCAAATGAACATTACTTTCTGAGTTAATTTAGCAAACGTTTCGTCTATCTAACTTATAAATGTTTCAATGTTTGATCCAGGGGTTCTGTACACACAACTAACAATTACATTTTTCATTTTTTCTGCTGTATATATTTCTATTGTTATACATTTTATACATCACCAACAGTAATTGACATGCCTTCCATCACCTTGTAATTGAGGTTTTTATCCACAAAATGTGCTACACCCCTCCTTTTTTGTTCTCCCTGTTTATGTAATTCATTTCATATCCATCCAACTCAAAATCCACTCCCTTCTCAGAGTTGAGCCATGTTTCAGATATAACAATAACACTGGACGGTTTCTTGAATTGATGCAAATATTATTTTATGTTTAGACAGTTTGCATATAAACTCCTGCTGTTAAAGTGGGTAACTGATAATCCATGATCTGTTTTAATGTTTGTTTTAAACTGTATAGTAAGAGCAATTGTTTATGTTGTTGAAAACGTTATTTTCAGGGTCAATGTTTTGTTTAAAGTCATACAAACGAGTTGTATATTCAATAGATTTCAGTTCCAGTTTTTCACATTCTTTAAGGTATAGTAGTAGATGTTCAGTATATCCAGGTAGGGATGAATGATGTCTGTCAAGTCTCATGAATGTGAAAAGTGCTCATGTGCTGTTTGCAGTCTGACCTGAGTTTGTGTGCTTGTGTAACAGGAGTTGTCTCTGTGTCACCAGTGATTACTGATATTTGTCCAGGTCTTGAATGTCCGTTGTGACAAATACTTTTGCTGCTTCTTGTGAGCCGCTCAGCTTTATGAATACTTTGCAATTGGATGTCTAGGCTGATTGTAGTTTGTTCTGCTTCCTTAGGATGCGAGCCTGTCTGGCGATGACTGCCTTTTTCTTTGACAGTTGTTAATTGATGCACACTTTGGTTCCTCTCAGTTTTCTCCCGTTTGAGCAGTGACTGTTTGTGTTTCTTGTCTACAAAACAAATTATTATGGCTGGTTTTTCGCTTTCGCTTTTATTTTTGCGAGGGAGAGGATGACATGCCTCAGTGTTGTTGGTGTCGAGTGATATTCCTTTGTTATGGAAGAAGGCAATCACCTGTTGCTCTAGGGAGTCCAGATTAGGTGTGGTGGGCTCTCCACTGTCCGTCGCTGTCACTTGAGTGTAAGAATGGGACTGAGGATACTGTCATTCATTTGGGTATACTGCTTCAGGTCTTCCACAACAATGTGTAGAGAAGCTTGGGTGACAACACACACTGCAGGTGCATGACTTCGTTCTCTGCTCAGGATGCCTTTATTCCACTAAATCTTTACAAAGCAAATAGTTGTTTGCTGCTGTATTAATGTTCTGACGCATACAAGCACTTCAACAGCATACTTTAAAAGCACATTAAGTTTTCATCAAGCAGTTGTCACAGTGAGTTTCCAGGTTGCTGTGTCGCGGTTGTTTTGAAAATTTCGTGTCTCTCGACCTCGGCTTTTTGACTGCACTTTGAAAGGCAACTGATTTCGGATTTCGGACCTCGGACTACATACACAGAGATATTTGGATTTGACCACTGCCTGGATTGCGACACTGATTGAGCCAGGTAGCTTAGCTGGGCTGTTTACTGCAGTGGTGGTCGCTCTGGTTTGTAAACCTGTACACTACTCTGCTCGGTCTGCTGCCGACAAAGTGCACAAACAAGTGAAATGCCACCTAAACCAAACAAGCAAAGCAGTGCAATTCCGGACGAGGAGGTTGAGGACATCAAGAAAGCTCTGGACTTCATGTCAGAGGAAGCCAAAGTGCTGGCCATCCGAGAAATGGAAGAACTGGACAAATACCAGTGACACTAAAAACCCCAAGGTTGTTATGGTTCTTCATGACCCGATGACTCGACATACAGTACAGGCCAAAAGTTTGGACACACCTTCTCATTCAATGCGTTTTCTTTATTTTCATGACTATTTACATTGTAGATTCTCACTGAAGGCATCAAAACTATGAATGAACACATGTGGAGTTATGTACTTAACAAAAAAGGTGAAATAACTGAAAACATGTTTTATATTCTAGTTTCTTCAAAATAGCCACCCTTTGCTCTGATTACTGCTTTGCACACTCTTGGCATTCTCTCCATGAGCTTCAAGAGGTAGTCACCTGAAATGGTTTTCCAACAGTCTTGAATGAGTTCCCAGAGGTGTTTAGCACTTGTTGGCCCCTTTGCCTTCACTCTGCGGTCCAGCTCACCCCAAACCATCTCGATTGGGTTCAGGTCCAGTGACTGTGGAGGCCAGGTCATCTGCCGCAGCACTCCATCACTCTCCTTCTTGGTCAAATAGCCCTTACACAGCCTGGAGGTGTGTTTGGGGTCATTGTCCTGTTGAAAAATAAATGATCGTCCAACGAAACGCAAACCGGATGGGATGGCATGTCGCTGCAGGATGCTGTGGTAGCCATGCTGGTTCAGTGTGCCTTCAATTTTGAATAAATCCCCAACAGTGTCACCAGCAAAACACCCCCACACCATCACACCTCCTCCTCCATGCTTCACAGTGGGAACCAGGCATGTGGAATCCATCCGCTTCACCTTTTCTGGCTCTCACAAAGACACGGCGGTTGGAACCAAAGATCTCAAATTTGGACTCATCAGACCAAAGCACAGATTTCCACTGGTCTAATGTCCATTCCTTGTGTTTCTTGGCCCAAACAAATCTCTTCTGCTTGTTGCCTCTCCTTAGCAGTGGTTTCCTAGCAGCTATTTGACCATGAAGGCCTGATTCGCGCAGTCTCCTCTTAACAGTTGTTCTAGAGATGGGTCTGCTGCTGGAACTCTGTGTGGCATTCATCTGGTCTCTGATCTGAGCTGCTGTTAACTTGCGATTGCTGAGGCTGGTGACTCGGATGAACTTATCCTCAGAAGCAGAGGTGACTCTTGGTCTTCCTTTCCTGGGTCGGTCCTCATGTGTGCCAGTTTCGTTGTAGCGCTTGATGGTTTTTGCGACTCCACTTGGGGACACATTTAAAGTTTTTGCAATTTTCCGGACTGACTGACCTTCATTTCTTAAAGTAATGATGGCCACTCGTTTTTCTTTAGTTAGCTGATTGGTTCTTGCCATAATATGAATTTTAACAGTTGTCCAATAGGGCTGTCGGCTGTGTATTAACCTGACTTCTGCACAACACAACTGATGGTCCCAACCCCATTGATAAAGCAAGAAATTCCACTAATTAACCCTGGTAAGGCACACCTGTGAAGTGGAAACCATTTCAGGTGACTACCTCTTGAAGCTCATGGAGAGAATGCCAAGAGTGTGCAAAGCAGTAATCAGAGCAAAGGGTGGCTATTTTGAAGAAACTAGAATATAAAACATGTTTTCATTTATTTAACATTTTTTTTGTTAAGTACATAACTCCACATGTGTTCATTCATAGTTTTGATGCCTTCAGTGAGAATCTACAATGTAAATAGTCATGAAAATAAAGAAAACGCATTGAATGAGAAGGTGTGTCCAAACTTTTGGCCTGTACTGTACATGACGGATATCCATAGGCTTGTCTTTAACTCCAGGAGTGTTACTTTATTACACACACACTTGTAACCAGCATTACTGTACATGCACACCGCATAGACTAGACACATAAACATTGTATTACTCCGCCTACACGTCACTAACATCATCATGACAGCATAAGTGCGCGGCACTATATACTACAAAGGTAATCACAGCCGACTGACTCCTGTGAAATGTCATAACATGCAAACATGAACACTGACATAGACATTGATCGGGACAATAATTTCTTCGACCACTTAAACAATAAATGTTGCTACTACACCGATGAGTAGTATAACAACAATGTTAATTCAGATCAGGAAATTAACATTCAATTATTCATCAACAGTAGAAGCTTACATGCTAATTGCCAAGACATAAAAGAATATTTAAGTCAATTCAAAAAACCATTCCATGTCATAGCAATATCTGAAACTTGGATCAACTCTGAGAGGGGAGTGGATTTTGAGTTGAAAGGATATGAATTCAATTACATGAACAGGATGAACAAAAAAGGAGGAGGTGTTGCTCTGTATATAAGTAACAGTCTCAACTATAAGGTTGTGGAGAACATGTCAACTACTATTGATGATGTGATGGAATGTATTCCTGTAGAGATATGCATGGAAAAACAAAAAAATGTGATTGTCAGTTGTAGAGCCCCAGCATCCAAAATTGAAACCTTTAAAGACTGTATGGAGGGAATATTTGCCAAAGCATATCAGAAGGTTCATCTGTTGAGATTTTAATATAGACTTACTCAATCCCAACACAAAATGACAGAAGAATTTATCAATACAATGTATAGTATGAGTTTCACATCCACTGATCACCAAACCAAGTAGAATAACAGCGCACTGTGCCACTTTAATCGACAAAATATTTATAAATTATATGGAAAGCAGTTTAGTGAGTGGGCTGCTGATGAGTGACATCAGTGACCATTTGCCTGTTTTTGTGATCCATGATTGTGACTGTGGAAGGGAGAAGGATGACCACAAAATTAAATATAGAAGGAAAATAACAGAACAATCATTAAATGCATTCAGAACTGAATTATTATGACAAAACTGGAACACCATTTATGAAAAAGACAATATTGACACAGCTTATGAAACATTTCTAAAAATATTTAAGTCATTATATAATAAAAACTGTCCAATTATACAATACAACAGCAGAAAAAATCACACAGACAAGCCATGGATCACAAAAGGGCTGCAAAATGCCTGTAAAAAAAGAATAATCTATATAGACAATTCATAAAATACAGGACTGTGAAAGTAGAACATAAATATAAGAGATACAAAAATAAACTAACCAATATTATGCGGATATGCAAGAAGGAATATTATACCAAACTATTAGAGAATAATATTAACAATATTAAAGGGATACGGAACATATTAAACAGTATTATTAGACATAGTTCAACTAACACAAATTATCCTGAAAATTTTACTGACAATGGTAGAACCGTAAATGACATGAACAATGTAGTTAATGGGTTTAATGATTTTTTTTGTAAACGTGGGAGAGTTGGCAGAGAAAATAAATGACACGCATCCAAAGAAGGGGGAGGTTGTTGAAAGTCACATTGCAAGAAATCCAAGCTCAATCTATCTGAAACCGGTAGAAAAAAAATGAAATCATAGATATAGTTAATAGTTGCAAAAATAAAACATCGACTGACTGGAATGGAATCAATATGACACTAGTCAAGAAAGTCATTGATGGTATTGCAAACCCATTAACTTACATATGTAACTTATCATTCATAACTGGTACATTTCCACATAAAATGAAAACTGCTAAAGTTATCCCGTTATATAAAGCTGGGGATAAACATCATTTCACTAATTACAGGCCTGTATCTCTACTTTGCCAGTTCTCTAAAATATTGGAAAAGCTGTTTATACAAAGGTTAGAAATCTTCATTGAACATTAAAAGACAGTCAATACAGATTCAGAGATAACAGATCAACATCAATGGCAATAATGGAATTAACAGAAGAAATTACCAGTAGTCTAGATAACAGGAAGTATGCAATAGGGATATTCATAGACTTAAAAAAAGCATTCGATACCATTAATCATGACATATTAATTAATAAACTTTTTCAGTTACGCTGACATGCTGACATATTGCGGTAAGCGAGTTGTGTCATTTCCAGTGTTTCTGTGACAGCGTCTCTGTACTGCTCTGGTGAATTCTACAAGCCTGCTTTATGCTTTCTCATTTCAGTTGCGTAAACGTCTACTCCAAGTCTTAACCCACATTGGTTCTGTTTAAGCACTTATAGCTCTCCTCCTTTCTACTACTTTTTCGCTAATCTCTTAGCTGTTGTTTGCACGTCACTAGCCTTGGTAGCCACATTAGCTTTACAGTTAGCGATGGCTTCTCCCTCTGCTCTTTCTTGCTCGGTGTGCCAAATGTTCAGTTATGCCTCCACCTCCTTTAGCGACAGCAGTAATTGTAACAAGTGTAGCTTATTTGCTGCGTTGAAGACGGAGCCACATAGCATAGTCTTAGCCTCTGCTAGCTGTCCTCCGGTAACTCCCGTTCAGCCGGGAGGTTGGGTTACGGTTCACCAGAGGCACAGCTCCAAGCCAAAGCCCACAGCTCACCAAAAGCCTGTTCACGTTTCCAACCGCTTTTCCCCACTCAGCGACATACCCGCTGAGGATAAAACTCTGGTTATTGGCAGCTCTATTCTGAGGGACGTGAAGTTAGCAACACCGGCGGCCATAGTCAAATGTATCCCTGGGGCCAGAGCGGGCGACGCGGGCTAAACGTAGATTCAGTAAGATTGTTATTCACATCGGCGGCAATGACACCCGGTTATGCCATTCAGAGGTCACTAAAATTAATATTGCCTCGGTGTGTGAATATGCAAAAACGATGTCGGACTCCAGAGTTTTCTCTGGACCCCTCCCAAATCTGACCAGTGATGACATGTTTAGCCGCTAGTCATCATTTAATCGCTGGCTGTCCAGGTGGTGTCCAGCAAACGATATGGGTTTCGTTAATAATCGGCAAACTTTCTGGGGAAAACCTGGTCTTATTAGGAGAGACGGCATTCATCCCACTTTAGATGGAGCTGCTCTCATTTCTAGGAACCTGGCAAATTTTATTAGTAATTTAAATCCCTGACAACCCAGAGTTGAGATCAGGACTCAGAGTCACAGTCCCATACGCCTCTCTGAGCTTCTAGTTCAGTTACCCAGCCATAGTTTTCATAGTTGTATACAAACGGTGTCTGTCCCCCGACCACCTAAATTATTTAAATCTAAAATTAAACAAAGAGGAGTGGTGCATAACAACCTCATAAAAATTAAAACCTCTTCTGTGACAGAAAGATAAAACAGGAGAATTAAATGCGGACTGTTAAATATCAGGTCTCTATCGTCTAAAGCAGTGTTAGTAAACTAATTAATATCAGATAATCATATTGATTTACTCAGTCTCACTGAAACCTGGCTGTGTCAAGATGAATATGTTAGTCTAAATGAATCCACTCCTCCCAGTCATAAAAATACCCACATTCCTCAAGGCAGCAGCCGAGGAGGGGGAGTTGCAGCCATTTTTAACTCTAGCCTGTTAATCAGCCCTAAACCTAAACTAGATTATAATTCATTTGAAAGCCTCATTCTTAGTCTTTTACATCCGACCTGGAAAACCTCGCAGCCACTTTTATTTGTTATAGTGTACCGTGCTCCTGACCCGTATTCTGAATTTGTATCTGAATTCTCAGAGTTTTTATCCAGTTTAGTTCTTAAATCAGATAAAGTTATTATTGTAGGCGATTTTAACATTCATGTCGACGTTGATAATGACTCCCTGGCCACTGCGTTTATCTCATTATTAGACTCCACTGGCTTTAGTCAGGGTGTACATAAACCCACTCATTGTTTTAACCATACCCTCGATCTAGTTCTGACGTATGGAATTGAAATTGATAACCTAACAGTCTTTCCACAGAATCCCTCGCTATCGGATCATTATTTGATTACTTTTGATTTCTTCTTACTCTATTACACGCCACTCAGCAACAGTTACTATTCTAGATGTTTATCAGATAGTGCTGTCGCAAAATTTAAGGAAATGATTACTCTGTCGTTAAATTCAATACCAAGTCCTTCAGTAACAGAGGTTTCCCTACCATAAGACCTAATATATATTTAGATTCCTTCTCCCCAATTTCTCTTCAAGAATTGACCACAGTGATTTCTTCATCTAAATCATCAACATGTCTCTTAGACCCCATCCCAACTAGACTACTGTTGGGAAGAGGAGGAGCCAAATATGATCATTGGCTAATCAATTCATAATTATTCATATTAATTATGGATTATTAAAATATTTGATTAATTAATTAATAATTAATTAATTATTACATAAGCATAATAATCAAATTAGCTTACAGCGGGGCACCACCGGGAAAACCGGACCAATGATCAGACGTAAATTCAGTCTCAAGAGTGTTCACTTAGGAAGCTAATTCTAGGGAGATATCAGCAACTATAAGATGAACAGGAAGGAGTGGAGCTCAGGCACTGACTTTGTCAACCAGCTTCATCACAGTATACAATGAAAAACCAAAGCAACTTCTCTTTGCAGTATAACAGGGTTTATTCACACTGATGACATTAATTTACAACCAACATCAACATTGCTCTATAAACCCTATCAACTATAAAACATTACTGAATCAACCAGCAAGCATCAAGAAGGGTGTGTGTGTGTGTGTGTGTGTGTGTGTGAGAGAGTGGGTGAGCGAGCGAGAATGTGTGTGTGTGTGTGTGTGTGTGTGTGTATGTATGTCTGAGCGAGTGGGCGTGTGAGGGAGAGAGATGCGTGTGAGCGTAGCAAGATGGCGGCTGTGACGCTGCGAGCTACGTCACGCAATGGCGGCCTGCCAAGAAAGCACGCACTCAGAAAAGGAGGGAGCCGGTAGAGAGGGATGTTCGAATTGCTCGGCTCCAAGTGTAGATTAGTGGAAGAGAGGAAGAGAGGAAGAGAGGAAGAGAGAAAGGGAAGCACTCAGAAGTGTGGTCACGCAGGCGGTATTGAGATGCAGTAACCCGTCGGTGTAACGCAGAGACGCGCTCGGCTCAGCTGGTGAGCGGCGTGAATCTGGACATTGAACCAACACAGCCGAAATACTGATCAATCCCGCGTGCGGGGCGACACAATAGCGGTCTGACGAGGTCGGATCACTACGTATTACAAGCAGACACAAACGGGCAGGAGAATAACAGACAGCAGCAACACACCGTATCAACAAGCCCTTACAAACTTAAAAAGAAAACACACACTAACTAATATCTGCCCAGAGCTAAAGCCTCTTACTGTTGCAGAAGGTGGAGTGATGTGTCGGTCCGCTCCTCGCGGCCCTTTGTTACGGCAGAGGTGAAGTGGTTAGCGGCTCACAGCGGCTAACGGGTCCTCGGCGAGGGGCAAGTCTCTGGCGAGGCGAAGCACCGGCTCGTAGCGGGGAATCACTCGGGGAAAGAAGGGGGTCCTTGTCCTTCTTCTTGAAGCAGGCAGTCCTTGTTATCTACCAAACTTCGCATCCGCGGGCATCCGGGTGAGAGGGTCAATCCGTGGTCTCGTACCGGGCTATTCTGTGTTCCTCGGCGCACAGAGTGAGGGAGAGGAGAGGAGATCAGCTCGACCAGCGAGGGAAATCCGTAGGCCTAAAACGCGTCTAACTGTGCACAGTAACTCTTTCTAAAGCGTTCGCCACGTGGGACGAGTTGCTAAGCTTTAGGAACAGTTGTGGGTACTTCTATTAGCTATGAGGATCACAGCCAGAAGCGTTTCCCTCAGGTACGCTCTGTGATGATATACCCCGGCGTGACGTCACCGGTGCGGGGTTGGCCGTGGCGGATTTCACCCAATGGGAGCTGTGTATTTCAGGGGACCTCTGCTGGTCAGCTGGGGTGCTGTGTTGGGGTTGAATCAGCTGATTCACACAGAGAAAGGGGTTGACTGATTCCTTTGTTCTTTTGGGCGCCAACATGTGGTCTCAGGCTTTGATTGTTACATGTAGGCCCAAAAGTTTATGGATAAAGTGTAGGCCTTTGTTATAAATCCTTGTACGGCACAACATCCCCCCTTTTGATCTGAAGAGTGGGGGTGACGGTCACAGTCTTTGGATCAACATAGGGCCGGACAGTTCCTAAATTGGATGTTAATTGAGTTCACAGTCCATGTGTTCCTGGGAACCAAAAGATGATTAGTCCGTACAGTTCATAGCGCATTGAGGACTTTAGCATCTGGGCAATTACTTGAGGCTATCTCTGGGCAGATTTCTTACTAACTCTAAACATTTCTTACAATTAAAAGAAAAAAAAGAAAGGAGAGAAGAGAAAAAAAAAAACATCACTTCAAAACTTCATAATGAACCACATTCTTTGCTGCTTTTTGGCTTATCTTCACAACATCGGAATAGTTGGAAAAGAAAGGAGAAGGAAAGGAAGCAGAAAGCAGGAAGTGGTCAGGGGTTAGTGACCTACTCTTGGAGAGGGCTGGAGCTAACCCGTGGTGTGGATACAGACTGGTGTGCAAATCGCGGTTGAACAACTCGGAGGGTGTCCAGTCTGGTCTGTAGTGTTTGTATGTGTCTGTACATGATGTGTGCAATAATTGCGGTGATTACCCAGCCACTAAGGAGGAGCCCGAGGGCAACCAGGCTGACGTGGTGTTCTTGGTAAGATGACGGCCTACTTAGGCGACTATTGAATGTGGTGGCCAGTCCAGTCGGTTTTAGACTAAGCTGTACCAATTTAGTCCCTTCAGCCAGAAGCTGCTGTTGAAGGGTGTCATCTATAGTGAGGTTGTGCCCTTGAAGGCGTCCATAACCTCAATCTCCACTTGGTGTCTGTCAGGGTTGAGGTGATGGAGGACAACTTCCTTGATGTGCACGGTGGCTCCCTGAGGAACCGTCAAGAACACTGTCTGATTGGGTAGGGTTAGTTGAGTGGCTGTGTCATGGCGGTCGTAGGACATTAAGGCTTCGGTGGCGGGTGTGCTCACGAGCCATCGATTACCAGCTCGTTCTACTTTTGTCCCTGTCTGTTCTGCCTTTGACCGACATTTTAGCTTGGCACTTTTGTTTGGGGAATGCGGCTCTTAAGCCGCAGAGGTAGTTGGTGACATCTCTGACAAAAGGGTTGCCTGGGCAAACCCAGTGGATGTCTTTTGTTTTAGTGCACATGTCTAGGTTTGGGATGAGGTAGAGTGAGGGGTGATCGCCATGATATGCGAGTGAGGTAGGTGTCTTTAAATGAATATGAGTGTTGCCCTTCCAGAAACCAACATTCAATACTGACTTAAGTCTGTATATGTTCTGTCTTTCTACGATGGGCAGGTTGAGGAGGAATCCGATTTCTAAGCTTTGAGGGTTTACAGAGATCGGGATGGCGCTGCCAAGATTATATGCCAGGTGTACCTGCGATGGACGCACAACAGTTGTGGTAGCAGATTTCAAGATCTGAGTCACTAGGTCTAGGGGGACCAGATAAGCTGGAATCCTTCCACTGCTCAGGCTGTTAACTGAGGAGGTAATCTCCCTGAGGAGGTCCTGCATTAGATCTCTGACTACCTGCACGTATGTTACATCCTCTCTAACAATTTCCGACAAGGTTCCCAAGGCATGCGAAGTGTTATTTAGGATGGTGGAGTGCAGATTGACAGTCACTACGGTACCCTGGAGGGTTTTACCAAGTCCCTGCAATTGTTCCTGTTGGAACCGGCCTCTCCCTCTCTGCTGAGAGGTGTCTGGCCGTGACGCTCTCGTTTGGCTCTGGGGTTGGGGATGGCTGCCACCCCCCTGGTTTCGCCGCCCACCCTGTTGGGTAGGCAGTCGCTGCTTCGGGGGTCTACCTCTGACGTCCATTCTAGCACGAGGAACCTCGCTTCCTTCCAGTGCTAAGTCGGCGTCCTCCGAAGCTTGGATCCCCAGGACCCTGGCGTCGACCTCGCGACCTCTAGTGGGACGCATGCACGTTTCCCATGCCAGCTGTGCATATTTCTTTATTTCTTGCATGGCGAGCCCACGTGTTCTGCAGTGCATCCTGACGTCGTAACGCAGGCTCTCATGGAGGTTGTGGAGGAACAAGGACTTGAAAGCATGATCTTCTTCCAGGCCTGGTGCGTTCGACCCTGGAAATAGGCAGTTCTCAGGCACCTGAAGTATTCTCGAGGGCTCATGTTTCTTCTGCAAGATGGCAAAGGCGCTGAAGGTGGCAGAGGCTTCTGCGGTGTCGGCGAATACTCCTCGCGCAGCGCTTTCCGGTGCTGCATAGCAGTCTCGGGTGTTAGGTGGAAGCGTTTCCATGAACACATGGATGCTCCTTGCCATGGTCTTCCAGACCAACTTAAGTTTTTCCTTTGACGTAGCGTCAGGTAAGTCGACAAGGCAGCATTCGACTTCCCGGAAGTAGTCCTCGATGTTGGCGTCGGGGCTATTCGGGTCGAAACGCTCTATGTCCTTGGCAAGAGACTCAAGCTGTCGGGTACGCAGGCCCCGACTGTGGTCCGACTGTTGACCGTCCGATTCCGAGCTTCCTGAGTCGCTCGGATCGCTGTAGCGATAAGCACGGCTCCTTCCCCCGCGGCAGCGGAGGGGGTTCGGCCGACGTGCCGGCGTGGGCTACGCGATGCGCCCAGCTCCCGGGTTAAGGATCGTCTTGAGTCGTCCACGCCACCTCGGGCGTGGGGATAGTCTCCCCCCTTTATGTTGAAGCGGGGGTGACTGGGAGTTGAAAGGGGTGCGGCCCCACAGCGTGGAGCGCTGTCCTCCCATGAGCGACCTGATGGGGTGCTTGATGATGCGTCTACAACAACTAAATCGGAGGTTGCGCTGCTAAAGTGTGCTCGACTTCTAGCACGCGACTCCTGGCGTGCGGGGTTGGACAGCTGTGCAGCTTCCATCCTCCGCGACAAAGCAGCCTCGCTTATCAGCGAGGGTCGGGGTTCCCGATCGCGGTTCCCCGATGGAAAGGAATGGTGGCTGGGGCCACTAGGAGCGATTTCATCTGACCCAGGAAGGCTGCCATGCATTTCTTCAGCCTTCAAGCCGACGGCTAGACTTACCTGGCCAGGCCGGTCTTCTCCATGCTTAAGTTCTGTTCTTTGTTGAGCAGAACGAACCTCAGCACGCAGGAGATCAAGGTCTTCCTGCGCCTGGTCAAATTCAGCCTGGGCTCTCTGTGCTTCATGCTGCAGGCTGGCGTTTTCCCGCTGCAGCTGGGCAATCTGTGCTTGTCGTTCCGCTGCTTGCAGATGAGTTTTGCGCTGATACACAAGGAACATTTCGCCCACCACGTCTTGGATGGTGCGCTCTGGCTTACCCGCCGGGTCGTTGGTGTAATCCGCGAGTTCCTGTAGCGCCGAATGACAGTCTTCATTGTCATAACTGTCAGGCCTGTCCTTTTCTTCTGAGGAGAGGCGAAGGAGTGCCACGACCACGTCCCTCAGGACTGGCTCGAGTGACCTCTTAGGAGCTTCGGCTCCGCCCACCTGGGGTGTTTGGGAGTACATTCTACTGGTGGTGAATGTGTCCTACCCAGTGGGTCTTACAAGAGTTCTGTAAATACAGAAGACTAGAACGCTGATGCGGGTGCACAGGCGTGAGGTTTCAACCTGTGGCTTACAAGCTGCAGTGTTACAATGTTGTCCTTCCTAACCTACTCTGTTAGTGTGTCAGTCTGCTGTAAGTGAGACAATTTTCTACTCTCTAATAATTACCACTACACATTCAACAAAAACACAAGGCACCCTGGGTATCTGCTTGGCAGGTAGCAAAGAGAAGCAAAGGGAGAACAACAACAAAAAAAAATTTTTTTTTTTTTTTTGAAGTTATTAATTTGGTATTATTACTCGTGAATACTGTAATAAATCTGGTATCTTCAAAGCCCCACACGGGGCACCAAATGTTGGGAAGAGGAGGAGCTAAATATGATCATTGGCAATAATTCATAATTATTAATATTAATTATGGATTATTAAAATATTTGATTAATTAATTAATAATTAATTAATTATTACATAAGCATAATAATCAAATTAGCCTCACACGGGGCACCAAATGTTGGGAAGAGGAGGAGCCAAATATGATCATTGGCTAATCAATTCATAATTATTAATATTAATTATGGATTATTAAAATATTTGATTAATTAATTAATAATTAATTAATTATTACATAAGCATAATAATCAAATTAGCTTACAGCGGGGCACCACCGGGAAAACCGGACCAATGATCAGACGTAAATTCAGTCTCAAGAGTGTTCACTTAGGAAGCTAATTCTAGGGAGATATCAGCAACTATAAGATGAACAGGAAGGAGTGGAGCTCAGGCACTGACTTTGTCAACCAGCTTCATCACAGTATACAATGAAAAACCAAAGCAACTTCTCTTTGCAGTATAACAGGGTTTATTCACACTGATGACATTAATTTACAACCAACATCAACATTGCTCTATAAACCCTATCAACTATAAAACATTACTGAATCAACCAGCAAGCATCAAGAAGGGTGTGTGTGTGTGTGTGTGTGTGTGAGAGAGTGGGTGTGAGTGAGAGAGTGTGTGTGTGTGTGTGTGTGTGTGTGTGTGTATGTCTGAGCGAGTGGGCGTGTGAGGGAGAGAGATGCGTGTGGCGTAGCAAGATGGCGGCTGTGACGCTGCGAGCTACGTCACGCAATGGCGGCCTGCCAAGAAAGCACGCACTCAGAAAAGGAGGAGCCGGTAGAGAGGAAGTTCGAATTGCTCGGCTCCAAGTGTAGGTTAGTGGAAGAGAGGAAGAGAAAGGGAAGCACTCAGAAGTGTGGTCACGCAGGTGGTATTGAGATGCAGTAACCCGTCTGTGTTACGCAGAGACGCGCTCGGCTCAGCTGGTGGCGTGAATCTGGACATTGAACCAACACAGCCGAAATACTGATCAATCCCGCGTGCGGGGCGACACAATAGCGGTCTGACGAGGTCGGATCACTACGTATTACAAGCAGACACAAACGGGCAGGAGAATAACAGACAGCAGCAACACAGGCAATATTTTTACAATAACAATGCAGCCAAAATCGGACGCGGCGGTCCGTATCAACAAGCCCTTACAAACTTAAAAAGAAAACACACACTAACTACTATCTGCCCAGAGCTAAAGCCTCTTACTGTTGCAGAAGGTGGAGTGATGTGTCGGTCGTTCCTCGCGCGCCCTTTGTTACGGCAGAGGTGAAGTGGTTAGCGGCTCACAGCGGCTAACGGGTCCTCGGCGAGGGGGCAAGTCTCTGACGAGGCGAGTTAATTCCGGCTCGTAGCGGGGAATCACTCTGTGAAAGAAGGGGTCCTTGTCCTTCTTCTTGAAGCAGGCAGTCCTTGTTATCTACCAAACTTCGCATCCGCGGCATCCGGTGAGAGGGTCAATCCGTGGTCTCGTACCGGGCTATTCTGTGTTCCTCGGCGCACAGAGTGAGGGAGAGGAGAGGAGATCAGCTCGACCAGCGAGGGAAATCCGTAGGCCTAAAACGCGTCTAACTGTGCACAGTAACTCTTTCTAAAGCGTTCGCCACGTGGGACGAGTTGCTAAGCTTTAGGAACAGTTGTGGGTACTTCTATTAGCTATGAGGATCACAGCCAGAAGCATTTCCCTCAGGTACGCTCTGTGATGATATACCCCGGCGTGACGTCACCGGTGCGGGGTTGGCCGTGGCGGATTTCACCCAATGGGAGCTGTGTATTTCAGGGGACCTCTGCTGGTCAGCTGGGGTGCTGTGTTGGGGTTGAATCAGCTGATTCACACAGAGAAAGGGGGTTGACTGATTCCTTTGTTCTTTTGGGCGCCAACATGTGGTCTCAGGCTTTGATTGTTACATGTAGGCCCAAAAGTTTATGGATAAAGTGTAGGCCTTTGTTATAAATCCTTGTACGGCACAACACTACTTAAGGAGGTCTTACCTTTAGTTAACACTCATATATTAGATGTGATCAATATATCCTTATTAACAGGCTATGTACCACAGTCTTTTAAGGTAGCTGTGATTAAACCTCTACTAAAAAAGCCCACCCTGGATCCAGAGGTGTTAGCCAACCATAGGCCAATATCTAATCTTCCCTTTCTTTCAAAGATCCTTGAGAAAGTAGTCGCAGACCAGCTGTGTGATTTTCTCCATGATAATAATTTATTTGAGGAATTTCAGTCAGGATTTAGAGTGCATCATAGCACTGAGACAGCACTAGTTAAAATTACAAATGACCTTCTGATTGCTTCAGACAAAGGACTCGTCTCTGTACTTGTTTTATTAGATCTTAGTGCACCGTTTGACACTATTGACCATCAAATTCTACTGCAGAGACTGGATCACTTAATTGGCCTAAAAGGTTCTGCACTAAGCTGGTTTAAATCTTATTTATCTGATCATTTTCAGGTTGTTGACGTTCATAATGAATCATCCTTACGTACTAAAGTTTGTTTTGGAGTCCGCAAGGTTCTGTGCTTGGACCAATCCTATTTATTCTATATATGCTTCCTTTAGGCATCATTAGAAATCACTCTATAAATTTCCATTGTTATGCGGATGATACACAGTTGTATTTATCGATGAAGCCAGAAGAAAGTAATCAATTAACTAAACTCCATAACTGCCTTAAAGACATAAAAACCTGGATGAGCACCAATTTCCTGATGTTAAATTCAGATAAAACTGAAGTTATTGTTCTTTGCCCCAAACAACTCAGAGAGTCTTTATCTGATGACATAGTTTCTCTAGATGGCATTGCTCTGGCCTCTACCACTACCGTAAGAAACCTCGGAGTAACATTTGATCAAGATTTGTCTTTTAATTCTCATTTAAAGGTGATAGCTACAACTTTTTCATCAAAACGTATAATTTTTCAAAAATAATACATCCACAGAACGTCTAGAGGGGTGTAGAATAAAAGTATTAATTTTACTGAAAAAAAAAAAAAATTATAGTATAGAAATAATTGTTTTATAAATTTTGACGGGTCCAAAATATATAAATATTTACATCTGGTTACGTTGGCTACGTCGACATGAAATGATCCCTGAGCCAATAGCATTAGTACGTTGATGTCACGTGAGGCGGAGCTCAGGGGTCGCCAATTCGTGATAGCTCTGTGGAAGCATCATCTCGGCGTTGTATGTCGCAAATTTGAGCATACCAACAACGAAGCAGGACTAGAGTGAACACCGGTCAAGCTTTTGAGTGTTAGTGCCAGCTGAAGGAAGCATGACAAACAAAGGAGGAGGCTCAAAAGCCACGCGGAGGTCGCCGCTTTCCTTCTGGACAGGTAAGCTAAATGTTTGCTAATGCTAACTAACGTTGCTAGCTAACGTTAAAGCAAAACTCTTGCCAAAATGCAACCTTGGGTGTTTTTAGTGAATGTACACCAAGTTCCGTAGCGGCACTAACGTTACTATAAACACATCAAAATAGCTATTTTTAATATACTAAGAAGGCTCAACACAACACGAAACTTTGCTCGTATCACCAGGGCCTCTACACAGGAACTCGAGCATTGACAACATTGTTTATGTACACAGAGTTTACTAAAAAGAAAGGTTTTGAACAACTCACGTTAGCAGTTGGCATTAGCTAGCTACTGATATCTCCTTTGATGGAACTGGTAGCATGATGCCTCTTGAGCTGGATTTACCAGCTCTATGCGTTAGCTACTGAGAGGACGCACTGTCACTCCTCTCCTACATTTACTCCTCTCAACTCAGCTCTCAACCACAAGGTATCAGCACATGATTTCTCCTCTCTCTATAATAAACATTTTAATTGTTGTGCTGGTCCGAACTGAATAGGATCAACTCACCACTGCATTGATGGTCAGGAATGTCTACTTAAATCTTTGCCAAATCTCCCCTGTCATCTTAGATGCTACCATGCTCATAATGTTGTTATTGACAATATCAAGGATTATCGCGATGGGATATTATTACTATTACTTGCTCCAGAATCCTTAGCAAAACAGTAGTTTTTGGTCTTTTATTTATTGTTAGGCTACTAACTATCCACTTTGTACTATTTGCAACAGCCACATGTTTGAGATAGGCCTGATGCGTGTCCATAGCCTACTATTTTATTTTGATTCTCATAGATCCTGTCTGAACTTTTTATCTTGCTTTCAACTGTAATGTTTTCTTGCTGAAATAGTAACTTCATCTAATAACCACAACCTCCTCTTCTGATCCCCCCCCCCCCCCCTTTCCAACATTTTGCCATTATAGACATGATTCTGATGAACCTTCTGGCATCAACGCCCTTTAAGAAAATGAAAGGCACCTCGACACCTGCACCAGCCCTGTCTCTGATTCCTGTGGCCCTCACATCACCTGCTACAGTGTTTGCTCTTTTGTTATTGCTGGGTTGCTATGTTATGCTTGCTATTATCTAACACCATTGTTTCATAATCCAATACCATGCAATTTTATTTATGTTGCACATTTTATGCACAAAGGCAGCACAATGTGCTTAATAGTCATAGTTACAAAAACAGCCTAATTTTATTTATATAGCACATTTCATACTAAAAAACAAACACCATGTGCTTTATAAGCGTTCAAACAAATGTTTGAATTATATGTTTTATTTGTAAGCATGTCTCTGTCTTCCATAGTTGTTGAACCTCATGAAACTAAAAGGTTGCATTGTCGAGCTTTGTAAAAGCAGAGACTTGTTTGGTTATTCTTTGACCAGTCAGCGTATTTTTGCCTGTGTAGTAGGCTTTCACTGTTATATACAGTTTCAGTATAAGAGGTAAAACAGCAGCTGGCCCTGTGTAGATCCAGGACTTCAGCAATAGGTCTGTTCCCAGACCGCGGCAGAGAAGACTGCAGTTTAACAGAGCTTCCGAGTGTTGATGAAACTCTCCCCAAACCGCTTGTCAAAAAACAGGTGGAGGAAGCAGATGAAGCTCTCTCCCTTTAGTAAGTGACCACTGGATACATATGTACAAAAAAAGGACCTCCATCTCTCTTCTCTCTCTGTCCTCCACTGCTCCCTGAGGGGTATTTCACCAGGCATGGTGACTTTTTTTTTTTTATTTTTTATGAAACCAGTTGAAATTATTTCATGGACTGTATCATTCCCTTTTTGTGTTTTGTATTTTAATTTCTAAGCATTGCCTGTACCCTTGTGCTACCTACAGTTTGTTACTGATCGTTTGTCATGTAGGCAAGGTGGAAACAGTAGAAATGAGAACCATTCATCAAAAGTATTACAATGTCCAAAGGTGGCCATCAAGATTTTTATTATGATGACGTGATATTTGTATTATTCCAATTTCTATTCAAAATAAAAATGGGCTTACTTGACCTGACATTTGGCCGTTTTTCATTTTATATACACCATAAGGGTATTGATGTGTTTATTATTTGAAAACGTGCGCAATTCTGATATGTGTGAAGTCCTAAGGCAAAAGTCCTAAGTCCTTATGCAATGCTTAACATTTGTCAGCACTGAATCATTGTTTCATCTTCAGTGAAAATCGAATGTGCACAAATGAGCACACTGCCACCATTTTACAAAATATATATATTTTAGTGTCAAATCATAACTAACAGTCAACAGCATCCCCACTTCGACGTGAACCTCTGCCTTGCCCTCTTCCTCCTCTTCTTCCACCTCCTCTGCCACCTTGACCTCTGCCTCTTCTCTGTCTCTGGAGTACAAGTAGAATCTAATAGAAATCCTAACAGCACAGCACAAAGCTACATAATAGTAGTTACAAATTGCCACATGGATTTACTACACTACCAACAGAGGTGTATCTCTCAGGAAACAATCAGGTGGGCGTGGTGCTGTTATAGAACCAGCCAGATTAGTGTGACTGGTATTGATGTTGATATAGTAGGAACCAGTGTCTGCCTTACTCTTCCACCGGCAACAGCCTGCTGGCCTCTCCTGCCTCTCCCTACACCTGGGCTGCCCTCACTAGACTCTAGTAAGTCCTTAAAAATTCTCCAGCTAATTCAGAATGCAGCAGCACCTATACTAACAGGAACTAAGAAACAAGATCATATTTCTCCTGTTTTAGATTCTCTGCACTGGCTCCCTGTAAAATCCAGAATTGAATTTAAAATCCTACTGTTAACTTATAAAGCTCTAAATGGTCAAGCTCCATCATATCTTAGAGAGCTCATAGTGCCATATTATCCCACCAGAACACTGCACTCTGAGAACGCAGGGTTACTCGTGGTCCCTAAAGTCTCCAAAAGTAGATCAGGAGCCAGAGCCTTCAGCTATCAGGCTCCTCTCCTGTGGAATCATCTTCCTGTTGTGGTCCGGGAGGCAGACACTGTCTCCACATTTAAGACTAGACTTAAGACTTTCCTCTTTGATAAAGCTTATAGTTAGGGCTGGCTCAGGCTTGCCTTGTACCAGCCCCTAGTTAGGCTGACTTAGGCCTAGTCTGCCGGAGGACCATCCTATAATACACCAGGCACCTTCTCTCCTTCTCTCTCTCTCTCTCTCTCTTTGTCTCTCTCTCGTATCCTATTACTGCATCTTGCTAACTCGGCCATTCTGAATGTCACTAACTCAGCTTCTTTTCCGGAGCCTTTGTGCTCCACTGTCTCTCAGGTTAACTCATATCGCAGCAGTGCCTGCATAGTGTGACGTGTGTGGTTGTGCTGCTGCCGTGGTCCTGCCAGATGCCTCCTGCTGCTGCTGCCATCATTAGTCATTAGTCATACTTCTTCTGTTATTATACACATATGATTATTGTCACACATGTATACTGCCGATATTAATATATACTTTCAACACATTGTACCACAGTAGCCAGAACTATAACTATAATATTATTACTTTCATTAATGTCATTACCATCTGTCCTGCATCTCTCTCTCTCTCTCTGTCTTTCTCTCTGTCTCTCTTTGTGTCTCGTGACATGCGGATTACTGTCAATTTATTATGCTGATCTCTTCTGTACGACATCTATTGCACGTCTGTCCATCCTGGAAGAGGGATCCCTCCTCAGTTGCTCTTCCTGAGGTTTCTACTGTTTTTTTCCCCCGTTAAAGGTTTTTTTTGGGGGAGTTTTTCCTTATCTGCTGTGAGGGTCCAAAGGACAGAGGGATGTTGTATGCTGTAAAGCCCTGTGAGGCAAATTGTGATTTGTGATATTGGGCTTTATAAAAAAAAAATGATTGAATTGATAAATTGGAAAGGTATGGTATAAGGGGGGTGGTGTTGAAATGGTTGAAAAGCTATATTGAGAACAGACAGCAGTTTCTGCAGATGGGTGATCACAAATCAACACTGTTAAACATTACCTGTGGGGTCTCACAGGGGTCTGTGTTAGGGCCAAAACTCTTTATTTTATACATAAATTACGCGGGTTTTTTTTGGGTTTTTTTCTTTTAAAAACCACTGGGTGGATATTAGGATTTTAAATAATTTGATGAATGTGTATATATTTTGGGTTGTAAATAACTTGGGGATAGTTGTTTGTATGTTTATATTTGGTTGTAAATTGATTTATGAAGCTGTTTAATTTATTAATAGATAAGTAACAAAGGGGTAGGGTCATATAAGTTTTACTTCTACCTGCTCCTTTTCAGACACTGTTCTTTTTGTTTGTATTTCATTATCTGTTTTTAAATTTTATTTTTTTATGTTCGAAATATATAAACTCCTTGACTTCTTGTTGCTTGGTGATGGTTGTAATTTCTCCTGACATAAAGTCCAGCGCTCTCTTTATTTTGTCCCAGGGCTCCAGACTAACTTTTTTTAGTAGAAGCACTGTTGCCCCGAAATGAACATTTTAAGAGCACAAGCAGAAAATTTAGGGGCACACTAATCATACTGCAATGCAATTATTCACATTTTTGGCCATTTTAACAGTATCATAAGCTATATGTAGTCTACTGTATATTCACAATGGACTGTTTTAATTATTGAAGTATTTAGCATCACAGAGATTTGTGGTCAGATTCTTAAAATAACATCTGTACAGATGTGAAGCCCTGACTATATCTGACTGATCTTTCATGAAAGCTGTTGTCTTTTTTTTTCTCTGAAAATATTAACCTTACAGTAAGACACAATTTATTTAGCCTATGTAGTTGAGGGGACAGGTCTGCTCTGCAGCAGCAAACTGATATGATGCTGATTTACATGAGAGTTCATGTCAAATGGAAGTTGAACCATGAACATAAATTACAGAAAGCCTGTAAAGCATTTTAATAAACTAATCTATTATCATTAAAACAATTGGAGACTGAGAACCAACTGATACATAAGTCTGATAATATTTTAATGATTGTAATGTATGTCAGTAATGCCCGGTTTATTGAGTTACAACCCTGTCCTTATTTACAAACATTTCTGTTTTTGAACATGTGTAGATTGTGGAGGTCAACTGGCACCTCTCCAGCCACCGGTCCATGCTCCATATTTGGTCCGGACTGGGACTTGAACAGGCGACCCTCCGGTTCCCAACCCAAGAGCTACTGCCGCCCCAAAGTTGCCATTATAATGTACATTTTGCATCAGTTGAGGCTTGAACTCACAACCTCTGACAGCAAGGAGCATCCTCTATCTGACTGAGCTAATTAGTAAGTAAACTTATATGACATATATATGAATATGACAGCAGAAATAGTTGAACGTTTCGAGTGAAACAGTAGAGGGCTGTCTCAGCTGCTTGCAGTCTCTGCCCTCGCAGACTTTACGTGATGACAGTGTATACATCACACTACATACTACTGCCACTCTGCACAGACTCAACGCGAGGAAAGCGTCAGGCCCAGATGGCATCCCTGGGCGCAACTGCCTGAACAACTACCACCCAGTGGCTCTCACGCCCATCATTGCGAAGTGTTTTGAGAGACTCATCCTCCCCTCCATCAAGTCTGCCATCCCTGTTGACCTTGACCAACATCAGTTTGCATACCGAACTAATAGGTCGACAGAGGATGCTGTCATGATGGCGCTCCACACAGCCCTCACTCACCTGGACCAGAGCAACACTTATGTAAGGATGCTGTTTGTGGATTTCATCTCTGCATTCAACACAGTCATCCCCCAAAAACTGGTCCTGAAACTGATCAACCTGGGCTTAGGCAGTTCACTGTGCACATGGATACTGGACTTCCTCAGGAACAGGACCTCAGCACGTCAGGATGGGAGACCGCACTTCCTCCACACTCATCCTTAACACCGGAACACCACAGGGGTGTGTCCTCAGCCCCCTCCTCTTCTCCCTCTTCACCCATGACTGTTCCCCCATCCACCCCACAAACACCATCATCAAGTTTGCTGACGACACCACCGTTGTAGGACTGATTAGGAACAACGATGAGTCAGCCTACAGGGAGGAGGTCGAACGCCTGACAGACTGGTGCCTCCATAACAACCTGGACCTCAACACAGCCAAAACCAAGGAAATTATTGTGGATTTCAGAAAATCCAAAAAGACTGAGCCCCCCACCCTCTCCATCAAAGGAGAGGAAGTTGAGAGGGTGGAGAGCTTTAAATTCCTTGGTCTCCACATTTCGGTCAACCTCACCTGGTCCGTCCACACCTCCTATCAGGTGAGGAAGGCCCACCAGCGACATTACTTCCTCAGGAAGTTAAAGCAGGCCCACCTCCCCCGCCCACTGCTGGTTAACTTTCACAGGGCCTCCATCGAGTCCATCCTGACCTACTGCTGCACAGTGTGGTTCACCGACTGCACCGCACAGGAAGGACCTACAGCGGGTGGTGAGGACCGCAGAGAACATCATCGGGACCATACTGCCCCCCCTCAAAGACACTTACACTGGCCGACCTCTCAGGAAGGCCAGAAACCTCAGCACAGACCCCACTCACCCCGGTCATTCTCTATTCTCACCCCTCCCCTCTGGAAAGAGATACCGATCTATTAAAGCCAGAACAGCCGGACTCATTAACAGCTTCTTCTCCCAGGCCGTCAAAGTCATCACCCCACCCATCCCACCCAAAGACTGACACTGGAACCACACTAAAATACTGAGTGCACTTTGTCGCAGTCTGGGGCCTTTATTTGAATAATGTCTGTAAATACCGGTCAAGTCAGGTACAGTTACAATAGCCACGACAGTCTGTAGTACAGCCACAGCTAGACCAGCTAGCCTAGTTAGCTAGCTTGCTCACCAGTGTCATCTTTCAGGTCCGTATTCAAAAATCGTCATCACAGCTGGGCAATGGTCAAGAACCAAATGTATCTCAGTCAAGTATAATCCGATGTCTGTAATCCAAAATCAGTTGTCTTTGACAAAATACTGTCACAAAGCCAAAGGCAAAAGACACACAGACAGGAAATACAGGAACAAACACTAAAGAAGCTCATGTCAGACCTGTGGATGTCCCCATCAGCCTGCGGGTGTTTGTGTGTGTGCGTAGAACATGAGAGTACTCATATACGCCTGTGTGAATAAGGCTGTGGTGCACCAATTCAAACATAGCATACTGCACTCTGCTGAGAACAACATCAAATGAGTTGTTTATCAAAAAGCTTTTATCCTGCTGTAGCAAATAAATGTGTGTGTCTGCCTGTGGAAGTGTGTGTGGCAAGTTTTTTATGTGCATCTTGACTGTGTATGCTGCTCTACCCATGTACTCAAGGCCTAAGCCAGCAGCATGAAAAAGACTGTCATATGGTACACATGGTATTTTCTTTCTATGCAGGCAGCCTGGAGATTTCTCACCTGATAAAGGCCGTGATCAAGAAGGATGATCTCAGTCTTATTGCTCTGGGTACACTTTCGAACCAACACGTTGCCTGGGTGCGGGTCACAATGAACAAAGCCATGGACAAAGATCATTTCACTGTACATCTTACCCAGGTTCTCAGAGATCTGTTGAGGAGATGAAAGGAAAAAAAGGAAAAATGCAAAAATGAACAAAAATGAATTTTAAAAGAAAACAGAGCTCAAAAATATAAATAAACCACCCCAAGTTTAGAATATTTGATCTAATTGCTATGGTCTCACCTTTACTAAATGTGACAATATTGGTTTGTTCTTGTATCATTATTAATGATTAATACACTCTGGTAGAAATGTATTTCACATGAAGGAAGGTTTGATTGCTGCATTGTCATGGTTTGGTATTTTGAGAGGCCTCAGAGTCCATCACACTGAGCACACTTTATGTGAGGAGACCATGGGTGTTCAAAGGTACAGTAAGACTTGACTCCCATGGTAAACATGGATGAGAAACTGTATTGACTGAGGGCTGCATACTGTTTTGCCTCCCTCCCGGTGGCGTGATTATATATGATTCTGTATGATCTGGGACATACTGTATTAAGCTGAGCAAAAGTAATGTTAGTCAAGGTTTTTTGTATGTCTGCGGAAGTAAACCTATATTCAAATAACTGAGGTTCATTGAATTTGTTCAATTATTCATCAAAATGAAGACTGACTGGATGTATTAGTTTTCCATATCATGCCCATCCACCAGGCACAAAATTTAACACTTTAATAAACACATTTGACTTTTCATATTTGAAATATTGTATATCAGTAAAAACTGATGCATTTTTGAGAATAAAGATTGTGCACAGGCAGCGATTCAAATCACTCAAGGGTAGGCTGTCAATTTTTTTTTTATTTTTTAAATCTGTTCTACCTTTAGATGTAGTAAACAAACAGCTTAAAAGTGACAGATGTAGGATTCATACTTCCTGGTCAGTAGGTGTCGCAATCACACTCGCCCTCGCTCCCCCATGCAACCGCGGGGGCCTGAAACACGCGGGGGCTGTGGCGCAAAGCAAGAAGGGAGAAAAAACCTGGCAGGAGCGAAAAAACGAAATGTTTCGTTCATTCACCAGGTGGCGCTACGAGCGTAACCAGATCAGACCAGACCACGTGAAATTTCGAGCAAATCGGACAATACATGAAGGATTTATACCAAGTTGATGTTCCGTGGTGAAGGTTGAAATGTTGCCACCACTGCCGCGGCAGCCTGCAACATGACAGGACACGTGTGTCACTGTGGAGATTCATCAACTTGATCGTCATGTGGTCACAAAATGTAGTTGATCAGGTCAGGAGCTTGAGGTTGGTGTTTGTCAGTGTAAAAGATGGCATTTCCTGTTTCCACAAGGGGGCGGCATGAGGGAGATTGTCTATGAGCATATGGAGGCGTTGAGGGCGGGGCTCTTATCATGTGCAGAGCACAACTTTTGATCAGCATGGTCTCTGGATGATCTGTAAAAAATTTGAAGTCCATTAGATGAAATCCCTAGCACTAGTTTGTTAAAATACAACATGTGGAAATCACGCCAAAATGAGAAGTCAACATCAAAATGGTCGACTTCCTGTTTGGAGTAGACCATTGGTGCCAGAGACTTTTAAGTGCATCTGGACAATATACACATGTGTACCAATTTTCATGTTCCAACTCCAAAAAAAGACCCTATGGGGAGGGGTTTTCAAAAATTTCAAGGCGGCGCTATAGAGGCATTTTGTGCCCCACATGGGCGACGCCCCTATCGGATGCAAGAGCTCGCCATTCTTGACCTGTGTATCAATTTTCATGAGGAGATGAGGTCGTTGAAGCCATCAAATTGCCAAATGTATTTAGTGGCGAGGGATCGATAGTCGCCACGCCACCACATAGACACCATTAGACGTAGCTTCACAGTGTTCATAAGGTAGCTTCACCAACTTGTTCTGCATGCATTAGAAGTGGAATGAAGTTGATGCGGTCAAGTTTGTGGCATCAGTACATGTTAAAGTAAAAACTGGTCACTTCCTGTTACCACCGGGGGAGCTATGAGTAAGGTGGGATATTAACATATCGGGGCATTTGGGGCGGAGCCATCATCATGTCCAGTAAGTTTGAAGCTGCTGAGATCAAGTATGTGGGCGGGAGAGCCGTTCGAAATTTGATGGCAAGAAAACGAAAAGTCGCCAAAATTTGTCACGTCCTAACTTTGAAGTAGATGGGACGAAATCCCTAGGACAAGTTCGTTCAAATGTAAGCTGTGGAAATCGCCATAAAGAAAAAATTCAAAACAAAATGGCTGACTTCCTGTTGGGAGTTCACTACGACGTTAAGAGACTTTTTTGTGCGTCTCGGTATGATGTGTACCAAATTTCGTTTGCCTACAACAAACTAACCCCAAGGAGGAGGGTATTTTGAAAATTTGTAGGGGGCGCTATTTTGGCATTTCGCGTCGACCATGTGCAACCGCCCAAAAATATTAAATTTCGGATCCAGCCGGAAGAATGTGGAAAGTTAGAAGCATTTTGAAATTTGGGAAAGGGCGAAATTGGGACACGAAATGTCGGAATAATAATAATAATAAACAGCGCAATTACAATAGGGTCCTACTGACGACTTCGTCGTCACTTGGGCCCTAATTAAAGCTGCAAGCGGCTGTGATCGGGCCCTCGCTCCCCCATGTAACCACGGGGGCCTGAGGCACGTGGGTGCTGTGGCGCGTAGCGAGAAGGGAGAAAAAACCTGGCAGGAGCAGAAAAAACGCAATGTTTCGTTCATCCACCAGGTGGCACTACGAGCGTAACCAGATGTGGCCAGGTGCATTCAGGGGTGGACCGTCATCACACATGTGAAGTTTCGAGCAAATCGGACAATGTCAATGTAGAATAGGGCATTTCCTGTTTCCACAAGCGGGCGGCATGAGTGTAACCAGATGTGAGCAGGTGCGTTCAGGGGTGGACCCTCATCACACATGTGAAATTTCAAGCAAATCAGACAATGTCAATGTAGAATAGGGTATTTCCTGTTTCCACAAGCGGGCGGCATGAGCGTAACCAGATGTGGGCAGGTTCATTCAGGGTTGGACCCTCATCACACGTGAAATTTCGAGCAAATGGGACAATACATGAAGGATTTATATCAAGTTGATGTTCCATGGCGAAGGATGAAAAGTCGCCACTGCCGCGGCCTGCAACATGACAGGACATGTGTGTCACTGTGGAGATTCATCAACTTGATCGTCATGTGGCCACAAAATGGAGTTGATCAGGTCTGGAGCTTGAGGTTGGTGTTTGTCGGTGTAAAAGATGGCATTTCCTGTTTCTACAAAGGGGTGCCATGAGCAAGATTGCCTTCGAGCATATGGAGGTGTTGAGGGCGGGGCTCTTATCATGTACAGAAATTTTGAAGCAGTTTGGATGAATTATGTGGGAGAGAGAGCTGCTTGACTATGCATGGTGATGGATCAAAAATGGCAGCACCGTAGCAGCCACGCCCTTTGACCTACAGACATGCAGAGCACAATTTTCGATCAGCATGGTCTCTGGATGATCTGTAAAAGAAAATTGAAGTCGATTGGATGAAATCCCTAGGACGAGTTCGTTAAAATACAACATGTGGAAATCACGCCAAAATAACAAGTCAAAATCAAAATGGTCGACTTCCTGTTTGGAGTAGACCATTGGTGCCAGAGACTTTTATGTGCATCTGGACAACATACACATATGTACCAATTTTCATGTTCCTACTCCAAAAAAAACCCTATGGGGAGGTGTTTTTTAAAATTTCAAGGGGGCGCTATAGAGGCATTTTGTCCCCCCCCCCCCCCCCCCCCATGGGTGAAGCCCCTATTTTGGCATTTCGCGTTGACCATGTGCAACTGCCCAAAAATATCGAATTTCGGATGTGGCCAGACAAATGTGGAAAGTTAGAAGCATTTTGAAATTTGGGAAAGGGGAGAAATTGGGGCACGAAATGTCGCAAGAATAATAATAATAATAATAAACCGCGATTTCAATAGGGTCCTCCGCGGACGTCTTCGTCGTCGCTCGGGCCCTAATAATAATATTAAACAGCACGATTACAATAGGGTCCTCACAGATGACTTCGTCATCGCTCGGGCCCTAATAAACAGAGCGATTTCAATAGGGTCCTCCGCGGATGACTTTGTCGTCGCTCGGGCCCAAATAATAAACAGCGCGATTTCAATAGGGTCTTCCACGGACGACTTCATCGTTGCTCGAGCCCTAATAAAAAATCCTTGCATTTCAATAAGGTCGTCGCACCGCTAGGTGCTCGGGCCCTAATAATAATAAACAGCTCGATTTCAATAGGGTCCTCGGGTGACTTTGTCATCGCTCAGGCCCTAATAATAATAAACAGTGCAATTTCAATAGGGTCCTCCGCAGACGACTTCGTTGTCGCTCGGGCCCTAATAATAATTCCTTCAATCACCGACCTCGGTGGGAGGAGCCCTAATTATAATAATAATAATAATAATAATAATAATGATAAATCCTTGCATTTCAATAGGGTCCTCGCACCACTAGGTGCTCGGGCCCTAATTAAAGCTGCAAGCAGCGATGAACGGGGTCTCGCACCTTCATGCAACTCAGGGGGGCTGGCAGGATGTATTCTGACGTGTCAATTCATTTCTGTCAAAGTTAGACATCATATGCAGGAGTGACTTGGCATATCCCTGATACAGTGCTGGAATTACATATTTCACATTTTGTATCACTTCCTCTTTCCACTAGAGGGAGTTGGAGAGCACACCAATTATCCATCATGTTTTTATACATCAAATATACACCACAGCATTTAACTTTCAGATAAATCAAAAGGTAAGTGTTTGAGACCTACTTCCTGTCACCACTAGGTGGCACTATGACTATCAGGAAATATGGTCATATAAATGTTTTCAGGGCAGGACTATTATGAATCATGTGAAGTTCGATGGATATCGGACCGTTTATGCCAAAGTTATTGCAGTTTCGTTTTTCATGGCGAGACCTCAAAGTTCAACAGCACGTATTGACACTAATGATATGTCATGCTTGTGAACATCAAATACACACCACAACACTGAAATTTCAGGTTAATCCAAAGATAAGTGTCTGGTAAGAAGTACTTCCTTTCACCACTAGATGGTGCTATGACTGTCACTGAATATTGTCATATAAATGTGTTCAGGGTGGGACAAATATGAATCATGTGAAGTTTGGTGGACAACGAACCATTTACTCCAAATTTATAGCAATTTCCTGTTTCATGGTGAGACATCAAAAGTAAACCCTCTGCAGTGCGCGTAGACACTAATGATATGTCACATTTGTGAACATCAAATATAGACCACAGCACTGAAATTTCAGGTGAATCCAAAGATAAGTGTCTGGTAAGAGGTACTTCCTTTCACCACTAGGTGGCGCTATGACCATCACGGAATTTTGTCATATAAATGTGTTCAGGGTGGGACAAATATGAATCATGTTAAGTTAAATCATGTTTAAGTGAATGATATGTCACGTTTGTGTACATCAAATATAGACCACAGCATTGAAATTTCAGGTTAATCCAAAGATAAGTGTATGATACGAAGTACTTCCTTTTGACACTGGGTGGCGCTATGACTATCACAAAATATGGTTATGTAAATGTGTTCAGGGCAGGACCAATATCAATCATGCGAAGTTTGGTGGGTATTGGACCATTTACGCCAAAGTTAGAGCACTTTTGTTTTTCATGGCAAGACCTCAAAATTCAACGCTCCACAGCAGGCACGCCATTCAACATTGGGCAGATCCTGTAATAACTTCTGGTCACAAAGTAGTCAAGCTCACATAAACCAACTTTGGAGCAAATCTCATTAAATCTGTAGGACAAGTTTGTTAATTTACAAGCCCTGGAAATGGGCAAAAATGCACAAAAGTGGCACAAGTAAATTCAAATGGTGGACTTCCTGTTGGGTTTGGAGCATGGCTCCATGAGGCTGTTTTGTGCATGATGGAGTGTTACAGATGCGTACCAAGTTTCATACATGCAGGTCAAACCAGCTTTGGGGGCTGCTTAATTGAAATATTCTAGGGGGCGCTGTTGAGCCATCTTGGTGCATCAAAGCACAAAAATCACATCAGACAATAGGACTTGTGACCCGTGATGTGTATGCCATGTTTGGTGAGTTTTCAAGCATCCCTTGTCCCTTCAAAACAACATTGTGTTTAATGGTGAACAAGGTGGCGCCACAGTGACAGTGCTTGATGAAAACTCAAAAGTTTCATTTTTAAGTATCATCAAGGTCTCATGTTTTCATGCAGTTCGGTCTCAATCTCCAGGAGGAGTTCAAAAAAGTAGATTTTGCAGTTTTTGCCATTTTCGGCAGGAAAAAAGTTAGGCAGAAGTGGGCGGGGCCATGCACACATGATGCAGCTCCATTCAGGGAATCCATAGATATAAGGCTTTTGAATGTGCGACATACGGTGTGGGAGTTACATGCCAAAAGGCGTTGGTCTTGATTGTAGCGCACCCTGCAGGCGCCCCATTGAGCCCAAGATAGTCGGGCCCAAAGGACGATGGGCTCAGGGCGAGATCAGGACACAGGCCAACGTCTGAGCTGCAGTATTCACCGTAATGGGAAGTGCATTGAAAGTACTAAAAGATGAATGCAGTACCTCGTTGACATTGATGCCGTGTTTCTTCATGTAGTCCCTCTCATTGACCTGCCCCCCCTCAACAAACTCCATGGTCAGGATCCTCTTTGTGGACAGATCCCAGTGGATCATGGGAACCTGTATGGCAAGGTAGGGCAAGTTTATTTATTTAGCACATTTCAGCAACAAGGCAATTCAAAGTGCTTTTCATACAACATTAAAAGCATTGGGGATAGAGTGCAAAAGAAATTCATTTTAAAAGGACATTTAAATAGAGGTAAAAACACTATTCAAGAACAAGAGAATAGACAATCAAAACAAACTGAAATGTACTACATTTAAAATACAAGAAAAAAGTCTGGTTAAAGAAATGAATAAATATATGGTTTAATAAAAGGCAGCAGCAAAAAAAAAGTCTTCAGTGTCGATGTTTAAGAGCTGAGTTTCAGTAGAACCTGCAGTTTTCTGACAGTTTATTCCAGATATGTAATGCATAGAAAAACTAAACATTGCTGCTGCATGTTTCGTCTTGATTCTGGGAACAGAAGGCAGACCTGTCTTAGATGACCTGAGAGGTCTGGATGGTTCATACTGTAGCAGAAGTTCAGAAATGTATGTCGTCCTTAAACCATTCAGTGCTTTATAAACCAACAGTACTTCTTTTAAAATCATTTCTCTGGCAGACAGGAAGCCAGTGTAAAGACATCAGAACGAAAGAGATGTGATCCACTTTCTTGGTAATTGTGAGGACTCCAGCAGCAGAGTCTAAATCAGCTGCAGCTGTCTTACTAATTTTTTAGGGAGACCTTTAAAAACACTATTACAGTTGTCAAGTCTACTGAAGATACATGCATGGACAAATGTTTCCAAATCCTACTGAGACACAAGTCCTTTTATCCATGACATGTTGTCAAGGTGAAAGTAGGCTGACTTTGTAATTGTCCTTTGAAATTCAGATCTGAGTCCATGACTACACCAAGATTTCTGGCTTGGTCTGTGGTTTTTACAGACCTGCTCCAGGTTTTACCACGGATAGCCACAAAACAACTCGGGAAATCAAAATACAAAATAGCATCTATATTCGCAGTTCAATGACAAGAAATTATTTACAATATATACACCTGGTACCAGTCAGTCAGTCAGTCCGTCAATTAGTCAGTCGGGTTTGCTGTGTCAGACTTAACTCTTTTAAGACTACAACTCCTGGAGAAACTCCGACAGGGAAAAACACATCCCCATGATGCTCCCACATGCTTTTTCTTTTTTTTTTTTTAAAGTAGTAAGTAAAATGAGCCATTAAAAAAGTGCAGTGGGGTGGGGCATCGGTGGCTTAGTGGATAGAGCAAGCGCCCCATGTACAAGGTTGTTGCTGCAGCGGCCTGGGTTCGAATCCAGCCTGTGGCCCTTTGCTGGATGTCATCCCCCCTCTCTCTCTCCCTCTTTCACACTTACCTGTCCTGTCCAATAAAGGCAAAATGCCCTAAAAAAAAATATTTAAAAAAAAAAAAAAGTGCACAGTGGTGTCTTTTTTTCATCACTGCGGCAGCAGGAAGCAAGAGTTGCTGCAGTGGCTTGATTAGGGTGCACTGAAGGGACAAAAATATCAGCATGCAATAAATGAGATTTTGAAAAAGCACGTTATGATTGGACTTTAATTGTATTGCAACTAACGCATTAACACTCACAGCCTAAATAACTACATAAAGCACAAAACAGCTCCTACCCTTTCAGTAGGAATTAAACCAGTTTAGTACTGTGCCAAAGAGTCCCACCCAGTTTTCAAGTCTGTCTAGTAATATGTTGTGATTAACAATGCAGAAGCATGCATCCAGTAATACTGAGACTGAAATTCTGCCAATGTCTGTGTTTAAGCAGATGTCATTAAAGACCTTAACAGCAGTCTTAGCGATGTGGTGTGGTTGAAAACCTGACTGGAAGGCATCAAAACTAGCGCCAATAAGTTGTTTAATTGTAGAAAAACTTTATTTTCAGTGATTTTACTTAAAAACCAGAGGTTTAAAATGGGCCTATCATTGGCCATTAGAGATGTGTCTAGATTGTTTTTTTAAGAGTTACTTGAGGACTGCAGTTTTCAGGGCCTGTGGGAAGACACCTGGGAGAAAAGATGTTATTTACAATTTCTAGATGTTCTGAGGCCACACAATTTGAAGCATTTTTAGAAGAGCCTGTTGTTAGAATATTAAAGGGAAATTTTGGTTTATTTCAACCCGTCTCCTATCGTCCTAAATTTGTTTCAGGTGACTAGTGACATAGAAATAATAGTTAACATGTTAGCCGTTAGCCTAGAGACAGCCGTAGCGTCAGACCTGTTAAAACTTAATTGAACGGGCATCCTTTCAAGTGCAAAGTTAGTCCACTAAACAAGCTTTTTCTCCACAAAGACCGCCTCATATCGTTAGGATAAATGTCAGAGAACATATAGAAAACGAAATGTAAACGTATTGTCTTACCTTACCGGTGTGGTGCCATGTTTGTTGTTTACCATTTAGCTGAGGCTGCAACTGGTCCCATTCCTTGCAACAGAGGTATTCCTCTTCTGTGGGCACTGGGGTACAGCATTCACAGGTAACGTTACACCACCGATCTCCAGAGCTAAAGCTGTCCAGCAGCCATTCCTCCTCTGTCGTCCTCTACCTGTTGCGCCTCTCTCTCTCTCTCCTCCTCCGTTCTTCAGTTTCACAAAGCTCTACGTCAGTGTATTCTGGCTCAAATAAATAAGGGCGGCCATCGCCTCTCGATGTGGAAAGCCTATATACTAACATTCCACATTTAGGTGGTCTTCAGAGTTGTTGTCTTACCTTACAGTGTGTTTACCTTTTACCTCTGCTTCCCAAAGCACGGCCAAAATATTGCGAGAACAAGCAGCGATCTCATACCGTGTCTGAAATATCGCGAGAACACGCCGCAGCAGCTGCAAGGCAGAACCAGACAGTAGCCTGAAAGGTTCATTCATTTATTTTATGAAAGATTTATAGAATAATGGCTGACTTTTTGTCAGACTTCGACTTTGTGGAGAAGGAATTTGATTTTGCAGAGTTTTATGGCCGCCCTTATTTATTTGAGCCAGAGTACACTGACGAAGAGCTTTGTGAAACTGAAGAACGGAGGAGGAGAGAGAGAGAGGCGCAACAGGTAGAGGATGACAGAGGAAGAATGGCTGCTGGAAGGCTTTAGCTCTGGAGATCGGTGGTGTAATGTTACCTGTGAATGCTGCACTTGAAAGGATGCCCCTTCAATTACATTTTAACAAGTATCTAGGCTAATGGCTAACATGCTAACTATTATTTCTATGTCACTAGTGACTTGAAACAAATTTAGGACGATAGGAGATGGGTTGAAATAAACAGAAATTTCCCTTTAAGGCAGAAGGAGAAAGATTCAGTGTTCATTTCACTGAAGAAAACTAGGACTAAATTTTATTGTCAACAACCTAAAAATAGATCTTGATAACAATTAAGAGGAACTCTATGTTTCATTTTGGTTGACAAGTCCAGAAGTGACAAAAATGTTAGTAGTGGACTATCAGACATTGAAAACCATAATTATCTTCAACTGCTGCATAAGTGACAGGGTGGTAAACTCCAGTAAATAGTCTGCATGAGGATGTTGCAGATTAAGAAAGAACTCAGGCTTTAATTAAGTTATTTTTCTGCTTCTTAACAGTGAGATGGATAAGATCAGAGTTTACAATGAAACTGGGTACAAATCCTAGTTGTCTCACATTAGTTATTTGTAGTGTCAAAGTTTTTGAGAGCATAAATAAAGAGGTGTTGAGCTTTTTAAATGATGATCAGCAAGTGTGTGCTTGTAAATCAGCCCTTAAACCTGTCAAAAACTGCTAGAAAAATGACAGTTTGTAAGTATGTAGAAATTACTTGTAGTTGTAGAAAAAACTTTTTTATACAACCTGTCATCTTGATTCTAAGAAATATGTTTTGTCATATACACAGCAGGAGTAATGGCCAAAATAAAAAAATAAAATTATTCTGTTAATTTTGGATAAGCACTCTGGCCAACTAGAGTTTGACAGGATGTATTTCCACAGAATTTTCTTTCATTTTGCCAGGTTGTACGTCTTTGTCTGTTGCAACTGAAAAATGCAGAATCGAAAATAGCAAATGAAAGAGAAAAAGACAAAACCAAAGTTCTACCTCTGGATCTCTGAACACTGACCAAAGAAAGACATCTGGAAAAAGAAGTTTAATTCACAATCACTACAGCTAATTAAAGTTCTCAAACATATGTATTAGGAAAAAGGGCACAAGGAAATTAAATGATAATGGACATGAAGTTCAGTCCTGTATATTATGAAATATGAAAAATATGATTTGCAGTGTTCTGCGTGCCATCCTTTTCTGTTAGAGCAGACAAGCAGCACAGAGGAAGCTGTCATACACTGTGTGAAATTCTGACCTCTATTAACTGTATTGAGTACAATTTTAAATAAGAGGACCTTAAATTAAAATAGCATGGCTCTTTATTGTATTGTATTCTTTTCTTTTTTAAAATACTTTTTCATTTTCAGATGTGCAAAACAGAACATCAAGGTAAATAACAACCCGAACTATTACCCCTTTCTTTCCACCCCTCTCCCTCAAAGCAGGCTAGGAAAAGAAGAAAAAGAAAGAGAGAAAAAAAGGAAAATCTGTACTCTATAACAAAAAATTCTGTGGCCATCTGCGACTGCAGTCACATTATACTTAAGAAATTACAAAGAAGTCAAAGTCAAAACATTGAGGTGTCATGAGGGTCCTCTCCGCTGTGGGGTGTGATCAAGAAATGGTTGCCACATCTGATGAAATCTATTTGATTTCCCTGATATCTCAAATCAAATTTTCTCCATATACAAGGTACTTGATAGCTCTGTGAGCCAGGCTTCAAAACTTGGAGGTATCTCTTTGTTCCAGACTTTAAGAATAATTTTCTTAGCAATGACCATCCCATACTGGCCTTGACAGAACCTTCCAGTGGCTAAGAGTCTTGAGCTGTTGAGACCAGCCAAGAATGCAGAAGTTTAGTGCAGAACCAGAACATGTGTGCCAGTGTGCCCTCGGACTATGTGCATTTTACACATAGTGGTGAAGAGGATGAAAAAAATGAATGCAGTTTAACACGTGATTAATGGAGTCTACGTATAACCTTATATTGAATTAGCTGGTGTCTTGAATTAATTGAACATGTGTGTATGCTACGAAGACATTCACACCATGCACCTTCTGAGATGACGGTGCCTATTTGCCTCTCCCAGCACTCTCTCAGGTGTTGTGTACATGGAGCAGTCTAAGCTGCAAACACATTTACAAACATAGACACTAGCCTTTTGGACTCAGGTTCCTTTGTTAGAAGAGAATAGACTTTGTCAGGGGAGTAATAAATTTCAAAATTTGAAATGCTTCCTCTAGCATAGTTCCTGACCTGAAATACCTGAAAAAAATGAGATGGTTGCAATTCAAATTTGTCTTTAAGTTGATGAAATGAGGAAAAAGCATTGTCAATATACAAGTCTTTAACAGTGATCAGGCCTTCCCCTTTCCAGACAGAGAAAACAGGATCTGATTGAGAAGGATGAAATGTATGATTGTGGCAAATGGGGACAAAAATAGAAGTGTTTGCTTGTTTGTTTAAATGTTTTTTTTAATTTGGTACCACACCCTTAATGAGTTTTCTACTATAAATCCAGTCCCTTTAAATGGTCCAGGGTTTCTCTTTGTTGTATTGAGTAGTGCTGGGAGGGAAGTACCAGTAATATCCTGTTGTATGGCCAGCCATGATGGGGTAGTGTCATTAGGTTCTGTAGGATAAGCTCCTTGCCAATATATAAGTGCTCGTGCATTAGCTGCCCAATAATAATGTTGGAATAGAGGGAGCACCAGTCCACCCAATTCTTTTGACTTGCAAAGATGCTTCTTATTTATATGATGTGTCTTGTATCCCCAGATGAAAGGCATGATAATTGAGTCTGTTCTGAAAAACACATTAGATAGAAAAATGGGTATATTCTTAAATATGTACAAAAATCTGGGTAGAGTCACCATTTTTATAGCATTAATTCGGCCAATCATTGACATAGGGAGTGTTCACCAAAGTTCAATATCACTTTTAAAGTTATGGTTGGTAATCCTGTTCAGAAACACTTCTTGTTATACTGGGTGAAATGGTCCTTCCATCCTGAGAGTAGTCAATACATAATGTGTTCAGAAAAAGGAATGAAAAAAATCTAAACTCTGTGGCAGCTGCAAGCCTGTAAAAACTCTGACCAATCCCTGCCATTCGATGCAAATGGAAAGAACCAATCAGATGTCTTCATGTCTCGTCCTGCCCGAGCCCCCCTCTGTCCCTCCCTCCCTCCTCCCTGCGTGCACTTATCACGTGTCACCGGAAATATTCAGCACACTCCTCAGCAGAAATACCCAGTTAGCAGGAGTTTGCTGAACAATGGCAGAGAAAATGCAGCCAAAAGTACCACTTCCAGCGTTACTTGTAACGGCTCGCCCCGCTAAACAGGCTGAGAAAAGAAAGTCAGAGGCAGAAAAGGCTGTGACGAAAAAGGTTTTGGATAAAGCGAAAGGACAAACCAGACGTCAACATTGCTGCAGCTTTTGAATGTGGGAGACAACTGAAGGGCCTGAAAAGTGATGCAGACGTTGCTGTCTTTCTGTTGGACAAGTAATTATTTGTTTGCTTTGGCGGGATTTGTTATTTTACTCGGCTCTCCTCTGCCCTGCTGACTTCTACTGCAGTGCAGGATGCGCATTCAAGTTTGTGGGGCCGTGGCTTTGGATGGAGCACTGACGGGAGGGGGAGGAGGGGGTGGAGCTGAGAGGAGGTGCCGCTTTTAAATCTTGCTAGCTCTCCAACATTACCAACTGTAGCTTTAAAGCTTTCAGTGTATAAAGTTGATCAGATTGTTTTGGGACTGTAGTTCCAAGATACTTAATGTGGGTAGTCACTTTTACTGGTAGATTCCTGAGAAAGTTGGGGTCTGAGTCCTCAGTTAGAGGAATAAATTCACATTTTTGCCAGTTTATAGTATATCCTGATAGCTATCCAAAATTTTTAACGTGGCCCAGTAATGATGGAATGGATTTTTCAGGCTGCGACAGAAACAATATTACGTCATCGGCATACAACGCTATGTAATGATCTATTTTGCCTAAATGTATAGGGATAATTATTATTCTGGTACGTTTACTATGATCATTATCATTATTATTATTATTATTAGGGACCGAGCCTGGACGCAGAGGACTCTATTGTTTTTGCTGCGTTTATTATTAGGGACCTCGGCTGCGAGGACCCTATTGTTTTTGGTGCGTTTATTATTATTAGGGACCTCGGCTGAAGGACCCTATTGAAATCGCGCTGTTTATTATTAGGGCCCAAACGACGAGTGCAAGTCGTCTGGAGGACCCTATTGAAATTGCACTGTTTATTATTATCTATTATTAGGGTCCGAGCGACAACTGCAAATCGTCTGTGGGACCCTATTGAAATTGTTAGGGGCCGGGCGGCCTAAGCTGCCAGGACCCTATTGTTTTGCTGCATGTTCATGTTCTTCTTCTTCTTCCTCCGAGGAAATCATACTTCCCGTGCGCGAAAAATCACCAAACTTTGCACAAAGGTCCAGTCCCATGCCAGATTGCCTCAGCTGCAAAAACAGGCCAATAGTCCTGATGGTGGCACTACAGCAAGCCTCTAAACTTCAAAATTTTGAAAATTCACAAGAAATCAACCATATGTGCTACAGATTTGCAACTTTCATCAAAATGTAGCCCCAATACTGAAGAAACTTTTGTACATTTAAACCTATTGCAAATTATGAAGTCCATTTTTCAAAAACTGTAAAACTTGTTAAACCTATCTCCTCCCACAAGTTTTGCTCAATTGACACCAAACTTGCTACAGACCATCTTCAGACTGTCCTACACAAACGATCCACACAGATTTTTGATTTATCGAAAATTGAGCCTACAGTGCATCAAAATGTTTGACTGTAAACGGTATTGTAAACATATACTTGCAAATTCTTGCTAAATACATTTTCAATGTTCATTCAAAAAATGACGAAATTTTGGAGTCATGGCAGATAATGTTTGGAAAATATCAGAAGTTTATCTCAAAAACTGAATTTTTTTTACAGCATTTTGAATTTCGCTCGCATGCAAACAATTGGAGTCAATGCAAAAATGGTATTTTTAAACATCAGTTTTTCACTTATGGAGCCAATAAATCATTGTTAAAAACAAATTACCAACATCTCCATGCTGTCTAGATGCAATTTATGTATTTTCAGATTTTTGTCTTAATAACTGAATTTTTGACAGCCGTTTGAAATCTGCCTTTACACACTAACAGCTGCTGTCTTGCACACAGGTGACTGGCTTAGTCAATTTGTGAAGCTACATGTGACATTTCTGTTTGCCAATTAGCTCAGAGGATGGTTCTTGGTGTTGAAGATTGTGAGTTCAAGCCCCAGCTTGTGCAACATTTCCATATGAGAAATCTACCCAAACTTTTCATAAAGGTCCAGTCCCATGCCAGATGTCCTCAACTGGAAACACAAAACAATAGTCCTGATGGTGGCGCTACAGCAAGCCTCTAAATTTCAAAACTTTAAAATTCATAACAAGTCAACCATATGTGCTACAGCTTTGGAACTTTCACTTTGAAATTTTCTTTTCCATGGCATGGATGGCTACTGTCTGGCACCCTGATTCTTGGCTTAGTCAATTTGTGAAGCCACACATGAACTGTCACTTGCCAAGCTCAGTGAGATAGAAGATGGACCTCAGTCTCAGAAGTTGTGAGTTCAATCTTCAGCTAAGGCAGAACGGAAATTCTAATGTGAAAGTCTTATGTTCAGGCATCATGCTATGTGGATTAGAGACTACCAAGGTTAAAATAATTATGATCCAGACAGTTTTGCGGAGAGACAAATACTCTTTATCAACACTTTTCCCTGTTATCCCTTGTCTCTTTTCCCTGTTTATTTGGCTTAGCTATCAGTCAATATACAGAGTCTATCCAATAGCTACTTTTACATTTTAAAAAATGTTTTCATCTTTGTCACCATGGATAATGTTTAGCTTTAACCTAGATCAGGCCAGTTTGTTCATAATTGCTAGTAGTTAATGTTATTCTTACTTTCTTGTTCTTGAGTTTTTTCTGTCCGTTGTGTATTATGAGTCTGATCACTTCAGCCACTCATCCACAATTTGAAGGGCATGCCATAATTATATGATGTAACTTCTATGTTGTGATATGCTTTGTTTTAGTGTGTGTTGCTCAGAATTGCCTAATTTTGCCTAAAATTGCCCAGCCCCGACCATTGCTGCGCAGCAGCTATAATTATTATTATTATTAGGGCCCCAGCACATACCTCGGTGCGAGGACCCTATTGAAATTGAAGGAATTATTAGGGGTCCAACCCCACAGGGCCTGGGGAACACATATGCAAGCAGACGCATTTCCCAGGACCAGCGATGCTGGGAACCCGATTGTTTTTGTTCAGATTTTTATTACTAGTATTATACATCTTCTTCTTATTATTTTTCTGTAAGTAAAAGTGGTGCTGCAGACTGCACCGTGCAAGGGAGGGCGGTGCAATTTGGAGGGTTGGTCCAGACCCCTGAAGGGAACTCAGACGCAAAGATGTACATATTACTACTGTAATGCACTCGTCATCGGGATCTCTGACAAGAGCATACAGAGACTGCAATACATCCAGAACAGCGCTGCCAGGATCCTGATGAGGGTGCACAAACACGATCACATCACCCCCATCCTGAAATCGCTTCATTGGCTCCCTGTCCCACTCAGAATTGAGTACAAGGTCTCCCTCCTCATCCACCAGTGCATTCATGGACATCCCCCCCTATGCCTCAAGGAACTCCTCACCCCCCAGACCTCCTCACCCCCCAGACCTCCTCACACAAGCTCCACACCATGGGTGACTGGGCCTTTTCCTCTGCTGCTCTGAGGCTGTGGAACGCCCTCCCTGGCCACCTCAAGGCCCCACAGACTACTGATGTTTTTAAACGAGAGCTAAAAACCTATCTTTTCACAAAAGCATTCTGCTAATTGTCTTTTATAGGTTCTCCTTTTAACTATTTATCGTTTCTTTTCTTTTTAATAATTCTTTTTTTTTTTAAATTGTATTAATTCTAACTGTTTCAATTGCTTTTTTGTTTTTGGTTTGTTTTTTTATCTGCTCTGTAGCACTTTGAGATTGCTAAAATGTAAAGTGCAATACAATAAATTAAAAAATTTATTATTATTATTATTACTATTATTATGTGCATCTGCAGGGGGCTCTACAATCAAGGCCAACGCATTTTGGCATGTAACTCCCACAACGTATGTCACACATTCAAAAGCCTTATATCCATGGATTCCCTGAATGGAGCTGCATCACGTGTGCATGGCCCCGCCCACTTCCACCTAACTTTTTCCCCACCAAAAATGGCAAAAACTACAAAATCTACTTTTTCGAACTCCTCCTAGAGATTTTGACCGAACTGCATGAAACTTGGCACCAAGACTCACAAGATGGACCTGATCTAAAGTTATCAAAAGAATTTTGCCCGGTCAAAAAATTTACAAATTATTGATGAACACATTTTTGTAGCTAGCTATGAAAATGCGAACTGTTCCATGTCTTTGTCAAATAAAAAGCTATCAAACCCAGACCTGAGATCTTTAGTAAGAATATGACTGTAAGGGTGTGAACCTAAGTTGGTGAATATTGGCCACTTAAGGGGCACTATAAATATGGGAAGTTTATATCTCCTAAATGGCTACACCGATTTTTATGAAATTTGGTGGGTATGATGAAGGGCCATTCCTAAGGCCATATATTGAAGGTGGTCATGACTGGTCGAAGTGGGCGTGGCTTATTACAAGATAAACAACAAACATTTATTTCAGCTGATCTATTGTACAGAGGGCTGTGAAATTTATAGAGTACATGTAGAATAGGACACAGCTTCAGACCTAGGGGTATCTGGACCGGTATATGTGATACACAGGATGAACACTGTGGATCAATGAAGAGAGAAACGATGGATTAGCATCTTCACAAGGCCAGTGTCATTTTATTTCTGACACAAATCAAAATATATCTATCATTCACTCTGTCTTTCTTATGTTATATGACTCTGTATCACTAAAAAAATACATCTTTCAAATAAGTCACATAAGCACCGAATTACAGTGAGCTTTGTAAATTCAGGTACATTATGTGCAAAATAAAACATAAATAATTCACACAAAATACCAAACTGAATTTGTCACATTACTTAAACCCAGTAATGTCAAAATATCAAATTCACAACAAAAATACAAGTTTGACAGATACTGCATCAAATCTCTTGTCTTAATATTATCCATCACAAATTCTGTCAAAAAGACGCAACCTAAAATGTGGCGGCATGACTAAACCGAAGTGCAACAGCTACACTTGGGCAAAGCATACAATTAACTCATTTTAAAACACTGCGTAAGTAGTTAAACATTTTTAGCAACAGAAACCCACATTTCACTATGATAAAGCATGACTGTGAGATACATGAAATTACTTTTACGACGTTACGTTAACGTTGTTGCATGAAGTAGACTATCACCTGGATTGCGTTTGTGATCTTTACACGAACTACAGACCAAAACAATGCTTTTACATCACCAAATCATCAGAAACCACACAAAACCATTTCTTAATCCTTCATCTTTGTGTGAGTATAAACAAAAGAGTTTTAAACATGTTTATGGTACCTGTGGATCAATGAAGAGAGAAACGATGGATTAGCATCTTCACAAGGCCAGTGCCATTTTATTTCTGACGCTACGTTGGGCTTGCGGTAAATATCTCTCAGCCTAACCCACAGAAGCGTTAGAGCTCCATCTACTGGTCTGGTGGGATAACTTCACCCTGTATTCAAGTCAGCTGAATTAGTTCAGTTCTCAATGTGATATCTTAAAAATAAAAAATAGGGGGTGACTGTTTTATGTTAAAACACATTAAATCACAACATTTTCTGTCTGTTTTATATTGAAACATTTACTCAATCTGTTGCGCCTGTTTTGTTTTATATTAAAACGTTTATATTCAAAGAGCATTTTCTCAGTCCCTTACACTCTCCCCTGCTTCAAGAGATGTCTCCGGACATCTAGAACTAAACTAACGGAGGCATGTCAAATAGTCACGAGGTATGGCAACATAGTCTGTGAACTGTCTTATGGGAATGTCCAAGTCTTTCAGTCAGTCAAGTCTTATGTCACATTTCTAAGTCCACACTGCTTGGGGAAGGTAGTAACAGGTTCCAGGGGTTATTGGGTAAGCAGGGATGGGGTAAGGCACACATGCAAACATCCCATTTGCTCCCAATATCCATGGTCGGTAAGTAGGCTGTCCTAGATGTTCATATGTGAACACATCTCGGGGTCTTGCCGCTCGAGTAGACTGTCTTAAGGGCAGCTCCTCCTCAACAGAATCACTGACATCCTGCTTAGCCGTCCCTGTGTGTGTGTGTGATGGTGTCTCTGTCTTTTCAGTTTCTTTTGTACGTGACAGTCCTTTTCAACATGTTCCAATGGTAGGTCGTTTACAGGCAGGAGGAAGTTACGGTGCAGTACACGGAGGGTTCGGTCTCCTGTATCTGCTTGAACTCTATATACAGGCCCATCTCCCAGTCTCTCAACAACAAGGTGGATCTTCTTTTCCCAGTATGCACGAAGTTTGCCTGGGCCACCCCGCTCAGACAGGTGTCTGATGAAGACATGATCACCAGGTTGCAGCACGATTCCTTTGACACCTGGATGATAGTATTTTTTTCCTTTCAGGGAGCTGTTTTTGCTATTGTCTGACGTGATCCTGTATGCCTCCTGCATCCGCAAAGCCCATTTCCTTGCATATTCCTGTTTGGTCTGCGACTGCTGCTCAGGTTCAAGGTCGAACAGCAAATCGATGGGCAACCGGGGTGATCTGCCAAAGAGGAGGAAGAAAGGTGAATAGCCCGTTGCTTCGTGTTTGGTAACATTATAAACATGGACTACATGTGGAAGGTGGTCTTTCCACTCTGCTTTCCTCTCCTCCTGCAGTGTGTGGAGCATCTGGAGAAGTGTCCTATTCAGGCGCTCAATGGGGTTCCCCTGAGGGTGATAGGGGGTCGTTCGAGAATGGCTGATCCCAGCCAGCTGTTGAAGACGTTGGAATAGGCTGTTCTCAAATTCCTGGCCCTGATCATGGTGAAGTTTTTGAGGGTACCCGAAGCGTGGAATAAAGTCAGAGAAGATTTTCTCAGCTGCTGTTTTGCCCGACTTGTTCTTAGTTGGATAAGCTTGTGCAAAACGAGTAAAGTGAGCTACTAGGACTAAGATGTATTCGTATCCTCCTTTACTTGGTTCGAGGTGCAAGTAGTCAACAGAGATGAGCTCAAAAGGGGCACTAGTTGTAATTGAACCCATTGGTGCTTTCTCTGGAATGGTAGGTTGTTTCTGCTTAATACATGAGCATTGGCGAATGACATAGTTTTCGATTTCTCACTGCATGAAGGGCCAGTAAAATCTCTGTCTCGCCAGGTGGATGACTTTGTCTGCCTCCACATGCCCCATGTCATTATGCAGATGTTTGAGCACAGTTTACTTAAGTGTACTGGGGAGAGCAAGTTGTTTATGTTGTCCTGTCTGCCTGTACAGAATGTCCTTGTCCAACATGAGTCTGCTCCACTCATGTATCAGTCTCCGTGTTTCCGGTCCCATTTGTCTCTTGTCTTTATCGTTAGATTGCCATCCATTCCGTTTTAGTGTCATCACCTCACAGATAGATGTATCCCCTTCCTGGGCGGACTTGATGTCCTCTGGAGTGAACATGGGTGTACTGGTGTAAGGTGAGTTGCCATCACTTGTACACAGCTGCAATGCTGCCAACCATGGCACGTCCTTATCTCTCATCGCCTTGTCCCCCTGCCATATGGCAGAGACAACATCTGGGGGCATGACCTCAGTATACTCCCGTATGTGATCATGGAGCTTCACCGGAAATGGAAATCAGCTAACTCGCTGACCCAACGGTGGCCAACCGCGTTCAATTTGGCTGTGCTCAAAACATAAGTAAGGGGGTTATTGTCTGTGTAAACGGTGAACGTGGGCGCATAGTAAAGGTAATCCTTAAACTTATCTCAGATTGCCCATTTTAACGTGAGGAACTCAAGCTTGCTTGAATGAAGGTGATAATTTTTTTCAGCAGGCGTGAGTGTCCGCGGACCGTAAGCAATAACACGTAGCTTACTCCCTTGCTCCTGATAGAGCACGGCTCCTAGGCCGTCGTTAGATGCGTCAGTGTGTAATACGAACAGCAAATTGAAGTCGGGGTAGGCCAAAATGGGGGGGTTGGTTAGCATGTCAACAAGGCGAGATACTACAGCACTGTGTTCGGGAGTCCATTGGACGGGTGTTCGAGATGGCAATTGGCCAGTTTTGTTATTCTTTGGGGTAGTTTTGGTGGGCTGACATGTAACAGGTTGCTCACCAGACTCAACATGACTCTCTTGGAGCTTAAACAGCGGCCGGGCTATTCTGGAGAAGTCCTGAATGAACGATCGATAATACCCTAAGAACCCCAACAGAGCTCGAACCTCTCCTACATTCTTTGGTCCCCTCTCCTTCAAATGAAGCACTGCCTCTAGGTCTTTAGGATCTATCTGAACTCCCTCACTTGTCACCAGGCGCCCAACATATCTCACTTGACGCTTGAAAAACTCACATTTCTTGGGGCGTAACTTAACACCATGCTCCCGCAAACGGTGAAAAACCCTCCTAAGATCTTTGACATGTTCCTGGAATGTTTTGGAAAAACAGAGTACATCATCCAAATATGGAGAACAGCATTCGTCTCTCAGACTGTCAAAGACACCTTCCATGCATCTCTGAAAAGCCGCCGGAGCATTGGTCAGGCCAAATGGGAGGCGGTTCCACTCATACAGCCCCCAAGGAGTGCTAAAAGCCGTGAGATGCTTGGAGGACTCATCAACAAACCCCTGATGGTATGCACTACCTTGGTCGAGTATGGAGAACCATGAGTAGCCCCCAAGCGATCAGGGATTGTTTTGTTGTTCAATCCACGGAAGTTAACACATAGACGTAAACTCATGTCCTTTTTTTCTAACACAGACCACGAGGGATGAGTACAGTGAGGTGGACTTCCTGATCCACCCATGATCGAGCAGCTTTTGCACATATTCCTTCACTGCTCGATAAAGAGGCTTCGGAATGGAATTGTAGGACTTTTGAACTGGTGTTTCTTTGGTTAAGTGGATTTTTAGTTGCAGGTTTGGGATGCAACCTATGTCTGTGTTATCCTTAGCAAACACATCTGACTCACTAAACAACATATCTTTGGCTATCTGTTGATCGTCTTCACTGAGATGTGATAAGTCAACAGGGGGATGCCATTTACCTTTAGTTATTTGTGGACCTGTGTCTCCATCTTTCGTGTTTTTTGCGTCAGTCTGTTTGTCTGTACTCAACTGAGATGAGCATGCTTGGACAGTTGGTGGGGGCATAGACTCAGGTCTCCAAGGTGGACACTTGACTGGTTTCACCTAAGTAACCTTTTCCAGGGTTCCGAGGACTGTTCGCTGTGTTAGATAGATATCATGTTTAGTGGGGTTTTGAATGGGAATTTCAGTACATTTCGATGACCCACTAGGAACATCTACCAGGGCTGGAAAGAGCTCTAGACCCTCTGGGCAGTTATTCTCTGGACTGGGCTGAAACAACAACGTGCCACCCCCTGGCCAACCCCTCACCCTGCACCTAACTTCAGAAATTTGTCCTGCAGGAATGGTTATGCCTTTCTTGCCAACTTTTATGTTACACTGGGGGGATGTGTCATCAGATGCCATTATCTCTAGGGCTGAAACTAGGGCTTCTACTGTGCTCTCCGAAGCACTCAAAGCCTTTTTTAAGATAGCAGCAATATCATGCTGATCACCCTGTTCTGAATTTTCTTTGATAATCTCTACAATGGCATTACTACCTAGTAGTGAGCAGGTACAACTTTGACTGATCAGAGCAGGCACTTTAATAGTCAACTCTCCCTGACTGACACTACCAATCTAAAGATCTATTTCAGCCCATCCATCATAGGGGACTTCAGTACCATTTGCTGCAGATATTTCAAGGGGTTGTTTGTCAAGTAGGGAATCAAGTGGCTGTATTTTAACATCAGGCAGTGCTTTCTCAACCCACTCCCTCCCCACTATTGTTACTTGTGCCCCTGAGTCTAGCAGCATTTGATGTGGAACACTGTTGACTGAGCAAGAAACCATACAAAGCTTCCCTATAAGCTGGGCTATACGTGTTTTTTTAATTGGCTGACGTGGTGTATTGGACTTTAGGCACTTGCGTGCTTTGGCCCTCACAGGGGGCTTCTCACTGTTGGAGGTCACTGGCTGCCCCTATCCAGCGACCTTTTCTTGTTTCCCGACAGCTTTTTCTGCAGACAGCCAATGGCGCGGTGCCCCGCCTGACCACAACTAAAACAGTGGGGACAAGTCACTTTGCCATCTTGTACTCAGTCATTACATCGGCCCCTTGTCTGAGTGGCTGGTGGCTGGGGACAAGTGATGGGTGGTGCTTTAGGGCTTTCAGCTGTCGTGTTCTCACTGGGTTTTACAATCTGGGCCAGGTGTTTGGTTAGTGAGGACACCTGTGCAGTCAGCTTGTTTATAGCAAGACGATTAGCTTGTAACTCACTGTCAACTTTGGTCTGTTTGGTCTGGTTAGTCTGTTCGTTACTGTCATTCTGGGCTGCACTCACAGTTACTGGCCTGCTTTTAGCTGCTGTACTCAAACGCTTTAACCTCCCTTCTTCCTCACTTGTAGATTTAGTGATTTGTTCTAAAAGGACGTCATCACTAACCTGCGTGTCTGAGAGGAAGGGTTTAAGATCATGTCTAACATGCCCGTTTCTTTCATTTAACCCTTGATAGAGGGTGTGAAGGAAAGTACCCTGAACCAGCTTTCTGTCATAGTTAAAACCTGCACCACGTTGTTGTGACTCAAAAAGAACTCGCTGCTTTAGACCCATAACTCTGTAAAGAAACTGCTGCGGGTTCTCGCGGGTGGGTGGACGACAGTGTCTCTAGCTGTGTTTGTTACTGTTGATTGTCTGTCCAAAAGAGTGGTTGGAGAGGTGTCTACAGGTTGCTGAGTCAGTGACTTCTCTATCTGATGAGACACCGAGTCATCTGTTGTAGATGCTCTGGCATCTGGGTTTTGCAGCAGGTCCGTGAGCAGGTCTTCTAGATGGAGGAGTTGACTCATGCCTTCATCTTCCATAGCTCTCAACTTGTCACTTCTAATGTACTTGACAATCAGGTCATAAAGTTCTGGTTCACTTAAGTCTTCAACATTTTCAGTCTGTTTTATATTTAAACATTTACTCAATCTGTTGCACCTGTTTTCCTTTAAAACATTTGTATTCAAAGAGCATTTTCTCAGTCCCTCATACAGACGTACCATACTAGAAATTGATCTACTACTACTCTATTAGGTGGCGCTATAACAGATGCAAACACGTTTTCTCCTGTTACTTCCACATTTTAAATCACATATCCATAAACTCTATATACCCGTATTCCCTAAACAGAGCTGGATTTCCTGACAAAGGCCCCGCCCACTTCCGCTGCACATTTCCTTTGCTAAGTCGATACACATCCAAAACCTACTTTTTCGAACTCCTCCTACAGATTTTGTCCAAACCGCATGAAACTTGGCATGTAGACTCTCAAGATGGACCTGATCAAAAGAATTTTGCCCAGTCAAAAAATGTGTGAATTATTAATGACAAAAAATATCTGCTAGCTAAATGTCAGACTAAATTATATCAACAAGACACTTTACACACTTGTTCCAGAGGTTGTTCGGAGGCTCGGTGCCACATTTGGCCCAAATTGGCCACTAGTGGATGCTGTAAACCCAGAAATATCATGTTTCATAGAAGTTGATCGGATTTTCATGAAAATTGGTGAGCATGATGTGGGACAAAGTGGGCGTGACTTATTGCAACAAACAAATTCAGCCTTTCGTGCTTCCAATGCACTTCCCATTACGGTGAATACTGCAGCTCAGATGTCGGCTTGTGTCCTGACGCACGCCCCATGCCTGTCGTCCTTTGGGGCCGACTTTCATGGGCTCATGACATGTATGCAAGCTGGCACGTTTCCCAGGACCAGCGGTGCGGGGAACCCTATTGTATTTGTTAGGATTTTTATTAGGGCCCAAGCGATGACATAGTAGTCCGTGAGGACCCTACTGAAATCGTGCTGTTCATTATTATTATTAGGGCCCAAGCGACGACAAAGTCATCCAAGGACCCTATTCAAATCGTGCTGTTTATTATTATGAGAGCCCGAGCAACGACGAAGTCATCCGCGGAGGACCCTATTGAAATTGCGCTGTTTATTATCATTATTAGGGCCTGAGCGATGACGAAGTTGTCCGTGAGGACCCTATTGTAATTGCGCTGTTTATTAATATTATTAGGGCCCGAGCAACGACGAAGTCGTCCGTGAGGACTGTATTGTAATCACGCTGTTTATTATTATTAGGGCCCGAGCAGGTCTTGACCTGCGAGGTCCCTATTGTTTTTCGAATGATTATTATTAGGGCCTGAGCGACGACAAAGTCATCCGCGGAGGACCCTGTTGAAATTGTGCTGTTTATTAGGGCCCAAGCACCTAGCGGTGCAAGGACCCTATTGAAATGCAAGGGTTTTTTATTAGGGCCCGAGCACCGAGTGGTGTGAGGACCCGATTGAAATGCAAGGATTTTTTTATTATTATTATTATTAGGGCCCGAGCGCCGACGAAGTCGTCCGAGGACCCTATTGAAATTGTGCTGTTTATTATTATTATTATAATTATTGCGACATTTCGTGTCCCAATTTCGGCCCTTTCCCAAATTTGAAAATGCTTCTAACTCTCCACATTCGTCCGGCCACATCTGAAATTCGATATTTTTGGGCGGTTGCACATAGTCAGCGCGAAATGCCGAAATAGCGCCCCCTACAGATTTTCAAAATAACCTCCCCATTGGGGTTAGTTTGTCGTAGGCAAACAAAATTTGGTACACACATGTATCATACAAAGACGCACAAAAAAGTCTCTTAACATCATGGTGAAATCCCAACAGGAAGTCGGCCATTTTGTTTTGAATTTTTTCGTTATGGCGATTTCCACAACTTATATTTGAACAAACTCCTCCTAGGGATTTCATCCTATCGACTTCAAAGTTGGTACAGATCATCCTGAGAACATGCTGATCAAAAGTTATTAAAAGTTTTTCTCTATGTCAAGGGACGTGGCCGCTAGGACGTGACAAATTTTGGCGACTTTTCATTTTCTTGCCATCGAATTTCGAACGGCTCTCCTGCCCACATACTTGATCTCAGCAGCTTCAATCTTGCTGGACATGATGATGGCTCCGCCCCGAACGCCCCGATATGTTAATATCCCACCTTACTCATAGCGCCCCCCGGTGGTAACAGGAAGTGACCAGTTTTGCAGAGGGTCATGCAGAACAAGTTGGTGAAGCTATGTCTAATGGTGTCCATGTGGCAGCGCGGTGACTATCGATCTCTTGCCACGAAATACATTTGGCATTTTGATGGCTTCAACGACCTCATCTCCTCATGAAAATGGATACACAGGTCAAGAATGGCAAGCTCTTGCATCTGATAGGGGCGTCGCCCATTGGGGAGAACAAAATGCCTCTATAGCGCCCCCTTGAAATTTTCAAAAACCCCTCCCCATAAGGGTTTTTTTGGAGTTGGAACATGAAAATTGGTACACACGTGTATATTGTCCAGATGCACATAAAAGTCTCTGGCACTAATGGTCTACTCCAAACAGGAAGTCGGCCATTTTGATTTTGACTTGTCATTTTGGCGTGATTTCCACATGTTGTATTTTAACGAACTCGTCCCAGGGATTTTATCCAATTGACTTCAAATTTTTTACAGATCATCCAGAGACCATGCTGATGAAAAGTAATTAAAAGCTTTCCTCTATGTCAAGGGGCGTGGCCGCCATGGTGCCTCCCTCGCCACCAAATATGTTTGGCTTTTTGATGGCTTCACCCTCCCCATATCCTCATGAAAACTGACACACAGGTCAAGAATGGCGAGCTCTTGCATCTGATAGGGGCGTCACCCATGAGGAGGACAAAATGCCTCTATAGCGCCCCCTTGAAATTTTCGACAAACCCTCCCCATAGGATTTTTTTTTAGTTGAAACATGAAAATTGGTACACATGTGTATGTTGTCCAGACGCACATAAAAGTCTCTGGCACCAATGGTCTACTCCAAACAGGAAGTCGGCCATTTTGATTTTGACTTGTCATTTTGACATGATTTCCATGTTGTATTTTATTGAACTAGTCCTAGGGATTTCATCCAATCGACTTCAAATTTTTTACAGATCTTCCAGACACCATGCTGATCAAAAGTTGTGCTCTGCATGTCTGTAGGTCAAAGGGCGTGGCTGCTATGGTGCTGCCATTTTTGATCCATCGCCATGCATATTCAAGCAGCTCTCTCTCCCACATAATTCATCCAAACTGCTTCAAAATTTCTGTACATGATAAGAGCCCCACCCTCAACACCTCCATATGCTCGAAGGCAATCTTGCTCATGGCGCCCTCTTGTAGAAACAGGAAATGCCATCTTTTACACTGACAAACGCCAACCTCAAGCTCCTGACCTGATCAACTCCATGTTGTGGCCACATGACGATCAAGTTCATGAATCTCCACAGTGACACACGTGTCCTGTCATGTTGCAGGCTGCAGCAGTGGCAACTTTTCATCCTTCGCCACGGAACATCAACTTGATATAAATCCTTCACGTATTGTCCGATTTGCTTGAAATTTCACATGTGTGATGAGGGTCCACCCCTGAACGCACCTGCCCACATCTGGTTTCGCTCAAGCCGCCCCCTTGTGGAAACAGGAAATGCTCTATTCTACATTGACATTGTCCGATTTGCTCGAAACTTCCCATGTGTGATAATGGTCCACCCCTGAACGCACCTGCCCACATCTGGTTACGCTCATGCCGCCCCCTTGTGGACACAGGAAATGCCCTATTATACATTGACATTGTCAGATTTGCTCGAAACTTCACGTGTGATGACAGTCCACCCCTGAACGCACCTGACCACATCTGGTTATGCTCGTAGCGCCACCTGGTGGATGAACGAAACATTGCGTTTTTTTTCGCTCCTGCCAAGTTTTTTCTCCCTTCTCGCTTCGCGCCACAGCCCCCACATGCCTCAGGCCCCCGCGGTTACATGGGGGAGCGAGGGCCCAATCACAGCTGCTTGCAGCTTTAATTAGGGCCCGAGCACCTAGCGGTGCGAGGACCCTATTGAAATGCAAGGATTTATTATTATTATATTATTATTATTAGGGCCCAAGCACCTAGCGGTGCAAGGACCCTATTGAAATGTAAGGACTTTTTATTATTATTAGGGCCCGAGCACCTAGCGGTGCGAGGACCCTATTGAATTGCAAGGATTTTTTATTATTAGGGCCCGAGCACCTAGCGGTGCGAGGACCCTACTGAAATGCAAGGATTTTTTATTATTATTATTATTATAATTATTATTACTATTCCTCCAAATGAATTGCCTTTTTGGGAGGCTTAACATACCCGAAAACTCATGAAACTTTGCACACATCTCAGAACTTGTGAAAAATTTGATATGTTAAGGATCTCTTGTGCGGGTTCCAAAAAATGGCTCAGTAGCACCCCCGACAAAAGTTTGAGGAAACAGCCCCTGAAGCTAGTTTAACCTACATGTATGAAACTCGGCAGGCTTATGTAACACCCAGAGACGTACAAAAAAGCCTCTTGGAGGCATGCTGTAAACCCAACAGGAAGTCGGCCATTTTGAATTTAATGTGTAATTTTGGTGCATTTTTGGCCATTTCCAGGGGTCATAAATGAACAAACTAGTCCTAGAGATTTCATCCGATCGACTTCAAACCTTGGTCTGTCCCATCCCAAGACCTTGAAGATGAAAAGTTATCAAAAGCTTGAGTTTTCGTCAATGCGTGTGACCGTGGGATGGTGTCAAATTTAGGGGTCTCGCCACTAAACAGGAAGTAGTTTATAACTCCAGCATACATGGTCCAATCTTGCCCAAACTTCACAGGATGGATGACAGTCCCACCCTGAACACATCTACATGTCAGTAATTAGAGATAAATATAGCGCCCCCTACTGGCAACAGGAAATGTCATGTTTTAGACTTTAATGTACATCTCCTACAGAATTGACCAGATCCATCTCAAACTTGGTCAAAAAAGTCATAAGACGTTGATGACGCTTTATTGTGGAAACTGTGAGTTTTCGTCGAAGGGTGTGGCCATAGCCTGGCGGCGAACTTTGATGTTTTGCCATGATGATAAACGGTGCTTCACTCCACGTGGGAATATCTTGCCAAAACTTCACACATATGATGACAGTCCAGCCCTGAACACATCTACAGAGGAATTTTGAATCATCGCCATAGCGCCACCTTCTGGCAACAGAAAGCTACTTTATACATTCTTTGAAGTCCCTCTTCTAGCAGGTTATTCAGACCCACATCAAACTTGCTGGTCTAAGTCCTTAGACCTTGATGATACTTAAAAATGAAGCTTTTGAGTTTTCATCAAACGCTGTCACCATGGCGCCGCCTTGTTCGTCATCAAACACGATGTTGTTTTGAAGGGACAAGGGATGCTTGAAAACTCACCAAACGTGGCATACACATCACAGGTCGCAAGTCCTGTTGTCTGATGTGATTTTTGTGCTTTGATGCACCAAGATGGCTCAGCAGTGCCCCCTAGAATATTTCAATTATGCAGCCCCCAAAGCTGGTTTGACCTGCATGTATGAAACTTGGTAGTCACCTGTAACATTGTATTATGTACAAAAAAAGCCTCCTGGAGCCATGCTCCAAACCCAACAGCAAGTCCGCCATTTTGAATTTACTTGGGCCACTTGTGCATTTTTGCCCATTTCCAGGGCTTGTAAATTAACGAACTTGTCCTACAGATTTAATCAGATTGGCTCCAAACTTGGTGTATGCAAGCGTGACTATGTTGTGACCAAAAGTTATCACAGGATTTGCCCAATGTTGAATGGCGCGCCCGCTGCCGAGCGTTGAATCTTGAGGTCCGTTGTCCACCAAACTTGACATGATTCATATTTGTCCCACCCTGAATACATTTATATGACAATATTCTGTGATACTCATAGCGCCACCTAGTGGTGAAAGGAAGTACTTCTTACCAGACACTTATCTTTGGGTTCACCTGAAATTTCAGTGCTGTGGTCTATATTTGATGTACACAAATGTGACATATCATTAGTGTCTATGCGCGCTGCAGAGGGTTTACTTTTGATGTCTCGCCATCAAACAGGAAATTGCTATAACTTTGGAGTAAATGGTCCGATCTCCATCAAACTTCAGATGATTCATATTAGTCCTTCCCTGAAAACATTGATATGACCGTATTTCCTGATACTGATATTGATTTTTTTCTCATTCTCTCCCATGTAAACTGAGAGGAAAAATTTCTGGAAAACAGCTGAGGTGCAACACATTTGTAGCTTGTGCGTGTGATCACATTTTTGACATCCCCATATATAAAAAATGACATATGTGTTTGGGAGAACTGTATCTCTCTCACCATCACATTATTTTGATGACTGGAGCAATGGTTTGGGAATGGGAAGAACTTGTTTGAGAAATTTCAAACCCATATTAAACAGCCTTTGCTGATCTGGTCTCTTGTGAGCTCTCTGTGTGCCTCTCAGGTGCAGGGAAGTCATTAATCGTCATGACAAGGGCTGCACACACAGACACACACACACACAGCCCTGTGTGTGTGTGTGTGTGTGTCTCACAGTCTTTCAAGGACAGATTACAGCTGCAGAATCTTCATTTTACACAGCATCTACACATTATTAACCCCTGAGGTGCCGAAATGAGCTCTCTAGTGCCACCTCGGTACACTAAAATAGCCACTGCAACCCGTAGGAACATCATTACTTGCTCATGTGATCACATTTTTGACTCCACATACAGTACAGGCCAAAAGTTTGGACACACCTTCTCATTCAATGCGTTTTCTTTATTTTCATGACTATTTACATTGTAGATTCTCACTGAAGGCATCAAAACTATGAATGAACACATGTGGAGTTATGTACTTAACAAAAAAAGGTGAAATAACTGAAAACATGTTTTATATTCTAGTTTCTTCAAAATAGCCACCCTTTGCTCTGATTACTGCTTTGCACACTCTTGGCATTCTCTCCATGAGCTTCAAGAGGTAGTCACCTGAAATGGTTTCCACTTCACAGGTGTGCCTTACCAGGGTTAATTAGTGGAATTTCTTGCTTTATCAATGGGGTTGGGACCATCAGTTGTGTTGTGCAGAAGTCAGGTTAATACACAGCCGACAGCCCTATTGGACAACTGTTAAAATTCATATTATGGCAAGAACCAATCAGCTAAGTAAAGAAAAAGGAGTGGCCATCATTACTTTAAGAAATGAAGGTCAGTCAGTCTGGAAAATTGCAAAAACTTTAAATGTGTCCCCAAGTGCAGTCGCAAAAACCATCAAGCGCTACAACGAAACTGGCACACATGAGGACCGACCCAGGAAAGGAAGACCAAGAGTCACCTCTGCTTCTGAGGATAAGTTCATCCGAGTCACCAGCCTCAGAAATCGCAAGTTAACAGCAGCCCAGACCAGAGACCAGATGAATGCCACACAGAGTTCTAGCAGCAGACCCATCTCTAGAACAACTGTTAAGAGGAGACTGCGCGAATCAGGCTTTCATGGTCAAATAGCTGCTAGGAAACCACTGCTAAGGAGAGGCAACAAGCAGAAGAGATTTGTTTGGGCCAAGAAACACAAGGAATGGACATTAGACCAGTGGAAATCTGTGCTTTGGTCTGATGAGTCCAAATTTGAGATCTTCGGTTCCAACCGCCGTGTCTTTGTGAGACGCAGAAAAGGTGAACGGATGGATTCCACATGCCTGGTTCCCACTGTGAAGCATGGAGGAGGAGGTGTGATGGTGTGGGGGTGTTTTGCTGGTGACACTGTTGGGGATTTATTCAAAATTGAAGGCACACTGAACCAGCATGGCTACCACAGCATCCTGCAGCGACATGCCATCCCATCCGGTTTGCGTTTAGTTGGACGATCATTTATTTTTCAACAGGACAATGACCCCAAACACACCTCCAGGCTGTGTAAGGGCTATTTGACCAAGAAGGAGAGTGATGGAGTGCTGCGGCAGATGACCTGGCCTCCACAGTCACTGGACCTGAACCCAATCGAGATGGTTTGGGGTGAGCTGGACCGCAGAGTGAAGGCAAAGGGGCCAACAAGTGCTAAACACCTCTGGGAACTCCTTCAAGACTGTTGGAAAACCATTTCAGGTGACTACCTCTTGAAGCTCATCGAGAGAATGCCAAGAGTGTGCAAAGCAGTAATCAGAGCAAGGGTGGCTATTTTGAAGAAACTAGAATATAAAACATGTTTTCAGTTATTTCACCTTTTTTTGTTAAGTACATAACTCCACATGTGTTCATTCATAGTTTTGATGCCTTCAGTGAGAATCTACAATGTAAATAGTCATGAAAATAAAGAAAACGCATTGAATGAGAAGGTGTGTCCAAACTTTTGGCCTGTACTGTATATAAAAAATGACATATGCGTTCGGGAGAAGTGTATCTCTCTCACCATCACAGTATTTTGATGATTGGACCAATGGTTTGGGAATGGGAAGAACTTGTTAAATCTCCACTAAAAGAGGTCTCTTCTCTGTGTTCTGTCTGTCTCACTCTGCTCTTCTGCCAGGTGCACCTAGTTAATTACCATGGTAACCGCTGTCACACACAAACTCACAGAAACATGAAGGTGTGTCCGTGTCTACATCTTACATGCAGACATGACAGGGGCACAATCTCTATTTTAACCCTTTAGGTGCCAGAGTTTATTGAGGAAAATATTCCATTTTCATTTCAACATTTTAAAAGACCATATTAGATTTCATAAATCTCATTAAAACATTCAAATATTCAAATCATTCAAACTTTATTTTATTAAAGGCAGCTATTCAGTGTGGCGTCAGCTTTTCAACAAACTTTCAAACATTCAAATCATTCAAACTTTATTGTATTCAAGGCAGCATTGCAGCGTGGCTTCAGCTTGCAGCATTCACACCTGCAATTTCTTCAGAAATTGCTTCTCCAGTTATTATTGACTGTGAATGCTGAAAGCATTCAAACGCTATGTTCTTCTGTTACCAAAATTCTTTATTTTTCTTATTATTATTCTTCCGCCACATTTTTCAACATCAGTTATCTTCAACATACTTCAACCCATTCAAACCATTCAAACTTCTTCTGATTCAGCTTCATGAGGACATTGTCAGAAACGTTCAGATTTTTCCATAACGTTCATACTTTCCCAGGAATTCAACGTTAAAATTCCAATTCCTATTAAATCCAATGGAACAAAAACAGTTGGACCACTACTAGTTCCACAAACTTCAACCGATTCAAACCATTCAAACATGAAAACGTTCAGCTGAATTAGGACAAGACCGGAACGACTCTTCACATTCCTAACATTCATACTTTCCCAGATATTCTCAATTTCTCCCAAATCATTTTCCCATTGGGAATGATTTACGGAATCCTCAAAAATCTAAAAAGTTCACCTTTTTTGAAGCTGTAACTACCGATTCATACTTTCAGCTAGAAACTCCATTCAAAATGGAAAATATTCATCATTTTGCTGACTTTTTACATTTGACTCAACTTTTCAATCCCATTCAAACTTTCAAAAATATTCAGCATTTTCTGAAACTTTGTTATAATGGAAGTCAATGAGAAAATGCTTCAAACTCACTCATCTTCCCCCACACGGAAGAAACTCCATTCTAACTCTCAAAGGTTCACGCTGCTGTCCACTTTAAGGAACTAATTCAAATTTTCCATATCTCTTTTAGTTTTTCTACAAAGTCAGTTTATAAAACATGAAATTTTCAGCCTTTCTCAGACTTTATAATGGGTGTGTATTGCATGAGCTAGAGTGGGTGATGTCATTGCTAGAGTGGAGAGCAGCTGTGAACTCATCAAGAAATTTTCTCTTCAACTCACTCATACGGCCACAATTTTCACTGTACATACACAATTTATACCAAAAAACGTAGGAAAATTTGTCCTAGTCACAGAATTGTTGACATGGAATCTCTCACACGTACACATTTTTGCTGAGTGGTTCCAAAGCGAAAGGAGCGCTGATTTTTTTCTCATTCATTGGGAATGGGAAGGACTTTTTCGAGGAGTTCAATCCCATTATAAATAGCCTTTGCTGATCTGCTCTCATGAGCTCTGTCTGTGCCCCCCAGGTGCAGGCAAGTCATTAATCACCATGACAACGGCTGCACACACAGACACGCACACACAGCTCTCTTTGTGTGTCTCACCATCTTTAAAGGACAGATCACAGCAGCAGAATCTTCATTTGAAACAGCAAATACACATTATTAACCCCTAAAGTGCCAAAATGGGCTCTCTAGCGCCACCTAGGTGCTCTAAAATGGCTACTACGGCCCGTAGGAAGGTCGTAGAAAGATCAAACCAAAACTTGCGTGTTTGACTTACAAATCACGTGCTGACACCCATGACCTAAATCCAACAGGAAGTGAGCTATTCGCCCTTTCAAAGTAAGATTTCGCCTCAAACGTGCTCTTCTTTAAAAAACATTTCCTACACCGTTTATCATATCTGCTTCAAACTCGCACACATGACAGATCAACTCGTCCTAATCAGATATTCTGTATAACTTTGTCATTACTCGAATGGTTTGGATTTTATGGCCTCTTACATGTGATGTCTTAGAAAAACCTCCTGACGATTTTCGCGCCACCTAGACACACTAAAATGCCCACTGCGACCCGGACGAATGTCGTAGAAAGACAAAACCAAAACTGGCTTGTTCGTCTCATCAAGACGTACAAATCACATGCTGCAAGCCTTGACCTAAATCCAACAGGAAGTGAGCTATTTGCCCTTTCATAGTAAGATGTCATTTTTCAAAAATTCTCTTAGTAAAAAAATATTTCCTCCTACACCGTTTATCATATCAACTTCAAACATGCACACATGACAGACCAAGCCCTGCTAAACAATTCCTCTGAACAACTTTGTCTTTACTCGAACGGTTTGGATTTTATACCCTCTTAAAGGTGATATGTCACAAAACCTCTTGACAATTTTTGCACCACCTAAACACACTAAAATGACCACTGTGGCCTGGAGGAATGTTGTAGAAAGATCAAACCAAAACTGACTTCTTCATCTCATTGAGACCTATAAATCACACACTGACACCCCTGACCTAAATCCAATAGGAAATAAGCTTGTGCCTCTGAATGTAACATGAGCAAATGTGGAGAAATTGTCAGCTGTGAGCTAGACATTGTAAACTTGCGACCGAGATCGCATTTTTGACTCGACAAACATAAAAACTATATGTCTGCGTTTGGAACGAGTGTATCTCTCTGCTGGTATAATCAGATTGACAATTGAACCCATGGTTTGGGAATTGAAGGGAGGAGTTTGACACATTTTAAAGCCATCTCAATCCGCCTGCTCTCACAGCTTGTCCCTCACTCTCAGTGACAGACTCAGGATGTTTGAAGGGCAGGGGCGAAAAGGAAAAAAGGGCACCTAACACATGACATGGGGCCCCACTGGTGCGCAAAAAACTAAATTGGACCTCCTAAACATGCTCAAAAACTCACTAAAATTGGTACGCGTGTCAGGACTGGCGAAAACGTTGATAAAATGAAAATATTAACCCCAAAAGTGCCAAAATGGGCTCTCTAGCACCACATAGACACACAAAAATGGCCACTGCGGCCCGTAAAAATGTTGTAGAAAGATTAAACCCAAAGTGGCTTGTTCGTCTCATCAAGACCTACAAATCACGCACTCACACCCCTGACCTAAATCCAACAGGAAGTGAGCTAGTGCCTCTGAAAGCAACACAGCAAATGTAGAGAAATTCTCAGCTGTGAGCTAGAGTGGAGAGGGGTCTTAAATCGTCTAAAACTTTTGTCTTTATCTGTCTACGTGAGCTGGAGGCCGAAACGGCGTGAGTCCGAGGTCCGCCCCAACGCTGCTTGCAGCTTTAATTTTTGGATTGTGTCTGATGATTACTGCAAGGGGCTCAATACACAAAGCCAACAACAGAGAGCTCAGAGGGCAGCCTTGCCAAACACCACGGTACATACTGAAAGGGTGAGATCTGTCTGAATTAGTGAGGACTAATGCAGTCGGGTGCGCATAAAGCATTTCTACCCATTAACCAAAATTTTCGCAAAGGCCAAATTCTCTGATGGTTAACAGCATGTATTTCCAATCAACTTGATCAAATGCCTTGTGCGCATCAAGTGTAAGTACTGCAGATTTTGACTTATTTTGTTTACTGTATACAATATTTAGTAATCAACGGACATTCCTGGGAATAAACCCCACCTGGTCTGGCTGTATTATAGTTGCTATATGTTTATTCAATCTATTTGCTAAAATTTTTGTAAACACTTTGAGATCACTGCCGAGAAGGGCGATAGGCCGATAAGATCAGTCGGTCTGATCTTTATCTTTTTTCAAAATTAAAGAAATGTTTGCAGCATGTAATGTATCTGGTAATTTTTTATTGATTCTTTAAACATTCTCAGCAACAGAGGGGCCACATAGTCAATAAATGCTTTGTAGGAATCAATGCCAAAGCCATCAGGGCCAGGTGACTTTCCACTTGGAAATTCATATACGTAATAACCTCCTATAATGTAATTTCAACATTAAGTTCATTTTGCACATTGTAATATATTTTAGGAAGTGGGAGGGAGCGCAAAAATTGAAGAATATCCTCTTCTGCTGCAGAACTTTGGGATTTATATAAATTTTCATAATAATTTCTAAAGCACTTATTTATTTCAACAGCATCTGTAACAAGAGAGCTCATATGATTTATAATTTCGTGGATCTAGCTCTGCTAGCCTGCACACCTCGTAGCTGCCGTGAGAGCAGAGGGCCAGGTTTATCCCTCAACTCAAACTGTTCATGCCTTATTTTCAACAGTAAAGTATTAATTTGATGAGAGAGAATACTGTTATATTCATGTTTTAAATTAACAATCTCCTTTAAAGGGCCAGTGTGTAATATTTGGCATGGTTTATTGTCAAATCTGAATCTGAATCTGAATATTCTACCAATTAATTTGTCTATATAAGTGTATAATCACTATAAAATAAAATTTGTTTGGTTTTCGTAGCCTTATAATGCTTTTATATACATATATATAGCAAGGGCCTTGCTTTGGAGAGGTCGCCATCTTGCGCCGCCATGTATGTACAGCAGACCGAGCGGACAATCCAGCCAGCCAGAGAACGCGTTTCGCATGTATAAATAAACCAACGAAGACAGCGGAAGGAAGGAAGAAGGAGGAGGAAACAGCAGAGAGTGTTAGTAGTTCGTCGATAGAGAATAGTGAAAGGTTTTTTTAGTTATAAAGTTTGCGAATGGACCACACTTACCACGCAACAGGAGAGAATGAACCCAAACCGTCATCTGCGAGGAAAAGAAGACGCAGCTTCACTCCTTGTGATGCACTCTCTGCAGCGCTTTTCCTCCTGATGATATATCTCCCCAACGATGGCAGCACCGAATCCCATTCTGTGCAGCAAAATGGGAGCGGAGCATTCAGCCTCCCTTCTCGCCCGCTCAACATCCAAGACATGGAGTTCCTCATCTGTATGCTCCGGCTCAAACAGGTATGGCTCTGGGTCTGTGTCCGCTACAAGAAACTCTTCAAAATCGCGTTCAAAGTCGTCCATTGCAGCTACTATAGTCTGGAGATATTGCTAGGCTAAATAAACAGCTGAGCTCCGTTTACAGGCTAAGCTGTCAGTCAGTGTGCGGCCTGGAGATTGGTGGAGCAGAGAGGGGAGGGGGCAAAGCGATGGATAAGAAGTACCCGCTAGGTACTGTAAACGAGTATGTGTGTATGGAGTGTGTGTGTTACGCTAGAAGAGTCAGAGTTTTACCCCCTGGAGTGTTACCGGAGTTTTTGGAGTGCTCAAATAAACTGGCCTTTTTCCCGAACGCTACTCTGGTCTCTTGCTCGTGAATGATTCATTACAATATTGTAACATGTAGATTTCTAAATAAACATTCACCTCATCGCTAGATAGACCTACTCCTGAAAAACACGTGTCTGCGCAAGGTTTTTTGTCCCTACAAGGCCACCGTCATTTACCCGACGGGAGGGGTGAGTGAGTGAGCCCTGCAATCTAGAATTTGACCACTGATGTCACTGTTTTCAACAGTTTTCAACCCATTTTACACAGTTGCCCTTTAATAACGATAAAGATGGAGCCTCTCGATACTGTTTTTCAAGTAGGGAAAGCTGGGGATTTATAACTGATAACCTTTATCTCCTCTGTTTTTTTTTTTATTTTTTTTATGCAGCTTCATAGGATAAAACAAAAACTTTTAGTACAACCTTGAAAGCTTCCCGTAAAGTCGAGTCTGAGACATCGCCTGTATCGTTAAAAGCTAAATAGTCCTTTATTGAGAGTGAGCATTTCTCCAAAAATATTTTGTCATTGAGAAGACTTGGGTTAAATCGCCAATTATAGTGTGTTTTTTTCCATCCAAAGTCCATACCTATAGTAACAGGGCTGTGGTCTGAGATTAGGATGTTGTGATATTTAGATGACTTGGTAATTGCTGTTAGCTTAGAATCAATTAGAAAATAGTTAATGCTTGTGTATGTGTTGTGAACTTGTGAAAAGAAAGAATAATCTTTCTCTGTGGGATTGTGAATCCTCCAGATATCAGTCAAATTGAGTGCCTTCATCATTGTGGAGTCTCAAGGACTAACTGGGCGTGATGAAGACCTGTCCAAAAAAGTATCTAAAACATCATTTAAATCACCACCTGCAATCAAGTTGATTGTTGCTAGATTGGGTATTAAATGGGAGACCCCCCGGAAGAAACCAGGATTGTCAAAATTTGGTGCATATAAATTAAGGAAGGTAACGTGAACAGTCAAAATAGTGCCAGTCACAATTATAAAACGACCATTTGGGTCAGTTTTAGTTGAAGTACGTTGGAAGGGAATACTCCTTTTAATTAAAATTGCCACACCATGTGCTTTAGTTGCAAAAGTTGACTGAAAAATTTGTCCATCCAGCTACACCTAAGTTTTAAGGCCTCCGTGTGTTTAATATGCGTCTCTTGTAAAAACAAGATATCAGCATGCAAATCAGGCAAGAGAGAGAATATCTTGGCTCTTTTGGATGGGTCCCAGATAGCATACATACATCTGGCCGACGTCGGCCTAAGGACGACACATCAGCCCTTAATTTATAACGTCTGACAAGCGTCGGCCGCATAGGTGGATATCTTTAAATTTAATACTCTTTTGTCCCAGCTCATCAAACGTCTCTGTTACGTCGGCTTTAGGTCGGCCCATACCTGCCCACATACGGAAGTCGCCACGGAAGGCGGAATTTCATCTCCGCGGTCTTTGTTTGGAACTGAGCTCGCAGGTCGCAGCATATCACCGCAGTTGGTTTCAGGTAAGCTAATTGGAATAAGTTAGCAGAAACTAGCTATGTTGTTTATTCTGTGACCGTTAAAAGAGGTTCCTGGTGAGTGATGAGGCACGACTTATATAGCACAGGTCCCCACCAGCTAACGTTATCTTTCGTTAGCTGTTAGCTAGTTTAGCTCATGTTAGCTAACAGACTACAGCTGTGGTGTTTTCATTTCATTTTCCCTAGTTGACGTTATCTATTTATCTGGTTATCGTGAGCGCTCGTTTTGGGTTAAAGTGGAAGTGCCCGGAGCTCCCGGGCCCGAGCTTGAGATTTGGGATCCACTCACCTATGGTGCCACCCGGCCTGACCTCCGTGGCCCTCCCTGGACGGATGCTCAAGTGTGGGGGAAAGCAGCAGAGAGGACCGCAGAGGTCTGGCCAAGTGGGCTGACACTGTGTATCCCAGAATGGGTGTTCAAGTGTGGGTGAGAGGAGCGGAGAGGACCACGGAGGTCAGGCCAGGTGGGTCGACACTGTGCATCCCAGAACTGGTGCTCAAGTGTGGGTGAGAGGAGCAGAGAGGACCGGCAATGGTAATGTATAGTTATCTGGGCTTCATCAATCAAATTATGCGTTACTGCCCAACACTGATTATAACTATTTTATAAGAAAGTAGTATTTGGGTATAGCAAAAAAATAAAAATAAACTTCAGGTTGCAGCCTCTGCTCGGAAAATTAAACGGTCCTAAAACTGCGGTCCTGAAACTGCAGCCTCCGGTACTGCAGCTTTACCTTACTCGATTTTGCGGCTCCGTGTGAATGTAGATCGTTTCAATAACATCGGCATATAAACACGGAAGTTTTCTAAAACGCAAAGGACAGATGTTTCTGTTTTTAGAGAAACCGTTGTCGTCTAAACAGGGCCATAGTGAAGTTTAAGGATGCATTCAGGATGTTGTTAATGTGATTTTATGGGCAATTTATCAGTCGAGGTCTCCTCTGCAAAGCAAACTGACCCAGTGGCTACAGGTTATAGCGCAGTTTTGAAACCACTGTTTTTCCGAGATGAAGGACTGATTGTTGAGCTGCTGTTAACAGTTAACGGAGTTAACGGATCCCGTTGTTTCACTGTTTCAACACTAAATTAAGCACAGTGACGGACCCAAACCCTTCAATCTGGCTAAAAGACAGCTAAAATGCTAAAAAAAATAAATAAAAATTCAGTGGTGAAGTTTTTGATTTGTTTCTTAAAGTGCTTATCATCTTTTCTGTCTCTTGCAGGCTGCCAGGAGAAGCGGACTGGCCGTCAGATATTGTTTGTGGAAATTTGAAAATAAAGTTTCTCAAATTGACTTTTGTCTCTTCACTGTGCACACTTACACATGAAATAGGGTAACAGTTAGCTATTTTTGAATGTTAGCATTGATTTCTTACATTGGATGGTGAAATATTTATAGTTTGAAAGGTCCGACCTAAATGAATAAAGGTGTTAGTTAAAGCAGCTGTGCAGAACTTTTTACCATTTATAAAACTGTCCCTAGTTTGTATTACCCCCCCTTTGAAGATCCGCATATTTATTTGAACCCAACAGCGACAAAAAAGCCTTTCTCTATATGACTATTTAGCGTAGCCTCGGTCGGGTTGGACAAAGCGGAAGTCAGCAAACCAGAACACGGCACCCAGAGGCGGAAGTAAGTCTGCACGCCCACAGCGTCCCACAGCCATTAAACCGTAGTAGAAGTAGGAGCCGTGTTTACGAGTAGGATTTAAAAAACAGGTTAAATGACATGTAGTAGGGAGTAGTGAATGATTTCGGACACATTGCACACTCTTGTACAGGAGGTGGTGGTATGCACCTGGAAGTTGTTTGTGATCCGCCAATAAATTGAGAGAAGAAGAAGAGCCGTGTTTACAGAGTGTTCTTTGAGTATGCGGTACGCAACGCGCATTGCTGAACACATAACAGTTTTACCAGATGTATCTATAAGGACTTGGTTGTACTTTCGATGTCATGGTGGATATAGAAGGAGCACCATCTAAAAGAAAAAGAACAGAAGAAGGCTAAACGGGACGGTGATAGGGCTCGAGCCCAAACGCATGTAAACCTCGGTCAGGCATTCACCAAATGGAGAGAGCTGAGAGATATGAAAGGTTTTAAAACTGATCCCCAGTTGGACCTTTTCCTAATCAACAGGTATGTAATTTTTGTTTTTATTTAGAGAATATACCGCAACTTGTTAGACATTGTTTCACTTCAATATATGATGACATGGAAGTCATAAACAAGCTAAATGTAACGTTAGCTGATGTGAACCGCTTTTGTCTAGTAACGTTACAACAAACGCCAAAAAATTATCTGTGACTGTGACCATGAACACAAATATACAGCAGGCAGTTGTCCTCAGTTTATAAGAAATTCAGAGCTACACCAGAACCCCCGTGGCCCAATTGTTGAAAAACGCTCGCTAAAGTGCCCTCTTGGACCTCTTGGTCCAATGTTTTCACAATGAAAAAAATGATAAAATTACACTAAAATGATGTATAACAAAGCTTTCATACAGCTTTGCACACACATTACTCTTGGATAGATTACTCGCGAATGCAGGGTCACACAGAAATGCCACGCATATCACATGAAAGCGCAGGGCTGGAGTTTTCCAGTGATACCACAGACATCATTGTGCTGTCATCCCATCACGCTATAAATATAAATACAATCCATGATACAGATCTTGTTATCAGTCACTTCATATAGTGAGGAATAATATTATTACTATTTTTCTGTTATCTTAGGTGTAAATATTGCATGTTTCTTTCAGATAAAACACATTTTTGACTTGTGAATGAGTCAATGGAATTTCTTGCAATAATGAAAAAATGCTGGAAATCACGTCCGCCTGGCACAACCACATGTTTTGGACAACTGTGAAGTGACAGAATCTCCCAGCATCATGGTTCTTATATTGCCAGATTCCAGAGAGTCTCCCCTCTTCATATATGGCAGATTATGTTAACTTCCAACTTGCTATGGTGAGATACATGTAAAAATGTAATAATTTAGTAACACGGATTTGTTTTTTTTCATTGCTATAAAAATGTATATAAAATAAAAAATATACACAGCAGTGCAGGCAGGCCTGTGTAGCCTAAGTGCATACATAAGTCATACCACATCCGTAGCGTTGGTGGTGTCCGGGTCACTCGGCGCTTCCAGCTGCTGCAGGCTGCATGTGTTCATCAACATAGGTGGCTGCCTTCTTTGGTGATTCAAATGTTTTGGTATGTCCAGCATGAGTGAAAGTCAGACGCGCAGGAAACAAAAACCCATGGCGGATACCAGCTTCCTTGAGTTTCAGTCGAATGGCATCAAACTCCTTGCAGTCCATCACCTCTGCTGTGATGTCCAGAAAGATCCTGATGCGCTGCCCATCATAGTTTAGCGAACCCTCATTGCGAGCTACCCGGATTATCTCCTCTTTCACTGTGTCACGGTGTATCCTGGCAATCATGGTTCGTGGCCTGTTGCTTGGTGGGCAGATGCAGTGTGTACAATTCACTTTAATTCCCTGGGGGGAAACATTCAACTCCCAGGAGTATGGGTAGCAAGGCAGACACAAATGCAGTTGGAGAGCCTCTTTCAATTTTCTCAGGCAGGCCCACAATTTTAATATTTTGTCTCCTCGAGCGGCCCTTCAGATCGTTCACTTTGGCTTTCAAGAGTTTATTTTGTGCACACAGCTCACCGTAACTTTTTTCAAACTCGACCAGACGTCCACCAAACTCTCCGTGCCATTCTTCCAGGTTGATAATGCGGGAGGTATTGGCAGCGACAGCATTTTTAACCCCAGCGAGAGTTGTCTCCAAGTTGTCGAACCTCGTGTTCATGGAGTTTTCCATCCGTCTAATGGCCTTCAGGATGGGCGACAGGGAGGCATCCTCCTCTGGTGTGTCTGTTTGGCCACACCCAGGGCTAGTCGAGCCAGGTGAGTTAGCGTTAGCTGACTCGGTCAGCGGGTTATCTTCGATCTCAGAAGGAGACTCGTGGGCTTTCTGGGTCGGTTTCTTTTTTGGAGTTTTATAAACCAGTTTCACCATCAAAAAGTGCAAAAAAATGAGTGTTAAATATTTATATCAAGTTAGGGTGGAGCAGCTGATAAAAAAACACAACCTACTACATCGCTGGCTCTCTAGCACCCCAGTTGTATTGTATTCTTTTTACAAGCTGCTTACTTGTATGTGTTCACACATGGGATCAAAATACTAAATCCCACTGTGAAGTCCATAGGCCTGTCATTATTAAAGGAAGTCTTGTAAGTTTTTTTTTATTTTATTTTACCTACTGTGTTAGCCTGAAAACCAGACAAATCTGTGAGCTCATGTTTTATTTGCTCTGACAGATTTGTCTGGTCCCGCTCCTGTTCAAACAGATTTCCACTCAACACTCAACCTGGTCAGTCACAGTTTATCTAACATGGGGCAGGTCTGGTAAAATGACTGACAACTTGCGAAACCTTTGCTCTTAATGCAAATACATAATTTCTTCATTTCTCAGTCATGCACCCCTGCTCCAGGGACAGGACAAGGAGCATAAACTGAGCTTAGTAAAGAGGAGCTCCACTGAAGCAAAAACAATCAAGATGGCTCTGGAACTTTCTGCTGAAGTACTATTGTCAAATCTGATGGCAAAAATGGCAACACTTGTTCACAGACATGTTGACAATGCTACACCATGACAGCTATTCTGCATGCTGAATTCTGTTTATATTTGTCCATTGCTCAGCATTACCTAACTTTTTGTGTTGATCTGATTGGTTGTGGGTCTCTCCATCTGGCCAATGATAACGCCCCTTGAAAATCAAAAATTAACTGAGGGCTTCCAGACTAATTTGCATTTTCAAATTGGTTTGGTGATACATCACTATGTGTTTACCTTGAGAAAGGGGAAGCGGGCAAGCATGTTAGCCATCCTCTCAGCATTTTGTCCTTCATTAAGGAAGTCCAGTTCTAATGGCATGTTCTTCTTTGCCTCTTCCACCAACCACATGAAAGCAAAGTCTGGGAAGAGCCAATGGACCACCCTCAACAGTACCTACAAAATCACAAATCAGGATGAGTAAAGTACAAGAAAACAAACATGTACATGTGCAGTGATGTCCTGTCAATGGCTGACATTTTATATCAGTGTGTACCAGGACAAATGTACTTGATGGGATTCTGTATTGAAAGGACCTGGAAAGTCAAGTCTGAGGACAGAAAGCTGCTGTTAAACAGCTCTATGTACCGTCCTTTAAGACCTCAAATTGTGCTGTGCTTCTGTCCAAATTGTTCAGATGTGTTTAACCACCTGTGAAAAAGGCACTCCAAATTTTACACACATGGATCAGTTTGTCAGTCAAGGTTGGTGCCACACGGTCTATGAAAACGGGCATGAAATGTTTTATGTGGCTTGAAGGAGTTTTGTCAAATTTGATGGTGTTTTAAAGGTTGTCTCAGCTTGGGCTTAAAGCAAATTTATTGCCAGACAAAAATGTTGACTTAAGATGATTCCACGAAAACCCTGATTGTGTCAAATCTAAACACTTCTCATTTTCTACATTATCTTTATATGACAACTAGAGAATGGTTAAAGGACATTTTCACTGTTATTTCACTGTTATACAATACCAGTCAAGTGACAATATGGACATAGAAACCATTTTTGCTTGGTGCAGTCACTCATCCTGTTCATAGAATTCACTTAAATTCACCTAAAATGTCTATCCAAGGCATGCCCTAAGTAAATTCAAGGCTGTTCTTGTTCCATGTGTAGTACATGTACATGGTCTCATTTGAAAGGTAACAAGTGTTTTTCCCAACATTCAGAATCACTGTAAGTGCTTCTGTCCTTGAGTTATATAAGTTTCAACACACTGAAATAAAAGGTTTTTATCTATACCTGAATATTTTATTTTAAAAAAAGCTGCATATGAGTAGAACTTAGACTTACTGGGAACATAGCATAAAGCTTTACCCAGTCCAGAATTGTAAGTAAATAAAAATATCACCAAAAAAAATGTTTTCCTCAGGTTTTTTTCACCACAACAGTCCAGCACATTGCCTACATCATTGCAGACGCTGCGTCAAACTGCCTATCCATCTCGTGTTCCATTTTACTCTCACTTGTGAACAAGACCCTGACATATTTGTAATCCTTTGCTCGGAGCAGTAACTGTCCCAACCCAGAGAGGGCAATCCACTGTTTTCCAGTTAAGGACCATGGCCTTAGACTTGGAGGAGATGTTCCCAAGTGAGGATAAAATGGAGCATTAAATGGACAGGCAGTTTGGTGGGGTGTCAGCAGTGATACGGATGCTGAACAGGATCATCATGGTGAAAAGCAAGCTGAGCTAGAAGGTAAAGCTCTTATTTTTACTGGTCCATCTATGACCCAACCCACACCTATATGGTCACGAGCTTTGGGTAGTGACTGAAACAATGAGCTTGCAGATACAAGCAGCTAAAATGAGTTTCTTTGTACATCCAACATGCTAGCACACATTTGACAGCATCACCCAAATGGGCCAATCAACAGGATGAGGAAAATTCACAGCTTTTATTTTCCAGCTTTTATATGGAAAAGCAGAATGGGATACAATGTAGACACTGTAGACATGTGAATGTGAACATATTGAACAGGCTAATGCACAATACAACATCATCCAGTTGTGCCGATCTCCAGCACCCTTCTCTAATATATCCTATAATGACAAGACACAAAAACTTTGAGGGGTATTTTTTCTGGTGGTGCACTGACAGAGGTGGTTTAGTGTAGATGAATGAAAAATGAAGACAGTGAACAGTTTATTTTGGGTGGTAACACATTACGTTACAATGTAAACTTAATAAACTAACTGACATCCCATTGGTTAAGCATTAAATTTATTTGCCGTTGCTAAAACAGTGATATATATTGCTGTTTGGTTTTGTTTTTTAAATTTTATTGCGTAATGCAGTGATAACAGAGCAAGTAAAAACAGATGCAGAGACATGTAGACGATTAAGGAAGAAGATTACATGAAGTAAGAAAAAGGGAGATTCAGAGATTCCGTGATTTGAGTTTGTTCATGACTTTATGACTTTAAGACTTGTTTGTAGAAAACAAGTGTCGCACACTCTTGCGCCATATGCACTTCTTTTATTTTGATGACAGTTCAGCCTTTGGGCCGCCTTCAAGATCAACAAGCATATTGAGACACAGGTACACTTATCTGTTATATGTACCACACCTTTGTTACACACCTGATGCCGATTAGGTGATCATGCTACACCATTAGGTTGAGAAAATCACAGTCACATATACAGTCACACAGCTGACAGTGGTTAGATAATCATGCCACAGCATTAAGCTGAACAAAGAAACAGTTTTGAAGCCCTCAATAATTCAATACCTTTAAACCAAAATGTTGTCAGGAGCTACAGACAATCACACACAGTATGTATATATATATATATATATATATATATATATATATATATATATATATATATATGTATATATATATATATATATATATATGTCTAAGTTGGATGACTTAATGTTGATTTTTTTTTTTTTTAAATTGAGGATGAGTGATGTATTGCTGTAATGTATTACTTTTGTAACTTGTTACCTCCAACACTGGTTGTTAAGAGAGAATAACATGCATCATATTTGAGGCCAGTAAGTCATAATGTCTGTGTCTCCACTGTGACACCACAACATTTCATTTATTTCTGTAGTTCAGTAGTTCAACATTTACGGACTCACCTCCATCACCACTATGTCCTTGGAGCTCTGTTTCTGGACTTTGGGGTGTTGGACCTTGATGGCCACTGTCCTCCCATCATGCAGCACAGCCTTGTGGACCTGGGCTAAGGAGGCTGCACCCTGAGGCTTCTCCTCAAAGGTGACAAATAACTCTGACAGCTGCAGAAGAGAGATAGGGATGCAGAAGAAAAGAGTGGGAGAGAAAACGGTGTGGAGTTGGGAATAGGATCATCAATCTGACCATCTGTCTTTACAAGTTATTGTAAGTCACTGTACAGCCACAGAGAGGTGGACATGGGGGCATAAATGTGATTTATTCTTTCAAGTTCTGCTTTGGCCAAGTATGGATTTGTAATGTCATGGCAATAACAGCAAATCAGCTGAAATGTGATGAGCTGATGATGCAATAATGTAATGATGATGCCTGTATTAAGTTTGTTTTTGAGATAACTGACCTGAAGCAAAACTGAATGAGACTAAGAGGGGACCAAAAATGTGTTAATAATGAGAACAGAGGGGTGGGGGACTGAAACACAGTTTACAACCAGATGACAGGGATTTTCATTGACACTATTGGTGTGTCTCAAATCACGTGCTTCAGTTAGTACACTCCCATGCAGTATACTATGTGCATTATGTACTTATTGGCGTAGTATGCAAATTTCGACAGCGTAGTGTTGTGCCTAATTGTAACCGGCCAATGGAGCATTAATGCCACTATTTGCCTGGCCTCCAAACATAGCAAAATAGCATTTGCATTTGCATTTGCGTTATCGTTCGCGGTACCAAATCATTACAGACTGCTAAATTAACCCAATAAACATACTGCTGGCTTATTTCTGACAGAATAGTGGTGCTCAGTGCAAAAAACACATGTGTAACTTAAATTTGTACAATGCAGCAACATTCACGGTCGCACAGTCCTTGGCCCCCATTTCCAGTTTGAAAAGTGGTCCCTCCCCTTCCGCTACGTAGCCAAGATGGCGACTATTGAGGGCGAGAAGTGTCCATATTTCCACACTCAACTTCTTGATCGTTTTGAGTGCACCATCCGGGTACTCATAGTGCACTGCATTTTTCCATACTTCTCAGCGTGAACGCACTTATGCACTCAAAATATTAAGTGTATGTACAGAAGTATGCGATTTGAGACACAGCATATAATATGACTACAATGAATTTTCAAATCGTGGTCCTCACAGGGTTCCCACACATTTTTTAATGGACAAAATTTTTCCAGTACTTTTCAAGGACACATACTAACATTTCCATGACCATTCACAACATATAACACAAACAGATTTGTATAGTACACTTTATGCCAAATGTTAATTATGTTATCATAGGCAGTCCGCAGACAGGGGAGCAGGAGAGCTCCCACAGTGGGGGAGTGACAGTCGACAGTTCAGTTGTTGGTAAATTTTTTCAAAAAACAAAAAAAACAAAAGAGCATCATACTTTCATACTACCATGCACTACTTCCGGAGCAGTTAAAACAAAACTCAAAACTGTGGTACACTTTTTAAGTTTTAGTTTTCCTCAGTATTTTAAGATTTTTTTTAGTTTCAAAATAACAAAAAAGGAAAAGGGCACCCTGCACGGTCAGTACTTAGTTGTGCCCCCTTTGGCAAGTATCAAGTCTTCTAAATGCATTTGTTGCCAGCTGAGAGTCTTTCAATTAATGTTTGAGGTATTTTCACCCATTCTTCCAGCAAAAGGCTTCTAGCTCTATGAGATTCTTGGGTCGTCCTGCATGCACTGCTCTTGTGAGGTCTATCCACAGACTTTTAATGATGTTTAGGTGGGGGACTGTGACAGCCATCCGCTTGTGCCTCTTGAGGTAGTCCATTGTGGATTTCGAAGCATGTTTAGGATCAATGGGCCTCATTGACAAACAGTGCGTACGCACAAATCTGTGCTTAAACTGTGCGTACGATCGTTTACGCACAAATCCGGGATTCACCAATATTTTCTTACCCGAATTTGTTCTTACTCTGCGAACAAATTTAGAACTGCCTCAGACCATGCATACATACAAATGAGGAAGGACAAACTTACTTAGAAAATACAAACACATACCTTTTAAGTACATGCAGAGCCTATAAAACCACATTATTTAAAAAGAGATTTAATTAACATTTATTTAAAATCATTAATTTACTAATATATTGGCCAAATGTATTAAGTAACCATGAAATTGACACAATTTCACCCTCATCATTGTGACATTTAAAATATTCAAAGATAACAGTCCTAGTTTACAAAGGAATATATGAGAATATACATTTCAAAATGTAGGCCTAACAGTTTTGGCTTTCATTTAACTGTTCTGGCCTATAATGATCACCCACTCCCAACAATTTCTTGTGCCATGAAATTACGCATCTGTGGCCAAAGGCAATTGATTAATTGGTAGCATGTTAAAGGGTATGCAGGGTATATAAACAATTCTGATTCACCTGAGCAAGTGTTAAGATGGCATATCTAGCCTTGCTAGAGGATATTGCAGCCTGTGCCCTGAGGAGAGAGCGCATAATCAGGGACCAACACAACACGTTTGAGGAATATGATGAATGGCTTATCAGCCGTTTCTGATTACCAAGGCATGTGCTACTGCAACTATGCGATTCTCTGGAGCATCTAAATCACCCGACACACCGTTCTCATCCAATACCTCATCAGGTGCAAGTCCTGACCACCCTCAGTTTCCTGGCTATAGGTACATTTCAGAGAGAAATAGCAGACCAGGCTGGGATTTCGCAACCCTCTCTGAGCCATGTCATCCCACGGGTATTAAATGGCATTCTAAGGCTATTGCCTGAATATATCAAATTCCCATATGATGAACATAATCAGACCGATGTGAAGAGGGGGTTCCATGGCGTAGCTGGAATGCCAAATACAATTGGCGCAATAGACTGTATCCATGTGTGCATCAAAGCTCCATCGATTGGCTCAATGCAATACATGAACAGATAAAAACTATCACTCCATCAACATGCAGATGATCTGTAATGCCGACTGCCATATTCTTAACGCTGTGGCCCGCTGGCCAAGAGGCACCCACGACTCATTTATTTTGCAAAACAGTACAGTGGGAATGCGTTTGGAGGCAGGGGCTATGAGAAGTAGATGGCATGTTGGTGAGCATCTTTTGTTCTAGTCTTTTATTTCAATTGTTTTTAGTTAGTATTTTTAGTAAGTCTCTATTCTGTTAATGTTAAAATGTTATATTGTTTAGGTGACCGGGGATATGGCCTTAAAACATGGCTGATGACACCATACGCAAACCTGAAACCCCTCCACAGGTGCGCTATAGTAACATACATGCCCACACACGCGCCGTAATAGAGCGCACTTTTGGTGTGCCGTTGGATGTGTTTGGATACAGCCGGTGGCAAACTACTTTATACCCCTGAGAAGGTGTGCAAGATCATCCTGGCATGCTGTGTCTTCCACAATCTTGCAATGACCCATGGCATTCCTGTAAGACCCGGCTCGGAGCCACAAAACTATGCGCAAGAGGATGCACAGCCACATGTGGGACCTCCTGCCAGGGCTGCAATTCAGGCCCATCATGAATTGATGCAGCGTCTTTCATGATGGTAAGTTACAATGCATAATTTCAAAATGCAAACTGAATTAATTATGATTCTTCCTTCGGCTTTGTCTACTTTTTTTTCACCTGGGCCACAGTGCGCTTCTCAAAGCAGAGACGACAGCTGGACTGATACTGACTGATGTCTGTGTTCCATATTCTTTCTAAACTTCACTCAGTATTGTGATGTCAGTAATATGATTTATTTTATTGACATTTTAGACTTGATTCCAGTAAGACTTTGCTGTTTTAATATTACTGTTGCTGCTCTAGAAACAAAATTAAGTTATAATATATACAGTTTTATTCCTCTTGTAAATTTATTCTTTTTAAATTCTCCGAGAATCTCTTTCACATACTAGCAAAAATTGGGATTGGGACTGCCCTTCTGCCCTTCTGCCCTAACTCGTCAGGGCTAACTCGTCAGGGCAAGACTCAGCTGTCTATTTATACCTCAAGGAGAAAGTACACTCCTTCGAAGACAGCACTGTCCACATTTTGGACAGGGAAGACAGATGGTTTGAAAGAGGTGTAAAAGAAGCCATCTATGTGAAGTTGGAAAAACCATCTCTCAATAGAGGAGGAGGTCTGCGATACCACCTGTCCCCCACCTATAATGCTGTCCTTTCATCCTTGCCCGGGAGATTTAACAACTTAACCACTAAAAACAATGGTCGTTCACAAATAGCCTCATGTGACTCTAACGACTCCAATGACAACCATTGCAGCAGTTTCAACAACCATCGTTGACACACCATTGGAGCACTAACGAACCAGTGACATCATTGGCTTTGTGAAGACCTCCCGAGAGATTAAATACCTGGGTTGTTTCCATACCAGTTTGTCAGACTAGTTCCAGCCTAGTCAGACAAGCATGAACTGATGAAGCCTCTGGGATAAGAGGTGAAACGTCTTCTAAGACAAAACCAAGTCCAGTTGCATTCGATTCAGTTGCCTTGAGATAACTATGACCTGGATGAATGAGAATATCCACAGGCATTAAAATGATAATGTCCGAGTGTTTGAGCTCATCAGTAAACTTGGAGTTAGTACTTTTAAGTCCAAAAGCTGATGATCTCAACCCTTGTATGTTCCATTGGCTGATGACAAAGGATTCATATCGTATCATGCTACAGTATTAATTATTGAATTCATTGTTCTTTTCATACAAAGTGAAAATGCCTTCTTTTCTTTCGCTCTCTCTTTTTTTTACTGTGGATTAATAAATTATTTTATGTATGGAATTGGTTTAGATAAACAGTATTAATAACATATAATTGCAGTGACATTCGTGAATATTGATCGGTTAATAGAATTCATAAACAAAGGAAAAAAATAAAGAAAGAAAGAAAAATTAACAGTAGCTTATAACAATAACAATAACAATAACATATATTTTGTGTGTGTGTGTGTTGGTGTGTACGTGTGTGTACATGTGTGGATTCACCAGGGGCCCTGGCCTGTAAGGTGAGTGCAGATGAGTGTAAGCATTTGTCATGGCATCATGTCATGGGAGCTTGGAGGTCCAGTGAGGGCTTCAGCATAGCTTCTCCTGTGAGTCTGTGATGGTGCTGGTGAGTGGAGGTCTTGCTGCCATGTTTGTGGAGGTCCAGCAGTGACTATGGTGTCACTCCTGGGAGGAGGTGAGGGGCCAAGGTGAGGTGGGCATGAACGTGGGGTTAGAAGTGGGGGTGGGTATGGCAGTGGTAGTTGGGGGTTGAGTAGGGGTGGGGTCTGGGGTGAGTTCCCTGGTGGTGCTCTGGGGGCTCTCCAGTTGTTCCAGGCCCTGGGTGGTGTGGAGGGCGGTGTTGTGTGTGCTGGTGCGGTGGTCTTGGTGGACCTCTCCTTTCTTGTCTCCAGTGTGCTGGTCCTTGTGTCCTGGTCAGTGCCATCTGTGTTCTGTTCTCTCTGTTGTTTTGGTGGCCTGATGTGGGGATGCGACCCAGCGCAGCATCTTTCAGTGTTTTGGCAAAGACAGAAATGTTTTCCTTTTTGAGGTGTACTTGGTCATAGGGGCTGTCCACACTGATGTTTGGGTGATGGGCCAGATATACATTAGGTTTGAGAGCACAGTCTCTTGACATACTGGCGTTAATTCCTAAACTTGTTTTAGGATGGAAGTCTTTTCGTGGGAGCAGAGTGGACATGACAATCTTTGTGTTGGGAAAAGTGTTGTTGGCCTTATTAATCACTGCTTTTAGTGATGTTGCAACCCGTTCCTGCTGGGCTCTCAAATCACTGATGCCTGTATGGATTATGATGTGGCTCGGGCTGCCAAGATGTTCTTCGGATAGCAAGTCAAGGTCTTTCTTAGTGGTGGGACACCTGAGTTTGGTCATGCTGTGATTTGGAAACAGCCTTTTTTCACCCAAGAATTTCCCATTAGAGTCTATAAGAAGAACAATGTCCGAATTTTGCTGATCAAGGGGAGGTGACAATTGCTCTGATGGGTGTTGCTGCTCGCTGGGGAAACTGAGGTTTGTCTGTGTCTCTGGTGGTTGCTGCAGGTCAGGAGAGGCAGCCGGTGGATTGGTGAGAGTTTGTGGTTCATCGAGGTGTGGGTTTGGGGTAGTAGGATATTGTAGCTGCTCGTTGAGACTGTTAATTGTCGCCTCTTTCTCTCTTCGCTTCTCAGCCAGTAAAAAGATCTCTTTCTTGTTGTTAGTGTTCTCTTGCTGCATTTCTCTCAGCAGTTCATTTAGTATGGTCAACTCTTTCCTGCATGTTTCTCTGTCATCTTGCAGTTCTTTTAGCTGGGTCTGGGTCTGTTCATATTGTGACTTCATTGTTGACAGTTGCAGGTGGATGGCTTTGTTCGATTCATGGTGGTATGTATGAGAGCGGGGGTCTTGCAGGTCAGGTCCTCTGCTAGGCTGCTGTGCGTTGGTGATGGAGGTGATGACGCTGTCTGTGGGAGATCTAGAGGAAGAATGACAGCAGGGCCAGGTTTTTCTTTCTGTGCCCCTGCTAATGTTTTCAAGGTTTGAAATTCAAACTGGAAGTTCTTTAAGTTGCCTTGTACCATAATTTTCCCAGTTTTGTAGATGTTGATAGTTGTCATCACAGTATCTGGGTCCTCACTCTCTTTAATCATCCATTACAGATGCCTTTTCTTTCTGCAGAGGGGTGATGTAGAATGATGGCACTGTGCCATGCATTGGGATGTCCAGAATAAAATATTAGGTTGCTAACCTCTCCATTTTTATAAAGATCAGCAAACAGAGTCTGAGGTTTTTCTTCCAGCAGCTTCTGTTTAAACTCTCGAAATGGAATCCTTACTGTTAACTGTCAATGCTAATGTTGGCTCAACTTAGCTAACTGATTAGATTGATCAGAAATGTGTGAAAAAAAAAAGAATTTTCAGGATTTTCCAATTCCTCTTGACGTTTTTGTTACAGATACATCCTCTCCATTTAAAAGTGGATGGCTCTTCAGTACCTTAGATGTAGATCACTGCCCAGCAGGGCTAGCATCCTCCTCCTTCTGTCCTTGTATCTGTTCTTCTGGTAACTGTTGTTCACTGTAATCCTTGTTTGTCTTTGTTTTTGATGGATTTTCTGGTGAACTGTTGTTCTTCTGAAGCTGTATTTGTCTTCTCCTTTCTTCTTACAGCATATATACGTTTAAAAAAATAGGCATTTCACTTTGTTTTAAACAACAAACAGATCAAATAATCAAGGAGCTCTTGTAAAACACAACTCTCTTCTTGGTTGCCAAGCAGCTCCCTCCTGGTCCTCTGTCTCCTGTGCTCCTCACACCTGCACCGTATCTGCAATCAAGCACTCCTGGTTTCCACCCACTACTCACCAGCCTACAAGAAGCCAGCTCAACTGTCAGTCTCTGCCGGATCGTTATGCCACACGGATTCACCACCATCGCACCAACCCCGCCTGTTATCAAGCCAGCCTGCCTGCTAGCTCCTCACTCAGAGATTCAGCCCAAATCTGCCCCTCTGGATTTTCACCTCCACACCTCAGCCCCAGTCTATCACAACCTGATTGTTTTCATTAAAGACTCAAGTAACCTTACCTGCTGCCTCGTGTCTTTCTTATTCCTAACACTAGAATCTTTAAAGAAATACTGAGCAGACAGTAGACTGATAAGTTCCTTTTGTGCTGTAAGAGTAATTTCCATGAGCAAAATACTAACAAAATAAAGGAAATGGAATTTGACTTTGGAACAACACAAATCCATGACAGTGCTTAAAGGGTAACTTCGGTAAAGGAAAACTTTGGGATTTTTCAACCTGGACCCTATTTTCCCATGTTTTTGTATCTAAGTAACTAATGGGAACCACAGTTTTTGAAACTGGTGCAGGATTTTGCAAGAGTGCTGAAGTTGGGAGCGGTGAAACTGTATGCAATGTAACCGCTTGGGGCAATTATGCACCATATCTTTACTTCCACTAAAAGCAACACATTCTCACTATAACCTCGTCACATATCGACGTTTGATCATGGACTTTCCATGTCGAGATATGACATTCACGGTACCCTGGGTGCGTTGGTTGTTGTCATTCTAGGACGCCATGTCAACTTTAGCCTGTAACATGCATTGTCTGTTTTCAAAATACACTCCTGTTTTTACAGGAAATATACAGTTTGCATATAGTCTCTTTCAAAATAAATTACGTTGGTACAAAACCGCAAATTGACTTTTTTTTTCCTTTGAAAAAGAACAGGTAGTAGTGTGCTTGAGGACCATCTTTATGATATGATACTCAAGAAAAATGCGGGTGCTCTTGAAGAAAAGGGTCAGCACATGGGAAGAAAAAATGAACTTCAGGCACTCATGCGTGGAGCAGGAACACTTGCACACCTGACAAAGATGACAGGGTCGAAACTGGTCGATGTTTTAATGTAAGCAGCCATGTTTTGAAATCAAGGCTTTTTAACTTAATTCAAATGCGTCTGTTGCTGCTCCATGCATGAGTGCCTGAAGTGCCTGTTACATTTTACCAACACATGCACGCAGCTGGGTTTATGAAAAAAGAACAGGGTTGGGCTTGACAATCTTATGGGAAACGAACACCGACCTCCTGAGTCAAAGTCATTGGTTGCTGGACCCATCACCACCGCTCCCGCCCACCCTACTCAGACTTTTGGCCGCCAGGCACTGTTACAAAATGACGGCGACCAGCCAAGTATCAAACCAACATGAAAGGCCTCTAAGGTGAAGGTCAGTGGTTGTTAGACCACCCCTCCTGCCCTACTCAGACTTCTGCCGCCTTAACTTTCATTGCTGTCCCATCGCGTTTCCCCCTGCCAATGTGAAAGGACAGCTTTTTTGGTCAGTGTCTGATGACATCCAAGTGGTTGTTAAAGTGCTTTTTGCCACTGACAGGCCAAGATTGTTCTATGTGTCTGACAACATTATAGAAGGATACCCAGGCTAAAGATAATTGTTTTTGTTAAAGAGTAAGAACCTTTTTGGTTAACTAGAAACAGCTCCAAAATTGCTATCTCCAAACCCACCAGACACTGTAATTTTGTGTTCGTACAGTAAATTAGCAGTGTAAAACACACTTCATTCAGGTCACCAGAAACAACATAAAACTCATAAAGTTGTCTTGGTTCATCTTTCATTGTTACAACAATTACTAAGTCTGGCTGGGTTGAAATAAACCCTAAATTCACGCAGTTTGATGTGAAAATGTGCTGGTTCTATACATGCTAAAATTACTGTTTTAATTTGGTAAGGGATGTGATGGCTAATTCAGGGCTGTTTCTGGTTCAACAAAAGGAATCTTACACTTCAACAAAAAGGCCTGTCTCTGAAGAAAATGCTGTCAGACATTTGGAATAACAATCCAAGCCTGTCAGTAGCAAAACAAACACTGTTATTGGATGTAATTTGACAGTGCGCAATTGCCCTAAGTGGTTACATTGCTGCCTGTTTTGCAGCTGCCGGCTGCAGAACTCTCATTTAATAGTGGACCAATTTCATAAAGAGTTGTCTCCATTAGTCACTTAGACACAAAAACGTGAGAAAATAGGCTCCAGGTTGAAAAATACCAAAGTTATCCTTTAAACATAACAACACTAGTATAGCTATTGGGAACAATAGGAGAAGATTCTGGATCCAGATACAGAACATAGGGACCATGTACTGTTTTTAAAGAACTGCCTAAATAACATCAGCCTTGGTGCTTCAAGAGGCATATTTATCATAACCTCAATATACAAAGACAAGATCAGGGTTTGTTGCCTTTTGATATAGTCTGCTCACCCACAAACCTCTATCACAGCACCCAGAGTGTCCTTTGAGCAGAGATGGTCCCTCATTAGCCTTTACTCATCTCTGTGGACACACAGAACACACACACACACACACAAATTAATGTGTGCATTTGAAGGTTAAAGAGACCTCCCCGGGGACCCAGAGTCATTAGAACAGACCTACTGTATGCTTTGGAACATCCACATTGCCCTGAGGCTGCCCTGCCTCATGGATACAAACCTGTTAACTGAACAACAAAAGACAACATGCAACTTCCACTATGGCTCACATATTATATTGCCTTAAAAGTATGTGGTGTTGTTCTTAGCACCAGTGATGCTGCGCTAGGGCTTTCTCTACACATACCTTAACAAGGGGTGCATCTAGCTCATCATTAACCATTAGGCCTTTTAACACAGACACTGCACTATAGAGCTGCTACAAAGCTATAGCTATAAGCTATAAGCCACCAGTTACTCTACCTTAGGGCTGGGTTGAAATAATCGATTCATTCGATTCAAATCAATCTTCACTGGAATGAACCGATATTGATTTTAATATATGCTTTTTCCCACAGATGTGTGAAGCTTTAACCCCGTTAATCACGCCCATAGTAAGCTGCAGAGCTAAGTTATGAACAACCTTAGTATTGAGAAGCTCCGATGTTACCTGCTCTTTTATCTGTAACTGTTAGCTTACTTTTTTACATTTGGGTGTAATTTATCATCATTCTGCAGCATGTCCTCCCACTGTCTGTGCATCCTGGCGGCTTTTATACACACACATAGACACACACAAACACAGAGTAAAAATGCTGTGCTGGAGACGGAGAGGTGAAGATAACTTGAGCTGACAACTATGTTTGTTACTGTGAGTGCAATAAAACCTCCTTGAGGAAAAGCCAATACTATATCAATACAGCTGTTTAGCAACATGTAAACTTGTAGAAAAGTGATATTTCAATCTGCTCCATCCGCAGTCTCTAATCCACCGCCACTAATATTATGTTATAAACAAGCACAGAGCACTTTCCAGCCAATAGAAAATTGTTACTAACAAGCTAAAACAACACCTGTTGGTGGACGCCTGTTACAGCAGCTCCTGCTCACCGCTGAGCTTTTCTCAATTTTTTTCTCTTTAACTTTCTTACTTTGAGTTTTTTTCAGTTTAGCTAGCTAGCACTTACATCTTGTTTTGGTATGGAGATGAAGACCGCTTTCTTCATAGCGGTCTTTCTCCTATTTTTCTTTGGACATGATTGTGTGCAGAGACCCGGCGCCCACTCTGTTACGAGTAGGCTGTAAACACAGCACCCTCAGGCCCTCCTTCTGATCTCTGGGGACTTGAACCACGCCTGTCCTTCCACCACCCTGTCCACCTTCACCCAGTATGTTTCCTGCCACACCACAGACAATAAAACACTGGATTTATCTTGTGCCAACACCAAGGAGGCATACCACTCATCCCCCCTGCCCCCCCTGGGAAAAGCTGATCACAAGAGAGGGAGCTACAGAGAAACATCAGGTGGGGATAGGTAGGATATAAAAAGAAGATGGAGGAACAGTTGCAGCAGAGTGACGTCAGCAGAGTCTGGAGGGGTCCGAAAACCATCTCAGGACACAAACAACCAGACTCCCAGGCCAGAGGCGACGAGAAGTGGGTGAATGATCTCAATCTGTTCTTCAATACATTTGATCAGTCTGCCCCTCCCCTGGCCCAGACATCACGGCTGCAACCCCCACACTCTGCAATAGTCGCCCTCATCACAGATGGAGACGACAGGGAGTACAGAGAACTGAACCAGGACTTTGTGGACTGGTGCCTGAGGAACCACCTTCAGATCAACGCAGAGGAAACCAAAGAGTTGGTGGTGGATTTCTGCAGGCACAGACTCCTCCCCCCAACACCGGTGAACATCCAGGGAGGACATTGAGATGGTGACATCTTATAAGTACCTAGGTGTTCATCTGAACAATAAACTGGACGGGAGTGATCATATAACAGCACTAGGGATCGACTGATATGGGTTTTTTAGGGCCGATACCAATACCATAGTCAAGGAAACCGATAACCAATATTTAGAACCGATATTCATTTGCAGTAAAAATTAAAATTTTGGTGTCAAAATTTAGAATAACACACCTGGGATTAGACTAAATACGACTATATTTAATAGAGAATTGTTTTACTTACTTTCTACTCTTATGATATATGAATAACAGTTAATTAATGATGTCTTATGTTCTCTCTCAGGTACATCTGATCCAGCCTGATTAAGTGCAAACCAATAAAGAGGGTGGCAGGAACAGGAACCTTGGCTCACTTCATTTCCTTATCCACTGTGAGGGTCCGAAGGACAGAGGGATGTCGTATGCTGTAAAGCCCTGTGAGGCAAATTGTGATTTGTGATATTGGGCTTTATAAATAAAATGATTGATTGATTCATTCATTTATTGATAGCTTTAGTAGTTACTACTTTTCAGATTATTATTATTATTTTTTTACATCAAATAGCATAATTAGTTTTTAAATAAAGATTAAACTTTCAGTGGTTACCATACAGCAAAGGCCAAAGCAGATTCCTCAGAGGTCTTTTGGAGTTCAGGGGGTGCTCCTGAAGACCTTCTTTGACACTGTGGTGGCATCAGCCATCTTCTACGGAGTGGTCTGCTGGGGCAGCAGCGTCTCGGTTGCAGATAGTTAGAGACTGGACAAGCTGATCAAGAAGGCCAGCTCTGTCCTGGGATGCTCTCTGGACTCTGTGCAGGTGGTGGGAGAAAGGAGGGTGACAACCAAGCTGTCATCTCTGAGGACTTATGACTCCCACCCTCTGCAGGAGGAGATAAAAGCTCTGGAGAGTTCCTTCAGCGATAGACTGATTCACCCAAATTGTGTGAAGGAACGTTATCGCAGGTCCTTCCTGCCTGCTGCTGTCATGCTACATAACCAACACTGCTCACAATAAACTGCACAATGGACACTTTAGGGACACCATAATAAGCATAACTGTCCCCTTTGTTGTTGTTTATTTGCACATACATTATTGCACTAAATATGCTCATTTTAATCCATTGCTCACTTTTTATCCACTGCTCATTATTATTATTATTAACATTACTATTATTATTTATTGCTGTTTCTTGTATTTTTTTTTTTTTGTACTTTTTTTGCATGCCTAGTTTTTTAAGTTTTTAAATTTTGAAATCTTTAATCTGACTCTTTCCCCTTGACTGCTGTAACACTGGAATTTCTCAATTGTGGGATCAATAAAGGTGTATCTTATCTTAACTGTTTATGTCTCAGGGTTCAGCTCAGTCTGTCTCGTATCTTAAACTTACCTGTGATCATGTGACCTGCAGGCAGTGACTTTCCTCAGCAGCAGAGAGGACAGCTGGACTGACACTGACTGAGGTCTTGCCAAGAAAAGCCAACAGCAATGCAGCAAACAGAATAAACTTAAGGTTTACTGTATGTGATGTCATAAAGAAGTGTTTACCTCATCTACTTAATTCTCACTTTTAACAAGACCTCCACAGAAAAAAGTCTGCTGCACTTCAGAGGTTTCCTGGGAAAAAGAGCTTGTAACTTTTGTGGGTGCTACTGTGCTACTCAGTCAGTTTATCAGGTTTGCTACTGAAAAACCATTTGACTTAGAAAGTTGTGACATTACGACCACACTACTGAGAAATGTAGTTAAATTATTAACATTGCTACTTGAAGTGACGTTACTTCCCAACACCGTGTATGCCTCCTTTGCACTTTTACACAGAATCAAACAGCAGTGGCATCATCTTGCTCCAGTGTGTGATTTTAGACAGCGTGCTGCCATCACAGAATCTGAAGACGCGTGATGGGCTTGACATGTAACACACCAGCGTCAGCCTCTAGTGTGACATTTAACATATATTATATAACAATGCGTCGGCAGTGCTTTATAAACAATAAAAATGGCACAACATGGCAATAACAATCATTTACCATCCGTTATACAGTGACTGATCTTGTCCTCTGCTCAGAGAGTAAGGAGCTCCCAAATCTTGTTTTCCAAATTTGTGTACATTTTCGGCCGCTGTTCTTCTTTTTTAAGTTAGCTGCTAACTGCTATCAGCTGCTTTTTAAATCTTCTACAATGAGTCGCACATGGAACCCGTCGTCATAACATCACACCCATTTTCCTGTTCACTCCTAAACTGCAACTTGTAAACACTGTCAGAAAACAGCAGAGTGTATGGCAGCCTCTACACTGTAAATGCTAATATACAGATTAATTAAAAATGATGAGTGAACCAAAGTCAGTTTTCATCAACCTGTTCTGAACACTGATTTTAAATAAGTTAGTAGTAATTTGGGGTTGGAAAACATGATTAACTTGATGCACCCCAGTTAAGTTAAATTAGAAAATGTCATGGTTATGCTCTGTCAAGCATTTGGTTTTGTGTTTGGGTTGTCTTGTTTTCCTTTTTTCCCCCTCCCTTTTCCCTGTTTCTCTCCCTGGCAGCGTGTGTGCAGTGGTGGGTGTGGCTGGCTGGACTCCTGACAAGGCGCACCTGGTTCTCATCCAGTAATCACTCTCACTATAAAACCTGGTCCTCGACACTACTCCTATGCCAGATTATCCCGTCTCGACCGGTATAGTAACGGCTCTATCTCTTGTGACTCTCGTATGTTTTTTCGTCGCTCTTATGCGCTTTCCTGATTTTTGTATACAGACTCCAGTGTGTCTCCTTGCCGTGCCTGACTACGCTTCAGCGTTCCTGCGTCGGTCACATGCTCCTTCCAGTCGGCTTCTCCAGCTACGCCAGCCAAACCACCGCTGCCTTCACCTGCCACCTGTTTCCCTGTTTTTTGGAGCTCCATGTTTGTAATAAACTCTTCAAAACCGTCTTCCGCCTCTGTCTCTGCATTTTGGGTCCAAAACACAAAACCAAACGTAACAGAATAATCTGGCCAACATTGACCCAGCAGAGACAGACCGGCAGGCGTTGTCTTGTCAAGGCGCACGTGTCGGTCAACACGAACAAGCAATCAACGAAGTCATGGACTCAGTTCAGAACCTCACCACCAGTGTGTCCCAGCTCGGCAGTCGTCTGGATCAACTCGTCACTCAGATCTCCGGCCTGGCTTTCCTCGGGGAGGCGCAAGCATCTCCAGCGCCTGCAGCGGATCAACCAGCCCCTCCACCCAGCCTTGCCCGTGAACCTTTCATCCCCACTCCAGTCAGGTATTCAGGTGAATTAGGGACATGCAGCCAGTTTTTACACCAGTGCTCTCTAGTTTTTGACCAGCAATGTCAGACCTATGCTACGGATAAATCTAAGATAGCTTTCATCATGAGTTTATTGTCTGGTCGCGCGTCATCTTGGGCTTTAGCCGTTTCCGTTAATTCCCCTGCTATCACTCAGTCATATCATTCCTTTGTTTCTGAGATGCGTAAAGTTTTTGATCACCCGGTTCAGGGAAGGGAAGCCGGGAATCGGCTTCTTTCCCTCCGCCAGGGTTCAGCTCCCATGTCCCAATATGCTATTGATTTCCGCATTCTGGCGGTAGAGAGTGGGTGGGATGAGGCTGCTTTACAGAGCGTGTTCCTCAGGGGGTTAGCTGACAATGTTAAAGACGAATTGGCTGCGCGTGATGAGACCCAGTTGCTAGATGAGTTAATCTCTTTAGCCATTCGTTTAGACAATCGTTTGAGGGAAAGACGCAGGGAGAGGGTAGGGAGACAGGGGTTTCCTCCTCCTGCTGCTGCTCCACTCAGCGCCCTCCGGGACACGGCTCCAGCTCCAGCTCCGTCTCCAGGTTTTTCCTCCACCCCCGGCATGGAGGAACCCATGCAGCTGGGCAGAATGAGACTAACTCAGGTCGAACGTGAACGCCGAATGAGACACAAGCTCTGTATCTACTGTGGCCAGCCCGGCCATTTTCTCGCCGCCTGCCCCCAGCTGCCAAAAGAGCAGGCTCATCAGCCTCAACTTCCTCAACACCCCTCCAGCGGATTCAGATGCCAGGTATGCTCAGGTATCCACAGAACTCGTTGCCAGTGCAAGTATTGATTGATAGTGGAGCTGATGACAATTTCATTGACTCTGAATTTTGTGCTCAAGCTAGTTTGCCCACAGAAAGCCTGCCAGAGCCTAAGGACATCCTGGCTTTAAACGGACAATTGCTCGCTCGAGTCACATACCGCACCGCCCCCATGTCCCTTCAACTGTCAGGTAACCACCGGGAGACTATCTCCTTATTTGTCATCCCCTCACCCACTTCACCAGTAGTCCTAGGACTCCCCTGGCTCAAATTGCATAACCCACAAATTGACTGGTCCGCCTCTTCCATCACCAATTGGAGCACCTTTTGTCACTCTCATTGCCTTCACTCAGCTACTCCCCCTAGTGTACTCTCACCCCCAGTTTCACCAGACCCCACTGATCTCTCTAATGTTCCTCCAGTGTACCATGACCTCAAAGAGGTTTTCAGCAAGGACAGAGCCCTCTCCCTGCCACCTCATAGACCCTATGACTGTTCTATCGAGTTACTCCCTGGCTCGACGCTCCCATCCAAAAAACTGTATAACCTGTCTAAACCTGAGAAAGAATCAATGGAGCAGTATATCTCAGACTCTTTGGCTGCCGGCCTCATTCGTCCATCTTCTTCGTGGTTTTTTCTTTGTGGAAAAGAAGGACAAAACCCTGCGCCCGTGTATTGACTTCCGTGGCCTAAATGAGATTACAGTAAAGAATAAGTACCCTCTTCCGCTCATTGACTCCGCGTTTGGCCCCCTTCATCAGTCCACGATCTTCTCCAAATTAGACCTTCGCAATGCCTACCACCTCATTCGAATTAAAGAAGGAGATGAATGGAAGACGGCATTTAACACCCCACTCGGCCACTTTGAGTACTTAGTTATGCCCTTCGGTTTGACTAATGCCCCAGCCGTCTTCCAAGCCCTCATAAACGACGTCTTAAGAGACATGCTCAACAGGTTCGTGTTCGTTTATCTGGACGACATTTTGATTTTCTCGAGAAACTGTGATGAGCATGTGCAGCATGTGAGGTTGGTGTTGCAGAGGCTGCTAGAGAACAGACTTTTTGTAAAAGCAGAGAAATGCGAGTTCCATGCCACCTCAGTCGGTTTCCTGGGTTTTGTGGTGGAGAAGGGTCAGTTGAGGGCGGATCCTGCCAAGATTCAGGCAGTGACAGAGTGGCCAACCCCTTCCTCCCGCAAACAACTGCAGAGGTTTTGGGCTTTGCTAATTTCTATAGGAGGTTTATTCGTAACTACAGCCAAGTTGCCTCGCCTCTGACTCAGCTAACCTCCCCCAAACTCCCATTCGTGTGGTCCCAGGCAGCCGAGGCTGCATTTCAATGGTTAAAGTGCTTGTTTACCTCTGCACCTGTGCTTTCTCACCCTGATCCAGCTCTTCAGTTTGTGGTGGAGGTTGACGCCTCTGACTCTGGTGTAGGTGCTGTGCTCACTCAACGTTCCCCTGTCGACCAAAAGATTCACCCCTGTGCCTACTTCTCCCGCCGACTCTCTAAGGCTGAGAGAAATTATGACGTGGGGAATAGGGAGCTCCTAGCCGTCGTCCTCGCCCTTCAGGAGTGGAGACACTGGCTGGAGGGGGCCACTCATCCGTTTGTCGTCTGGACAGACCATAAGAACCTCTCCTATCTACAGTCAGCTCGCCAGTTGAACTCACGTCAGGCTTGGTGGGCCTTGTTCCTGGGCCGGTTCCAGTTTACCCTTTCCTATCGCCCCGGAATGTCAAGCCCGACGCCTTGTCCCGTTCACTTCCCCAGTGGAAGACTCCCCTAAGGAAACCATCCTCCCTTCCTCCTGTGTGGTGGGGGCTGCCAGATGGGAGATTGAGCGGGTGGTTCGAGAGGCCCAACAGGAGCAACCCCCTCCGGAGGGCTGCCCAACCGGATGTTCGTCCCTCCGTCAGCCCGGTCTCCTGTGCTCCAGTGGGGGCACGCCTCCAAGATCGCCTGTCATCCTGGTTTCCACCGGACTCTCTCCCTGCTCCAGCGGTGCTTCTGGTGGCCTACCATCACTGCCGACACCAAAGAGTTCGTCTCCGCCTGCTCCGTCTGTGCCCGCAGTAAATCCTCCCATCAATCACCCGCTAGCCTTCTACATCCTTTGCCTGTTCCACATCGCCCCTGGTCCCACATTGCAGTGGACTTCGTTACGGGACTCCCGCCGTCAGAGGGTAACACTGTGATTTTGTCTATCGTTGATCGTTTTTCCAAGTCTGTGCATTTTGTCCCTCTACTAAAACTCCCATCTGCCCTAGAGACTGCCAACCTCCTAGTTCAGCATGTGTTCAGGCTACATGGCATTCCTCAGGATATAGTGTCCGACCGGGGTCCTCAGTTCGCCTCCCAGGTCTGGAGGGCCTTCTGTCAGGCGTTGGGGGCGTCGGCTAGCCTCTCTTCTGGATACCATCCTCAGACCAACGGCCAGACGGAGCGGGCAAATCAGGACCTAGAATCAGCTCTCCGGTGTGTCACATCTAGGCATCCCGCCTCCTGGTCCACCCATCTGCCCTGGGTAGAATACGCCCACAACTCCCTGGTCAGCTCTGCCACAGGTATGTCCCCCTTCATGGCTTCCGTGGGTTTTCAACCTCCCCTCTTCCCAGTTCAGGAGGCTGAAGTGGCTGTGCCATCGGTCCGGGAACATCTCCGCCGTGCCCGCCGGGTTTGGCGCGAGGCCCGGGCGGCCCTCCTGCGCACGGCGGCTCGCAACCAACGCCTGGCGGATCGACATCGTTCCCCAGCCCCCCAGTATCAGCCAGGTCAGAAGGTGTGGCTTTCCTCTCGTGACCTCCCCCTACAGACTGTGAGTAGGAAGCTGGCTCCGAGGTACATTGGCCCTTACGAGATTGAGAAAGTGATTAATCCCAATGTGGTGAGACTGAAATTACCCCCTGCCTTACATGTTCATCCAGCGTTCCATGTGTCCCTGTTAAAGCCTGTTTCTTCCAGTGCTCTGTGCCCTCCGGCCGAACCCCCGCCACCCCCCCGGCTCATTGACGACCGCCCGGCCTACACTGTCCGGCGGCTGCTGGACGTCCGCAGGCGGGGCCGGGGGTATCAGTACCTCGTGGACTGGGAGGGGTACGGTCCGGAGGAGCGTTCATGGGTGTCCCGCTCTTTGATTTTGGATCTGGACCTCTTGAGGGATTTTTATCGGGACTTTCCTGACAAGCCCGGTAGGCCGCCAGGTGGCGTCCGTTGAGGGGGGGGTACTGTCATGGTTATGCTCTGTCAAGCATTTGGTTTTGTGTTTGGGTTGTCTTGTTTTCCTTTTTTTCCCCTCCCTTTTCCCTGTTTCTCTCCCTGGCAGCGTGTGTGCAGTGGTGGGTGTGGCTGGCTGGACTCCTGACAAGGCGCACCTGGTTCTCATCCAGTAATCACTCTCACTATAAAACCTGGTCCTCGACACTACTCCTATGCCAGATTATCCCGTCTCGACCGGTATAGTAACGGCTCTATCTCTTGTGACTCTCGTATGTTTTTTCGTCGCTCTTATGTGCTTTCCTGATTTTTGTATACAGACTCCAGTGTGTCTCCTTGCCGTGCCTGACTACGCTTCAGCGTTCCTGCGTCGGTCACATGCTCCTTCCAGTCGGCTTCTCCAGCTACACCAGCCAAACCACCGCTGCCTTCACCTGCCACCTGTTTCCCTGTTTTTTGGAGCTCCATGTTTGTAATAAACTCTTCAAAACCGTCTTCCGCCTCTGTCTCTGCATTTTGGGTCCAAAACACAAAACCAAACGTAACAGAAAAAATCATTTATTGTCCCAGAGTCCTTTGGGCGTTCTTTCAGACATGCGCAGAACTGCCTCAACTACTTCGAAATTCGGTGTTTTGAATTCAAAGTCATAATGTTAAGAGACAGGGCTCGTAGCTTTTGTGTGCGGCGGGAGAGGTTTGTGGCATGCAACAACTAGCATAACGTTATCCTAGTCGGAAATTTGCAAGCTAGCTTGCACCATGTTTTTATAGAGTTATTGTGCGGGGCAGGTTAAATTTACACGGCGGGGGGCAGGTGTACAAACATAAATGAGACGCTAGACACGCGGACGCTTCAGAGCCATTTGAAAGGCTTTTTCAATGAGCACTCCCAAAAATAAGGGGAACGAAGTGAAGCAGGGATGCGCAACCGGGCGTTCAAATCATTGAACATGGTGTAACATCTATCTAGCGAGTTGTGTCTGGATAGTGAGTGCTTCCGGTCCTACTTTCAGTTAAACGGATGCTAGTTCCAACATCTTCTATGGACAGTGGGGGCAAGTATCTGCGAATATGGCGAGAGGGTGACTGTGGGAGAGAAGGAAGAAAGTGTGCATGCATGTGGAGAAACAAAAAAAGTCTGCACAGCTTTAATAAATGTGGCAATAAATGCACATAAAAATGGAGCTCAAGTGTGCGGACTTAACCTTAGAAAAGGTTATCCAATCATTTCTACTGGGGAGTTGTGCTGACCTAAAACAGCATGCAGACAGAAACTGAGGTTGAAAACAAAAAAGCTAAAAGACAATTTAAGAACGATTTCAAACACAGGTTAAAAGTTTAAGTCACAGAAGAAATAAAACTCACTATAGGAAATCAATGTCTCTGTGTTAAAAGAGTGCATTGTCTATCTGAGAGCAATCCGGTCTTAACTCTGTTCGGGCTTTTTAACTCTGCCTACTAACGACCAGGCCAAAGTCTGGCGTCTACCCTTCATTCATATGTTGTTCAGTACATCAAATCTCTTCTTCACTGCTGCGTCACAGTGTGGACATTAGTAGAGTTCACAAACGTCTCGTCACATGAGCTCTGCTTCTCACTGGCTAAAACATCAGACTATGGATCAGATACGTGGATTGGTGCCATCATTCTTAGGTCTATTATTTACATCAATTTTGGACCCAATACTGATACTGGATCTGACTGGTCCCATCCCTGGATATAGTTAATCACTGAACTAAAAAGTCAATAAGTCAATATAGGAATACAGTCAACAAGAGTGCAGGGATTACACTCAGTGTTATAACAACCTGGTGTTTTGAAGTTTGGTCATTTATGTGTCTGTATTTTGAAATTGTTGCCTTAACTTCGTGTTCTATTTCACTGTCCCCCATTCAGACTGAAGCAGATGGTCAACTGCCCACACATACCCCAGTCTCAGCAATTAAAGGTATTCACCTAATGCCTCATACACTGAGCAATGAATCCTTCAATATTTGTATTTATTCCATGGGTTGGGGTAACAGACACACATTAATGTCACTACAGTTGGATTATGATAAAAACCAAATCCATTATTAAATGGATCAAGTTCATTAATTCCAATTTTGGACTGTTAAAGGGCCAGTGTGTAAAATGGGTTGAAAACCGTTGAAAACAGTGACATCAGTGGTCAAATTCTAGATTGCAGGGCTCACTCGCTCACCCCTCCCGTCAGGTAAATGACAGTGGCCTCGTAGGGACAAAAAGCCTTGCGCAGACACGAGTTTTTCAGGAATAGGTCTATCTTGCAACGAGGTGAATGTTTATTTAGAAATCTACATGTTACGATGTTGTAATGAATCACTCACAAGCAGGAGACCAGAGTAGCGTTCGGGAAAGCAAAATGGGAGCGGAGAATTCAGCTGTTTTCAACCCAGTTCAGGCTCTCTTCTCGCCCGCTCAGCATCCAAGACATGGAGTTCCTCATCTGTATGCTCCAGCTCAAACAGCTATGGCTCTGGGTCTGTGTCCGCTACAAGAAACTCTTCAAAATCGCGTTCAAAGTCATCCATTGTAGCTACTATAGTCTGGAGATATTGCTAGGCTAAATAAACAGCTGAGCTCTGTTTACAGGCTAAGCTGTCAGTCAGTGTTTGGGCTGGAGATTGGTGAAGCAGAGAGGGGAGGGGGCAGAGCGATAGATAAGAGGTACTCGCTAGGTATTGTAAACAAGTATGTGTGTATGGAGTGTGTGTGTTACGCTAGAAGAGGCAGAGTTTGGGGCAGATTCTTTTACCCCCTGGAGTGTTACCGGAGTTTTTGGAGTGCTCAAATAAACTGGCCTTTTTCCCGAACACTACTCTGGTCTCCTGCTCGTGAGTGATTCATTACAATATCGTTAACATGTAGATTTCTAAATAAACATTCATGTCATCGCAAGATAGACCTACTCCTGAAAAACTTGTGTCTGCGCAAGGCTTTTTGTCCTTACCAGGCCACTGTCATTTACCCGACGGGAGAGGTGAGCGAGTGAGCCCTGCAATCTAGAATTTGACCCCTGATGTCACTGTTTTCAACGGTTTTCAACCCATTTTACACAGTGGCCCTTTAACAGTCCAAAATTGGAATTAATGAACTTGATCCATTTAATAATGGATTTGGTTTTTATCATAATCCAACTGTAGTGACATTAATGTGTGTCTGTTACCCCAACCCATGGAATAAATACAAATATTTACACAGTGGCCATTTATAAAGATATATATATATATATATATATATATATATATATATATATATGCCTCTGCACATTTAGATCTTTTAATGCACTCAAAGTACACCTATCAACATGGCACACTCAAAAGGATGCAGGCAAATTCGGGGAAACTGCATTTCACTGTCAGTTGTGCAACTTTGTGGAGCCTTGCACAGAAGCAGACTTTTTTACCCATTTGCGAAGACATCTTAAGCTGAGGCAAATGGTTGCTTGCCCATATCAAGACTGTAACTTACAGAGTAATGTTTATTCTACCTTCAATGCACACAAAAGCAAAGAGCATCAGATGCACAACAAGATGGCATTCAAACCTGAAATTGTTTCAGAAAATGTAGTTGAAGAACCAACTAATGTAAGTGTTCAGCTGGAGGAGTGTGACCCTGGAATTGATGATATTGACTGTGAAGTTGCTGAACTAAATGAAGATGTGGAAGACTTAGAGATTCAGTTGGAACGCAATGTTGCTGCTCTTTTCCTGAAAATGTCATCAATTCTTAACATCTCCGAAACTGCCCTGCAAGAGGTCATAGAGCAGATCAACCAAATGTATTTGTTATCACAGCCATTGCTACATTGTTCTATTCGAAGAATTCTACATACGCATTGTGCAGATGTTGATGATGCTTTAGTGAGTGAGATAGCTTGAGTGGTCACTGAGAATAATGTATTCCTCAAATTCACTTCTGATGGGGGATCATTGTCAACAAGCAAACCTCATACATTTCAAGGGAATTGTCTTTGGTTTCGCCCTTTCCCTGTATATTGATGATTTTGAGGTGGCTAACCCCTTGGGAACCTCCAGGAAAAAGCACAAGCTAACTGCCATCTACTGGGTACTTGGCAATTTACACCCTAAATATCGCTCCTCTCTTCATTCCATTCAGCTTGCTCTGCTTTGCAAGGTCAACAGCATCAAAGAGCATGGTAATGGTGAAATTCTCCGCCCTCTCATTCAGGACTTGGTTTTTCTTGAGCAATAAGGCATATATGTTGAACAGTTGGGAGCCACTGTTAAGGGCACAGTGTTATTTGTGGCAGCGGACAACCTTGGTGCCCATTCTTTGGGAGGGTTCTTTGAAAGCTTCACAGTTAGCCAAGTGTGTCGCTTCTGTATGGCCAAGTGGGAGGAAATACAGCACAAGGAAGTACAGACAGGCTTATTTCAACAAAGAACAAAAGAAAACCATGACAAACATGTGCAAGAGGTGTCACAGGATTCAACCAAGGCTCAACAATATGGTGTGAAACGAGGCTGTCCACTTAGTGAAAGCTTGCAACATTTTCAACATTGTCGTTGATGGTTTCCCTCCAGACCTTTTGCATGATCTTCTGGAGGGGATTGTTCCAAGAGAATTGGCCCTGTGCTTAAAGACACTGATATCGAAGGGCATCATCTCCCTTGAGGCCCTGAATGATGCTATTAAACAGTTCCCATACACATTTTCAGACAGAACAAACCAACCCCAGCTCATCCCAAAGACCTTCTCCTCAAAGTCAATAATTGGAGGAAATGGTCACGAAAATTGGACTCTTCTCCGACTTCTGCCATTATTGATTGGTCAACACATTCCGAAGGGCGGTGAAACCTGGGAGGTTTTAATGATCTTAAAAGATGTGGTGGAATTGTCAGTGTCCACAAGCTTTACAGAGGAGTCCCTGTGCTTTATTGATAGCAAAATCTCTGAACATAGAGATTAGTTTCAGAAGGTTTTCCCAGGTGAAAAGCTACAATCAAAGCACCACTATGTTGAGAACTACCCTCAGCTAATTCGAACCTTTGGTCCTTTATCGAATGTGTGGACAATGCATTTTGAGGGGAAACACAAGTTCTTTAAAAAAGTTGTGCATCACTCTCACAACTTTAAAAACATACCCCTTACTTTAGCTAACAGACATCAGAAAATGATGGCCTTCCATTTAGCTGCAACATCTTTCTTTAAGCCATCTATTGAAATTCACAAAGTGAAGTCTGTGATGGCTTCCTCATTTCCGGGGAATGTGCAGAACTGGCTCAATCAAAGGAACAACCAGCTGAGCACAGTACTTGTAGCTTCCTCTGTCTGCATTGATGGCATTAAGTACAGTGCTCACATGATCATTTCTGTTGGATCCTGCTCAGGGCTCCCAGATTTCAGACAAATCGTAAAGATTGTTGTTATCAACACCGACATAGCATTTGTCTGCAGACTGATGACCTCATGGTATGATAAGCATCTTAGGGCTCTAGTTTCCCGGCGCAGCGCAGGGTGGCGCAGGGTGGCGAACCCTGCGCAGAGCTAGTTGCGAGCAGGGCAACCCGAGGCGTGCTCAGTTTGGTAGTTTGGCAGACCGAGGTGCGCTGAGATGGGTGTGGTGGTGCAGCAGGGGGAGGTGTCGACAGATCCAGCTTGGCGCAGTGACAGTTTCGTGCCAAAAGGCATTGCCGAAGGTCCGCTAAAAGCTCGCCAACTGTCTATTGTCAGGGCAGGGGGAGCGCAGCCGGTGTAAGCCGAAGTTTGGATGACCGGCGGACAGTGCACACACGTCACCAAAACCTCACAGGCAGGTTTCCAGAATGTCAGGCACATTAACGATGCAATAAATACCCAAAAAAACACTATTCAATCCAACTATCTGCAATCAGCACATAAATGTATCTCTATATCGACTGTCCCGTCACATCTGATGTCAGATCAAAGGGGATTAGCACGTTTGGCACCGTTTGGCACGCGTAATGGAAACCCAACCTGATTTGATTAACACAACTGCAAATTGAGTTCACATCCCTCTCAGCCAACCACAAACAGCCACAGCATCAGATAGGGAGTATATATTCAGCATCTGTCATCTTAGAAAAGTCAAAAGAAAAGAAACAGAGTGAGACTGCTAGAGAGAAAGAGAGAGCGCGAGCACGCACGAGAGAAACGTAACATTGATTTACAATTGTGGTGACCTCCTCCCAGGCTACCTTTGCATCATCAGCCCGTGGAGGTCTGCTCACAGTTCCGTATATTCGGACACTGCGAGCTTGGACCTCCTGGATCAAAACATCAGTTTTCTCCTGGGAGAAGTCTGGCTGTCAGACGCTGCTGCCATGGCAAATTGAGTAAACTCTCATTACGCCTTCGCATGGCGCATTTAAGGGCAAGGAGAGGGGCTCATTTGATTGGTGTGATGTGTGTAAAACCCACTCCACGCCTTCTCTCCTCCCTCTTTCCGACTTGCGCCGGTAGGAGGGACAGAGGTGGGATAGAGGAGTAGCTGCACCAGGCGCACAGTGTGCCAAACTTGCAAAATCCGCCTGGCTACACCCAGTTGGCGAAGCGCAGGTGCGCTGCACCTCCGCCGCGCCCGGTCTACGAAACTAGAGCCCTTAGAGCATATGACCTCTGTAGCAGCCATTTGCCCACCTTCTCAGTCACCCAGTTGTCTGAATTGAATGATGTTTTTCCTCTGTCACTTTACAGAGTTCATGGCAAACAGCTTGTGACACTCAAATGGTACATATTATGCTGAGTGGATTAAACACCGAAATGTTGCATGTCTTAGATAAAGTTCTCATCTTTTCACAGGTGGTGATAACAACATGGACCAAAGATTGATGCTCCGAGTTGTCATAGATGATGACAATATAAGGAAGCTAACCTTAAATGAGAGACCAGATTCCACTGAAGAACTAAAAACACAACTTAAGGATAAGCTGTCATTGCAGTATGATTTCAAACTCCAATATGAAGATCCAGACTTTAATAATGCGCTCTGCAATTTGACTCAAATAATTGATTTGCCTGAAAGAGCTACACTGAAGTAATCCCTCTTGTGACTCTTGAATTGACCTCCCCGTCTTCACTCACCGAAGCATCAGACTGCAGCACAGTAGACACTGAGATCTTGTCCACTGCTGGATTGACACCTTCACTAAGAAGACAGTGGCCAGAGTTTTTCAACATACCCAATTTCTCAGTGGATGTAGAGTACTGACTGAGACAGGCCGACCTTTCATTCATGAGAGACCGTCTCCCAATCACTCCATCACGAGATATGAAACATGACATACTTGAGAAGCTTGCTGAAACAATGTACAGTTTCAAGGCTTACTCTGATGATGATGACTTCAGCAGTGTTGCACAAGCACTGATTAGCAAACACCCCAGCTTCACTGAACCCGGTCCCCAGCCAGGATGGTATGGCTGGAAGAACAGCCTTAAATTCAAGATGGCCAACTGTCGTACAAAGCTACGAAAAGCAGGATGTGATGATGTAATGATCAATGTGGGTAAATGAAGTAAACGCAACCCAGAGGGAGAATCATCCAGCAAGAATATCAAGTGGCCAAAAAGAGGTGAAGCCAATTATTTGCCTAATTTACCTGACGGACATGATGAAAGAAGCTTTGAAAATGCCAGGAAAGTTGTCATAGAGGAAATGAAGAAAAAAAAAACCAATGCCATTCTAGTCTCGCAAATGATGGACCAAACATTCCCACTGCGCAGAAGGGAGATAGTGACACAGGAGCCTGCTGTGCAGAGAATGGTTGAACGGTTTCCCATGGTCATGGGAAACCTGGAAAATTCATGGAATTTAAAAAAAAAGTGATTTTCCAGGCCTGGAAAAGTTATGAAATTAAGTAAAATCATCAAAAGTTTTGGAAAGGTCACAGGATTTTATTGTCTGTAATGTAATAAATTATGCTATCTTACAGTAGGCTGCAAAAGCTCTGTCTCTTCTAAAACGTCCTCAAGGATCTCTAGAACTTTATCTAGAATCCCTAAATATTCCTTCAGGCCTCCTAAAACCCCCTCCAGGACCTCACATTTCCTCCAGAACCCCTTAAACTTCCTTTAAGATCCCTAAAACTTTCTCCGGAACCTCTAAAAGCTTCTCCAGGAACCCTAAACATCCTCCAAGACCCCTAGAACTCTATCCAAAACCTCTAAAACCTTCTCCAGGAACCCTAAAACTTCCTCCAAGACCCATAAAACTCTGTCCAGTACCCTCTAAAACTGCCCTATAGATCCTTTAAAACCTTCTCCAGGTCATGGAAATTATAATATGGGTTCTTGAAAAGTCATGGAAAAGTTTTGTAATTTTGTCTGTGAAAATGTGTGGGAACCCTGACTAATGTTATTTGTTTGAAAATAATATAAGTAGTAATGTGTTATTCACCATAGTTTCATATGTTAAGCTCTTTAATTTGCTACAGTATTAATTGAATGATGGTCAGCTTGATGTTGCTATCCCTCTTCCTCCTTCCCCTCTCCATTTTTCAGGTTTTTGCAGAGTTTAATTGCATCGCCAGTAAGAATCTTAAAGGAGACTTCTATGGAGCCCTAGACCAACAGACCCCACGCTTCATTGATCTTTTCAAGTCCAAAAAAGGAACTATGGGGCAAAAACTGACAGACTTGATGCAGCACATCAACTGGGTGGTAAGGATTCTGTTGTGTTTTTTCCAAATTTTGAGTAATTCACAATCCAGCATGATGGAGTGGACATACTGTATAAGCAGTGTCTGAAATTATTTTTTTGACTCACCGGCCAAATGGCAAGTGAATGTTAAAACTTGACCAGCCACTCAGTAGATTACCATTGTTTTTTGGCTGGTGAGTGAAACAAATCTTCCAGCCACTTGCATATTTTACCTGCATTTGGCTGGTAAATGGTGCTAATTTCGGACCCTGTGTATAAGTATTGTTAACATTCACACTCTGGATATACAGTACTTTAAAAGTATAGTGCACCCAAAAATGAAAATTCAGCCATTATCTACTCACCCATGGGTGCACTATCCCTTTAAGTTCATCAGTGAATACAGTTTTGGCGATAAGTCAAACGTATCTATATGGCACACACTTCACATGGTGCCCCTGTGTTTTTTCCCCTGAAAGTGAAGGTTGTATTTTCCCTTATTTTCTAAAAGTGCATCATTATGCTTCATCCACATATTGAAATAAACAAAAAATATTCTGGAAGAGGAGGGATGTGGTTTACAAATATGTAATGTCACCTTTTTTATTGCTTAGGAGTTTGCAGGTATGAATTTACTTAAGCAAATAATTACAATTAAAACTGCAATGCAGATAACCTTTGCATGTACCCATAAATACACTAATTTAATCACTTCAACAATTTAATCATGCTATTTAAAATCCTTTCACACCACCTATATCAGTTGTTGTGGACTACTCATCCCAACATGTTTTTGTTCGATTTCAACAGGTTTCTATGTGTCTCTGTCTGATGTTCTTACTAACAAGAAAGTGCATATGCAGCTACTTCAAATTTCCCACACCATCCGACAGCCTTCCGGAACTTCCAGCCAAATACCAAATAATGAGAAACGTTCTGAAAATAACTTAGTGCCTGAAAATAATTACTTAAATCATTTCGAAAAAGTTGCTCATTAACAGACTTAAATTTTAAAATTACATTAACATTAATTAAGAGACAAAATCATTTTTTTAGTTTATAATGTGAAGAATTGTAAAATGTCACTTTTATGTGGTAGTTCAGACATCGACAGTGACCATGTGTTGTTGAATGTTTGCATCGCCAGAGCTTATTCGACATTCATCCATTTTCTCCGGTTCATAATTAGGCTGCACGATCCAAATCCCTCTCCTTTCCTCTTTTCTGTCTGTCTGTCTTTCTTTCTGTCTGTCTGTCTGTCAAAACTAGCTTGCATTTCGCAGAGATGTTAGTTTTCTTGTGACAAAGTTATAAGCATTTGAAAATGACGGGGGTAAAAATGACCCCTTGGCGGTTCTAGTCTTAATAAATAGTAATAGACACTTTATCACAAATTCCTCTTGCATCAGATCTTGTGAAATATCGCTTCCATGAATCTGTTTAGACAGACAGCGACAGATCAATGAGGTGAAGCCATGCTGCATGCGGCAGGCAGAGCGTGTGCTAGGGGTGTAACGGTACACACAAGTCATGGTTCGGTATGTACCTCGGTGTCACGGTTCGGTACGGGTTCGGTACAACGGGAAAAAAGCAACAAAAAGTCACATGTATCACACTAGCTTTTTTTTTCATTTATTTTGAACAGACACCAATTGACTGTAAAACTAAAAACCATCTCCTGTTATAAAAGTAAAAAATAAACAGAATAAAACATGACTGCTCCTGCAAGCTTGTAAATGGCAGGGACCACAGACTGGCTGATGCGCGCACGGGATGGGACTCTGTAGCATGGCTCAAGCGCTTTCAATAAATACTTGAAGCCGGGCTCCTCTACTACGGCATATGGGCACATAGATGTGGATATGTATATGCCAGTTGCTCCGGTGATGTTTTTGGCCCTGGCTGTGTCCATGTCAAGAGGCTGCTTAGAAGCAGCGGGGATAAGTTGTTGCACACAAGTTGTTTTTTTCCTCGCACCAGTGACAGACATATCAGGGTGATGCCAGCTTATAGTATGTGTTAACATATAATATATATAATATATACCATTATATTAGGGGGGCGCCCGGTCCCCCCAGCGGCACCCCTCGCCCCTCCTTGAAGGTCAAGTTAATTTTATTAAATTTGACTTTCTATATAGCGCCAGATCACAACAGAAGTCATTTAAGGTTACTTTTCCTATAGAACACGTCTATACCTTGTCCTTTTATTAAACAAACTAAATAGCCTTGTGTTAGTTATCTTATTTACAAGGCGGCATGTCATTTCTGTCTCTACACATGCACGTTTACAATCCTCCTCTGCTCTCTGTATCTCGCACGGTGGAGTTCCGCCCCAGCGCGCACAGAAACACACAGACACGTGCACACATTTACAGGTGAGCACACTAGAGCGTGGCTCGGGCCACATTTTCCTGACAGAAGAGTCTGACGCAGTTTGTTACCTGGCACAGTTATTGTTATGGACAGTGTAACATGCTGCTTGCACAGCAGCGCAGCACAGCGCTGGAGTGGAGCTTGTGTTGCTTTCAGGCCTTGTCACGTAAATAACAAATTCCTGGATTGAAGTGACTGACTCTACTGTTTTTTTAATAGTCACTCAGACGTATTCATTGTATGACTGCGTGCACCGAACTGTGACGCCCATTCCGTGACAGCACAGGACGAATACAAGTACCGTTACATCCCTAGCGTGTGCAGAACGTTGTACAGTCCAAACATCAAAATAATAATTAAAAAAGAAAACATTTATGAAATCATTTCCAATATTCACAAGCTGTTTTTATCTAACGACAGATTCCGCTTCAGTCCATATTTGTTGGCGTGTAGTCTGAAAAACAACATTTTTGCTGAGGTTAAAAAAAATCCTTGTCTTTGGCATATTCTGTAAATGGAGTGGGGTGGTGTAACAGCAATCTAACAGCACCATAAATTACATTTATATAGCCATAATAATAAACCGCTTCAGTTTCCACACTCACTGCTCGTCCTGGTGGATAGACAGACCATTGCAACTGGGTTCTACAAATTAAACTTAGGGGCGTTACCAGTTGGCCCTGTATTCTCTATGTCATCGCGGGGGATCTCATTAAAGCTACAAGCCCGGCCAGGTGACAACAGGGACCTGTCACGGATCGGTCACGGCTCCACCACAGACCACGGATTTGAAGTGACTGCATCTGTACAACAATATGGTAGTTTGCACATTTCAAGTGTGTGCTTTTTCTGCTCAATGAAATTTAATTGAAATGTTGAGTTTGTATTAACACAAGGAAACTGTGGGAAAGTGGGATGTGTAAAATTAGGTATTTAGATATTACCAATTATACTTAAGAACTTTAAGCCCTGTATCTAATATAAGCCTGCACTATCAGAGGAAATACAGAGCAGTACATCAACACATATTCCCCCCACCCCTCAAAATGATACAAAGTTCTTAACTCATATCTGTTCTCTCTCTGTATTTTTAGTCGCCAGATGTGATGGCACTTCGCTCTGTCGTCCTCAAAGGCCTTCCTATTGTACTTGGTGACGACTCCAGTGAAGTCTACAAGACTTACTTTGTAAGTAAAAGAAACATATTGATCTCAATTTATTGACAACTCATATTTATTATGTAGCTCATAGCATTGTAAAATATTTAAAATATAATTGTTTTCAGTTGATCACAATCAGGTGGAAAGGATCAGATTTTTTGAAATGCATCTCCATTTTATGCTACTTTATACTTGTACTACTCCACTACATCTCAGAGAGAAATACTGTACTTTTTACCCCACTACATTTATCTGACACTTAAGGTTGGTTACTTTTCAGATTACTTTTACTCATTCCTTTTCTGTTCATGTTTCTCCAAATTTAGGGATTTTGAGTTTGAAAGTTTGTGATGAACTGAAGAATTGAGTGTTTCTTTATCGGTTGAGGAAATTGCCCTACTTCTTAAGCTAAATACACAATTAAAAAATCTGGAATCTGGAAAAGACATTGTCTACCAACAGTATATAAAGTCTTTAAAATAAGCTCAACTTAAAAATCTTCAGCAATAAAGCAACATACACAACATAAACATCTGATATAATAGTAAAATACAGCAAGGCCATTTGACTGCAATATGAATACTTTTACTTTTGATACTTGGGTATATTTTGCTGATATTACTTACACACATAAACTCCAGTAAGTTTCTGAGTGCAGTACTTGTAGTGGAGTATTGTCAGTGTGTTATTAGTACTTTTACTGAAGTAAAGTATCGAAATACTGTCCACCACTGTTCGTAATGTGTTCCCAAAGTATCAGATCAAAATCAAATGATTTGGACTCGGGGCAAAAAAGGTGATCAGGACATCCCTACTGATTTCACTCATAAATGATCAAAATCGGCAAAAAAAAGATTTGGGCATCCCTAGTATATTAGTTTATAGTACATAATGTAATTAAATTAAGAATGTGAATTCTCCTTTCTCACACTTTGAAAAACCTCCAGTCTACAGAAATAGAAATAAAATGCAATGGGAATGAATTTAGGGTTGCACTAGGTGATTTTTTCGCCCCCAAAAGAAGACCAGATTCAATAGGTAGTTTTGTGTGCTGACTGATGCTCAGCAGCAGGGTCTGAACGCAGTGCACCTCCAGCCCATCTCCACTGCCATCGTACTTGAGGGAGGTACTGTCATGGACAATGTTAGAGACTTTCCCCAGGCAGTCTGCCTCCTATTTGGGCTTATGTATGCCCTTCACTTGGATTACCCAAAATGCATGGAAAACACACTCAAATGCATTCAAATAGTCATGCTTGGATTGGGAAACAAAACCCTCCCTCCAAAACTGCTTACTTTGAAAAACAAACTACTAGGGTAGGTCAGTTAATATTACTCGAGTACACACTTTGCATGTACTCTTTTGGTGTCTCAAGGTGACTTGACTTGTTTACTGTTTTAGGTGTAATGTTCACATAATACACTTTGTAGTTTTTGTAACATAGAGTTATGTATTTTTTTTATGTTAATTTGATCACTGCTGTGCGGTTTAGACCATGAAACCATGTTGACTGAAGTTCCACTTTTGATCACTAATGTTATGGGAGAAATCTGACCTTTTAGCTTTACCAGAGCTCAAGCTCATGTTGTAATGGGTAACAAGTTTGACGCCATATCTTTTAATTCTGAGTCAATGTCCTGAAATTATGAGAACAGGATCTTGCCTGTTAGTCTTTGGAAATCACAGGATAGGAGTGGACAATGATGCGATTCCGGCATTATTCAGTTATTTCTGTAGCATAGGGTTATATTAGGTACCTATACTTTATATGAGGTGCAAAATAACAACCTGGAGCCAGGGCTGCACTTGTTGAACAAGTGATGTGCCACATTATCACGCACACAGTGACACCTGCAAATTAAGACCAAACATGTCCTGTTTTTCCCATCTTTAAAATAGAGTCCCGGACGTCCCAGCATTACGTGTATAAAAGCACACAAAATTGACTTAAATTCACCCAAACTCTTCTGGTGTGAGCAACTTGATAAAATAGGTTACACTTCTTTCTCAGTATGAGACACAGGGAAATATCAGCAATATTAGTAAATCAACACTGCATGGGCATCTCACTTCATTGGGATTGTACTGGTTATATAGCTCCTGCAAGATGATAACTTCCAGCACATCAGATTAGATCATCCCAATAATTTAAATTGCCTGCATAGTGTTGACACACCGATATTATTGTTTCAGCAATATCAATTGTTTCCTGTGTCTCATACGGAGAAAGAAGTGTAACGGTTTAATTTTTTTTAAAAATGTGTGTGCTTTTGTACAGGCAATGCCTGCACATCCAGGACTCTTATTTTGAAGAGAGGAAGAACAGGAAATGTTTGGTGTTAATGTGCATTAGTCATTATGTTTCAGGTTGTTACTTGTTACAGAAGTAAAAATGAATAATTCAGAAAGGTTCTCTGAAAGAGATTTGTTCTCATAATATTGTTTCTTGTATTTATTGTAGGGACATAAGTGTTTTTTATATTGTGCATTTTCGTAGAGAGAGGGAATTTCTTTATATTTTTTCTTGTCCAAAACTGGAACATGTTCCCAGGTCAATACAGTTTTTGTTCAGAGACTCAAAACTGACTTCAGCTCAACAGTGTTCGTTTTCTGTCTTACATTACTGGACAAACTGATTATTCTAGGTCTGCCTCATCTTTGATGTTGTGACACAGGCACACCTGGATTAATTAGTTTGTCCAATAATGTAAGACAGAAAATAAAGGAGCTGGTTTGATTCCAGGAGGTAGTGAAGCTGGGCATAAAGCTTATTGCCATAGCTTGTAATTGTATAATCAAAAATGTAATACAATTTAAAATTTGTAATAGAATGTTAAGTAGTTTTGTCATCAAACTACTGATTGTTCACTTTGGCTCTGTTCTCAAATGTGTCCTTTTAAATGCATTGTTGAGCATTTTAAAATAAATCTTAATTCCAATCAGTTAATCCATTGAGTGTTCTCCATTCATTTTATTTTTTGGGGGTCATTACTGTTAGATAATGTGTTTTTAATGAAATTAGCATGCCGTAATTTGTGTTGTAGAATTCTTTTAGGTCAAGAAAATTGAGTTAATTTGACCTGAATATGATTGATGTGTAAAACTAAAGAAAATTAAGCTTTCAAAACTCATTAATATTAAGTTGAAGTTACTATTTAAAAAAAAAAAAGCTGAACACAATAAATTTTTTAGATACTGTTGAAAAGGAAAGTTTGCACTAATGGTCCAGCTGCTTTGACAGTTATGCAGCATCTGTAGTCCCAGATGTGTCAGCAGTGCTTGGCCTGTAACCTCTGGTTTAAACAAGTTTAGTCATTTATCCAGTTGTATGCTCAGCGCTTCCCAAACATAATGTACACTTTCACCGCAAAACCTTAGTACTGGAGTCTGGCTTTGAAAAGAGCATTTACATCAGTTTCACTTTCAGTTCAGTCTGAATTTGTAAGTTATAAGGCATATGTTTAGAATGAACTGACACTAATTGTGTGAGAGTTTGTAAACTAATGCTTTGACATAGGTTTGCTGTTGTTAAAGGCGCTGTATGTAAGAATGTGGCCAAAACGGTTACTGCACTCAAATTCAAAATACTGCCGCGAGTCGTGTCCATAACGCCCCCTTCTCTGCTGCTACCGCTTCTGCCGGGATACAGCGGAGGACGAGTCGGCTGCTAATGCTATGTACCGGGACACTGCTAATGCTGTTTGCCATGCTACTAATGTTTGTTTCTCAAAAAAATCAGTCGGGTCGATGACCCACCTGCACATGAGCTACAATGTATGATCGAAAAAGAATGAATAACATTTGAAAGTATTCGAAATGTCCATCCCCGTCTAGCTATGATGCTAGTTAGCCAACTTTGGCTAAAGCTTACCTGTCAAGGAGAAGAGTAGCCACTTCGACATCCAATTTCAAATTCTTCTCCGCTTTCAACCGTCTCCACCGTTCAAAAGCATCGCCTATATAGACCCTTGCTTTGCCTCGAGTTTTGTCTTGGCGTTTTTGGGAATCACTATGAGGTCGTTTGGGTTTAGTCGCACCGTCAGCCATTGTAGTTCAGTCATAACTGTAACTGATGCTGAGACTCTACTGACTGTGTGACTGGTAGACGGCAGTGGGTGGCGCAACAGGGCAAAACACAAACTCAAAACATAAACATGATTTGTAGACCGTAAAAATGTTTTTATTGTAGATCATTAGAATGTATAATATTGTATATATTGTTGTCGGTGAGATCAGTATGTTATATTAACATTATTCCTTAGTGTCTGTGACATATTAGGATGATTTTACGACTATTTGCTTTAGATTTCTTACATATAGCTCCTTTAAATGTGGTCCCCAATCAACCAATAAATCAATATGTAAGCTGTTATCCATGGAGGCATGTGAGAAAAACATTTTCATTGAGGTAACACAGCATGACTAACTGCTACCAATGGTAATTTTAATGGGTGAAGTATCCCTTTAAGAAATGGTTACATTGTTCCTGCAATGGATCAATTGCTATTGTTATCATCATGCAACAGCATCTCCTCTGCTCTGCTCTCTGTGTCAGGGCTGAGCTCCCTCAGCAATGCTCTTTACTGTCAATGCAAAAAAAACACCTTTGTGAGTATCCGAAATATTCAATTCCTGGACACTTTCAAATCCAACCTCAAAACATATCTGTTTAAACAAGCCTATCACTGCTAAATGTCATTGCCTGCTGCTAACTTCTGATGTTTTATTATTGCTGCTGTGTTGTTTTTATTTATTTATTATCTAGTACCTATCAGTGACCTTGAGTGTCTTGAAAGGCACTGATAAATAAAATGTATTATTATTATTATTAAAATGCCAGTACTTCATTGAAACAGTTCTTTTAATCAGCTCTGTCCACAGTCTCTCATCCAACACTACTGTGTTTTACACAAGCACAGTGCATTAGCTCAGCTAATAGCCAGTTGTTACAAACATGTATCGCAGCAACAGGCCCAAGCAGTCAAATGTACATGTATATGTCCATAAACATGTCTGTGGTCTGACAGTTTAGCTTAGTTTGCCATGTATCTTAAATTTGACAAAGTTTTGTAACTGTAGCTGCTGGCTGAGACAAACCAGGCCAGTCCCTGCCTACAGTGAATCCAACAAATTCTCACTCCGACCTCTTCACATATCAATGTTTGATTATGGACTTTCCATATCGATGATTTCCAAGGTACAGGTGAGTTGGTTGTTGATGTTCTGGGATACTGTGTCAATTTTAGCCTGTTACATGCATTGTCTGTTTTCAAATTGCGCATTTTCACAGGAAATGTACAAGTTGCAAACAGTCTCTTTCAAAATCAACACCACAAATTGATTTTCGAATTGAATTGAATTTTTTCCTTCAACAACAATCACGTGTGTTTATGTTTTGCCAACAGACTTGTGGTTGGGTTTAGGAAAAAAAAGAACAGGGTTTAGCTTTCCAGTCTCCCGGGAAGCGTTCACCAACCTCCCAGGTGAAAGTTGGCGGTTGTTGGACCCCTCCACCACCACCGCCCCCTTAACTTTCATTGTTGTCCAGCTGCCAGGCTGGACAACAATGAAAGATGCCGCCAGGCATCGTTACAATATAACAGCGACGGGCTAAGTATCATAACTGATGGCTTTTTTGGTCAGTGTCTGACACTGGAAGTCACTGCTCTAAAAATATGATATTTAAAATAGAAATAAATTCAAATTCTGCTGTCAATTCATTCTTTTTTTTAACATAATTTGAAAAAAAAAAAATTGTTTAGTTATTTAGTAATGAGTATGAGTATGAATATGATATTGCCTCTAATGGACTTGAACAGGACTTGATCTGCTCTGGACTTGGTCTTGACTTGGTCTCAACTCCCTTTGAACTTGGTCTTGACTCAGACTCAACTGGACTTGGTCTTGGACTGGATTAACATGGTCTTGTATACAGCCCTGCCCAACACAGAGTCACTGCTTCTGTTCATCTCTACTGCGGAGTTAATAAACATGGGAATGTATGCACATGGGCCCCTCTCCCAGAAGGCAGATTTGCAGTAACATACCTTCCCTGAAATGAGTTATGGCACAAATAAAATGGCCCCTGAGGCCTCACAGTTGGATGGCAACACATCGCTCTCTGTGTCAGCGTGGCAAGGTGGCTATTTTGGTTGCTGGTAGCAGGCCACAGCCCCAGCTGGATGTAGACACATAAGTCACTATTACACAGAAGAGAACAAATGTGAGAGAAATTGCTGAAGACACAGACACCAAGCTGAAAATGTTTAAGACACTATAAACCAAAGCGAGTGTAAATAAATGGGTTTTGAGTTGCTTTTAAAAACGTTTCCACAGATCTTGAGCTCAATGGGTGAGAGTTGCAGAGTTTAGGAGCTGTCTGAAAGGTAAAAAGAAAACCACTCCAGAGCTGATGAAGAGATGTCCAGAATGTGCAATGTTGTTTTTTTTTTGGTTTTCTTTTTGTTTTTTTGGGGGGGCGAGGGGGGTGTCTGGTCTTTGTCTGTATTGGAACTCTATCCTCGAACATCCGAACATTACATTCTACAAGTTACTAAAAACTCATCTTTTTTAGTTAGCTAGGATCTTTTTTTTTAACTTGGTGTGTAATTAAATAATAAGCCACGAGAGGCTGTGTTTAACTGGGATTTTAGAACAGGTCAAAAAAGCAGTCCTTTAACATCAGCATGACACATGGCCAGTCACTGTTATTGTTTAACGGCACCCAGCGAGATCAAGGGGAAATGCAGTGAGACAGCAATGAAAGTTAAGACAGCAGAAGTCAGAGTGGGGCGAGCGGCAGAGGTGGTGGATGGGTTCAGCAACCACTGACTTTCACCCTGGAGGCTGGTGTTCGCTTCCCATAAGATTGTAAAGCCAACCCCCATTATTTTTTCCGAAATCCAACCACGTGCTTTTGTTGCCTAGACCCAACCATGTGTGTTTGCTGTTGAAGGAAAAAAATGTCAGTTCATAGTGTATTTTGAAAATAGACAATGCATGTAACAGGCTGAAGTTTACATGGTATTCCAGAGGGTCAACAACCGACGCACCCAAGGTACTTTGTATGTCATATGTGGACATGGAAAGTCCACTATTAACTGTAGATATGTGCAAAGGTCAGAGTGAGGATGTGTTGAACAAGTAAGGGGCTGAAAGTACAATGTGGAGTGGAGTGGCTGAAACCCCCTTGCCTGCTCCAAAATCACTGTGGACCACAGCCTCACGTGGCTCATTGCTTTTATAAAATGGCTCCTAAAATGGTTATTACTATGTTTCATAAAAATAAACACACAGCATCAAGAACTACAATCATTTATTGATAACTAATTATCATTTTTCCACCAAGCAAGGTAGTTCTTCAGCGATATTTAGTATAATGGTTGCCAAGCAACACACAGATGCAGTGAAAAGTGTCACATAATAGGCATATGTTACAAATAAAAACATGCAAGCTAGCTTAAGTTGGATTGTTACCTTACCATATATTGTTGGTGTAGATGGACATAAAAGGCCGGTGGACTGGCGGCAGCATAAACAGATATTTCTCGAATTAAGTGACAGGACACAGTAGGTTCCCTGACTGCTCAAATACAAATTTCCAAAGGCTCTTTTTAGCCTTGTTTCCACCAAGCAGCCCAGTATGGTTCAGTTCCGTTCAGTATGCATTTTTTCCGTTTCCACTGTGAAAAGTTGTGGATGGTACCAATGGAACCATTCCTTACCATTCTCATTTTTGGTCACCCCTCTGTTGGGGTTCCTAGCATACAGATCTGGTACTAAAAGGTGGAGCTAGAAACACTGCAATCCATTGATTTGTCAATAGTGGATCGTCACTTATGCTCAGGGCTGGGTTGTGGCTAGTTTTGAGGCTTATGTAACCACTGTTTATACCGTGGCAAGTCTTACATAAGTAAACTGTAACTACTGTTGCCTAAACCTAACCATGTGTTTTTGTTTTTTTTCCACTAAACCCCTGTGTTTGCCTGAGAAGGACTAAATGCAAAAAAAACACTATTATAAATATCCCATTGAGAGAGACTCTCACTGCAGCCTGTTCTATTTTGTTCTGAAAATGTCAGCATGCAACCCCGTTCTGTGGACGATAAATGAGGTGTAGACTTCCATCTTTGTCATGGGTGATGAGGAAATACAGCAAGCGCTGGATGGAGCAGTGAGTGACAACAACCCGCCCACATGTAAGAGTACTGTTTGCACTGGAAACACTAAACAGACCGAGGGTCTATGTACCATATCTGAAGCGATACTTTTGGTTCCAAAGGTACTATACTGAGTGTTTGGTGGAAATGGGGCTTTTGTCTTTTTCGTGACATCTTTTTGTTTTTTCCATTCATTAAATACAGCATAGTGTACTGCCGGTTCTTCTCCTGGCGGATGCCCTCTTTAGTTCTACATCTCATATGACAATAGGTGACTTACTGGCACAGTATTACTGAAACTGTAATGCGGTCACAGCTGTGTATTTAGCTGTGAACACATAGCTGAGTATTTCATGTCAAAAGGTCAAAGGTCAAAGGTCAAATTTATTTAAAACAACCGAGGTTTGCCAAAGTGCTGTACAATCTAGAAACCACTAAAGTATTAAAATACAACTATAGAAATAGAAAAATACAGTACTAGAGCACACAAGAGTAACAATAGAAAACAAAATAAAGTGCACAATAGGCACAAAATTCAATAAAAACAGTCCATACATCGGCAATGTTCGGCTCAACATGCGTCAAATCCTAACGAGAAAAGATGGGTCTTCAGCAACGACTTAAATATCTCAAGAGTCTGGGCAGATCTAATACACAGTGGTAAGCTGTTCCACAATTTTGGGGCAGCCACCGCGAAGGTTCGGTCGCCTTTAGTTTTGAGCCTAGATATCTAGAAGCAACTCATTTGATGACCTCAGAGCTCTAGCTGGTGTGTGAACATGGATGAGTTCAACTAAGTACTGGGGGGCCAGACCATTCAATATCTTAAAAACAAACATCAAAATCTTAAAATCAATCCTGCAGCGGACAGGAAGCCAATGCAAAGAGGCCAGAACCGGTGTGATATGGTCACGTTTTTTCGTGCCGGTCAAAAGGCGAGCAGCAGCATTTTGCACTAGCTGCAGACGCCGCAAAGAACGTTTATCTAAGCCCACATACAGAGAGTTGCAGTAATCAAGCCTAGACGTAATGAAGGCATGGATAACTCTCTCCAAGTCTTTGGGTGAGAGATAGGGCTTTACTTTGGCGAGCAGGCGAAGCTGAAAGAAAGCACCTTTGACCACAGAACCAATTTGCCTATCAAACTTAAAAGCACTATCAAAAGTGACACTAAGGCTTTTAATAAAAGAACAGTTTTTGGAAGCCAAGGGGCCCAGAGCACCAACAGAGTCATTTACACATTCCGGATATCCAAATACAATAACCTGTCTTATTATCATTTAGATTCAGGAAATTTAGGCCCATCCAAGTTTTTATGTCATTAAGACAAGCTAACAGAGGCTGCGGAGAGTCCTTACATTTTAATTTTAAAGGAAGGTACACTTGGACATCATCTGCAAAGCAATGAAAAGAAACATTATGCTTACGGAGAATGGGACCTAGGAGCAGCATATATAAAGAAAACAATAAAGGGCCCAAAATGGAGCCTTGGGGGACCCCACAGGTAAGAGGGGCCACATTTGAGGAGAATTCACCCAGATGGACAGAGAAACTCCTGTCTGTTAGGTACGACTGTAGCAACTTGAGGGCAGCACCTTTAATGTCTACACAGTGATCTAGGCGTGATAAGAGGGTCCTATGATCAACAGTATCAAAGGCAGTCGTCAAATCTAAGGTCACCAGGATAGCGGCACATCCCGAGTCCACAGTTAAGACTAGATCATTAAACACTCTTAAAAGAGCAGTTTCAGTTCTGTGACCAGACCTAAAACCAGATTGAAACTTCTCATAGATATCATTTTGTACTAAAAATGATTGCAACTGTACAGCAATTACTTTCTCTAACACTTTGGACAGGAAGGGTAATTTGGAGATGGGCCTGAAGTTGGAGAGAACAGAGGGGTCCAGGCTGGGCTTTTTAATGAGTGGCTGCACTATAGCATGTTTAAAAGGGGCAGGAAAACACCCTGAACTAAAACAGTTATGAATCAGAACAAGAATAAAAGATCCAACTGAATCAAAAACCTCTTTAAAAAGGTGCGAGGGAATACCGTCTGAGAGGCAGTTTGTGGGTCGCATCCCACGAACTATATCTGACAGAGAGGACAGTGATATAGGCTCAAACTGGTCAAAAACAGCTGGGCACATGGGAAGGTCAGAGGGATCAGGCTCAGCAAGACAAGGTACAGAATGAAGAGCAGAGATTTTCTCGACAAAAAAGTTGAGGAAATCATTAGAGAGAGCAGGAGTTGGAACAATAGGAGCAGTATCACGTGGGTTAACAAGAGAATCTAAAACATTAAACAGAACCTTTGGTTTATCAATGTTGTTTGAGACAAGGTGCGAGATGTAAGCGGTTTTAGCAGCTTTCACCGCTTTCTGATATTCCAATAAGCACTCCCGTAGAATCCCAACGGAGACATGCAACTTATCCTTCTTCCACCTTCTCTCAGCACGCCTACAAGAGCGTCTGAGAGCACGTATAGAGTCATTTATCCATGGTTCAGAAATTGCCTTAGGGTGTTTGATGCGTAAGGGAGCGATGGCTCAGCCAATTATAATTGAGGACAAGAATTATTTGTTCTTTAAATCATCTCTGAGTATCTTGAAAAGCACTCCACTAGTATTAAGGACTGCTGCTAGTCCCACTTGTTTTTCCCAGTCTTATTTCAAATTCATAACAAATCATTCATACCTCCTATGACTGCAACTTTCACCAAACGGTAGACCCTATTAAACAAAAAATTTCTTTTTCACTTGTACCTAGCAAGAATTATGACGTCCATCACCCTTTTTTTCTCAAAAACTGTCAAATTTATTTAATCTATCTCTTCCAACATTTTGACACAAAACTAGCCCCACAATATCTTCAGACTGTCCTCCACAAACAATCCAGAACAATCCAGCCAGATTCTTGGAATGTTGTTAGACGAGGGAGCGAGTGCGCCAGTGTATGCCAGTGTGTGTGAGAACAAAGGCTGAAGTGAGTGATTAGTTAACTGCAAGGCTCACGTCATCTACTCATATCAGTAGGCTTGTTCAAGATGAACTGCGCCTCACCTGAAAGGTGGAGGCGGCTGCAGCAGGAGGCAGTGACAACAAGCTGCAGTCTCATTGAAGGCTGAATCCAAACGTCCACCCTCTGGACTTGCAGGCTGAGCCCTCGCGGACTTCAGCTGTATGTTGTGTGACATATTTACTGTCATCACGTAAAGTCTGCAAGGGCAGACACTACAAGCGGCTCACAGACAGCCCTCAAGACTGTTTCCCTCATTGCAGTGGAAAAGTTCAAATATTGCTGCTGTCATATTTGTTGAGCCACGCCCCCTTTTAAGTTAATTAGTCAATATCTTTAAAACACAGTGAGATATCAACAACAGTTAAAGCGTTGTTGATAAAACTCTGAAAAAAAAATCACTTTTCTGTGAGCTAACCGTTAAACCGATCTGAACACCATTTCAAACATGTGACAGCTAGTATCGAAAGAATTGTGGAAATGGTGACTGCATATAGATGAACACTTTTGGAGATCTAGATGTTAAGTAATTTTACATATTCTTAAAAATACAGAGTGATGGACTTCTGAATTGACTATAGGTTGCGGGGCGACAAAGTTTTGTCACCATTCAGTGGATGTACTGAAAACGATTTCAGTTGTGCATGACACACTGGTGATTTATTATGATTTTTTTGAAGTATGGACTGTGAAATGTCCTGAAATTTAGATTTAACGTAATAAGCCACGCCCCCTTTAAGCAATAATTTTCAAATTGTGTGCATTGACTGAGACATGAGCCTAGATGATACAAACTAAGTTTTGTATAAATATCTCTGGCCGATTATGAGATACAAACTTTTTGCTTGTGTAGCACTCCCTATTGGTCAATTTCAATTAAACTTTCACAATATGATTCAGATCCTTATGTCGACATATTCTATGAGTTTTGTGACAACTGGCTCAACAGTTATGGAGTAAAATCCATTTATGTGCTGAGCCACGCTCTGTCTAAAGTTCATTGGTCAATATCACCAAAGCGCAATGACATATCAAGAAGTCTGTGATAAAATTTTACAAAGCTGCATTCCATGATGATCCACAGAAAGTTTGGTGCAAATCAGACCTACGCCTTAGGAGGAGATGTAAAAATGGTGTTTTTCCAAAAATCCAATATGGCAGACAATCTAGCGGGGGAGACCTTGAGGTTTTTTCTCAGGCTTTCATAGAACTCCTTCACCTGCCCATGTGTGTCGAGTTTCAAGTCAATCTGACATACGGTGTGAGGGTGGTGGCCTTTCAAAACCAAATTTTCCTTGACCTTAACTATAGCGCCCCCATCTGGCCTATTGGCAATTTAATATCTTGAGCAGCATTTGCACACACCTTCAAATCATTGGTGAAAATTTCATGTCGCTACAATGTACCATCTCACAGGAATTTGCAAAAATATTTCTGAACAATAATAATAATAATAATAATAAAACAGCACAAAAACAAAAGGGTTTCAGCCCTTCGGGCATGAACCCCTAAATATAGCCGCAAGTGGCAATACCGGGGTTCAAGCCAGCATGGAAATGTAAAACTTGAGAGCTCGGTAGAATAAAGACCTTTGACAGTTCAGGTTATCTGTATAAAGATTATTAGCAGGTTTTATGACAATCAGACAGATGCTCTTCTTTGAAAGCACTGTCACTTCCTATTGGTCAACTGCAGAAACATTTTGGGTTCTTGCTTTAATGGCTTAAATAAAAAAGTGTTTGAAAAAAACCCTCAGTATGGTACCAATACTGTATATATAATATTTCACGGTCCTTGAAAAGCTAACGCTACACTGCAATGCAGGTTTTAATGTGAAAGAAGAGGAAGTAGTATAAATAGATGTAAAGCTGGGAATGAGCTTAATTAGTATGAATATTATTGGCAAGTTGAATATTACCAATATTGTTGAATATTTCAAGGTACTTGAAAAGCTGACACTACACTGCAATGCTGGTTTTAATGTGTAAGAAGAAGGTGAAGTAGTAGGAATAGATAGAAAGCTGGGAATGAGCTTAATTAGTATGAATATTATTGGTAAGTTGAATATTACCAATGCTGGTGAATATTTCAAGGTTCTTGAAAAGCTTACACTACATTGCAATGTACAATAAATGTGTAAGAAGAAGGTGAAGTAGTAGGAATAGCTGCTGTCGCATTCACACCCAATAAAACAGTACAAAAACAAAAGGGTTTCAGCCCTTCGGGCTTGAACCCCTAATAATTTAAGCTGCAAGCAGCGATGAATGGGCCCTCTCACCTTCACACAACTCGGGGGTGCTGGCAAGATGTTAGCTGATGCGACACTTCATTTCTTTTAAAGTCAGACACTGCATGCAGGTATAAGTTGGCATATCCTTGATACACTGCTGTAATAACACATTTTGTACCACTTGCACTAATGATATGTCATGTTTTTGTACATCAAATATTGACCACAGCATTTTAATTTTAGGTAAACGATAAGTGTTTGATAAGACCTACTTCCTGTTGCCACTAGGTGGCGCTATGAGTATCAGGAGATATGGTCATGTAAATGTTTTCAGGCAGGACTAATATGAATCATGTGAAGTTTGGTGGAGATCTGACCATTTACACCAAAGTTCTAGCAATTTTCGTGTTTCATGGCAAGACCTCAAAATTCAACTCTCTGCAGTAGGCGTGCCATTTAACATTGGGCAGACCTTGTTATAACTTTTGATCACAACATTGTCAGGCTCAAAAAAACAAGTCTGAAGCCAATCAGATTAAATCTGTAGGACAAGTTTGTTAAAACACAATGGGAAATGCCAAAAATGACCACGGAATTCAAAATGGCCGACTTTGTGCTGGGTTTAGGCAATGGGTCCAAAATACTTTTTTTGTGCATCTGGGCATGATACAAGTATGTATTGATTTTCGTGCATGTTGGTAAAACATGCGGCAAGGGCTGAACTTTAAACGGTGTGGCCAAGCCACTTTGTCACGCTTATCAAAGAAACTCATATCACATGTCAAAGCCTAGACTATTAAGGAGTGTGTCAAGTTTCAGGGAGATTGAACCAAGTACACTTCGGGCTTGATCCCTGAATAATAATACATTTACACAAACACAACAGTGTTTCCAGCCTTCAAGCTTGGATCCCTGCATATTCAGCCTGGACAATGATTCTGTTTGGTAAGACAACAAATTGCACCACCTGGCCATGAAGCAGTTTCACTGTCGAGGAGGAATGAAAGCCAGAACTACGGCAGATCTCTCCAAATCCATGCACAGTTGGGAATGCATACCTCACCACAAATGGTAAATGTACTACTCACTGCTTGTATTTGAAAACATCAAAGACACATGAGAATGCATACACATTTTAAAAAAGAGGCCAAATGGAGATCATGCTGAAGCTGCTCCCCTGACTGGCATGGCTCATCAGTGTCACTTCTTCTCCTGCCACTCCAAAAGGGAGAAGCTATATTACTGTCTATTCAGGGATAATGACATCCCACACAGATGCAGGAAGAAATCTACTGAATGAACACCTAAAAAAAAAAAAATTCTTTCGAAGTGGCTTTAAATTACAGAGAGGCAATCTGAGGTGACTGTGACTGCAGCTCATATTCATCTTATCAGCATGCCCCAGTTATGAGCCGAGGCTTGTCTGGATAATACTGGATGCTACCTCTTGCCTAAATGTTCTACACATTAGTTATTATTAGTTATCAGTGCAAGTACTTACTATATGTATTCAAATAAACAGAAATATACCCCCTGTTTGTCTGTGACTGTGTGAGAGCTGCTTTTCCCTTTGGCACGAAAATGTGCCTTATCAGATGTTGGATATTGAGAATCAGAGGCTGCTAGGCCAGCTGAGTATTCGACAATCAGCCCCAAAGGCTGTGATTGCATATTCATAGTGTACACTGAACTAAAATGCCCCATAAGAGAAGGAAAATGTAACCTTAATACAGCAGTTCATTCTTGTCTGAATATTACCTGGATTATTTCACACGATGAGGGAAAATTTCTTACACAGTCATTATTAAAGGGATTTTCATTGTATTTTTTTATTTGTTTGTTTGTTTGTTTGTTTGTTTGCTTGCTTGTTCATTTATTTATTCACTGTTCTATTTATCTATTTATTTATTCATTTGGAGTATACAGTTAACTAATTTACTATTTAATAGGCAATTCACTAACAAGACCACACCAGTAGTGTTTCCAGAATGATTTATTACATGTTTTGTATGATGAGTAGTCATGACTGAGGAGGAGAGGGTTGAGGGATGAGGGATGAAGGAATGGGGGTCAAGGGATGAAATGATGAGGGATAAGGGTCGAGGGATGAGGGATGAGGGATGAAGGGATGGGGGTTGAGGGATGGAGGGGTGAGGGATGAAGGGATGAGGGTTGAGGAAAAGAGGGATGGGGGAGCAGGAGTGAAGGTATGAGAGGAGGAAAGAGGGTTATGGGTGGATGGATGGATGAATGGGTGGATGGATGGATGGATAGATGGATGGATGGATGGATGGATGGATGGATGGATGGATGGTTGGAACCGGGAAGCTGAGACTCTGAAAAGAGAACTAAGAAATGGCTCCCCCACCCAAACGTTGGTGTGGGCATTTCTGAGGTCGCCCAGATTGCTATGGATATATAAGAGGTAGGCAGGAGATGACCAACGACCGAGAATTTTAATGAGGTGGTCGGAGATTCCCTGTCTTGAGGCAGAAGAGGCGGTTCCAATGCGAAATGAATGCCCCGAGTATAGCTCTGGGGATATTCCTGATCTCGACAGGAATTGGTGGAAGTGGTGGTGAAACCAAAAGCGAGTGGCAACCCTGCCTGTCTCTGAAACGAAAAGAGGGTCCTGAGGGGAAGCTCATCCCGCTAGTCTTAGGTTGATGTAGTCGTGTATGGGTTCTTAAGGACTTAATTATGAATCTAGTCAAAAGAGGTGAACGGGTTGAGGTAGGCCAGATTGGTTGGTCTTGCTGCATTTGAGATGGAAGATGAGAGAGGTGGGAGAATTCAATTCAATTTCAGTTCAATTTTATTTATAAAGCCCAATATCACAAATCACAATTTGCCTCACAGGGCTTTACAGCATACGACATCCCTCTGTCCTTAAGACCCTCACAGCGGATAAGGAAAAACTCCCCCAAAAAAAACCCTTTAACGGGGAAAAAAAACGGTAGAAACCTCAGGAAGAGCAACTGAGGAGGGATCCCTCTTCCAGGACGGACAGACGTGCAATAGATGTCGTACAGAACAGATCAGCATAATAAATTAACAGTAATCCGTATGACACAATGAGAGAGAAAGAGAGAGAGAGAGAGAGAGAGAGAGAGAGAGAGAGAGAGAGATGCAGGACAGACGATAATGACAGTAGCTTACAACAACATTAATGAAATATCTGACAGTATACATATGTGACAATAATCATATGTGTATAATAACAGTAGAAGTATGACTAATGATAACAGCAGCAGCAGGAGGCATCTGGCAGGACCACGGCAGCAGCACAACCACACATGTCACACTATTCAGGCACCGCTGTAATACGAGTTAACCTGAGAGACAGTGGAGCACAAAGACTCCGGAGAAAAAGCGGAGTTATTGAGATGATTCCACAGGAGAGGAGCCTGATAGCTGAAGGCTCTGGCTCCTGATCTACTTTTGGAGATTTTAGGGACCACGAGTAACCCTGCATTCTCCAAGTGCAGTGTGCTGGTGGGATAATATGGCACTACGAGCTCTCGAAGATATGACGGAGCTTGACCATTTAGAGCTTTATAAGTTAACAGTAGGATTTTAAATTCAGTTCTGGATTTTACAGGGAGCCACTGCAGAGAAGTGGTACAGTGGTAACTGTAATAAGTGTAGCTTATTTGTTGCGTTGAAGGCGAGGCTTAGTGAATTAGAAGCGCGGCTCCGCACCATGGAAAACCATTCAGTAGCTGCGGTAGTTAGCCAGCCCCCTGTAGCCGGTGCGGAGCCACATACCATAGCCTTAGCCTCTGCTAACTGTCCTCCGGTAACTCCCGTTCAGCCGGGAGGTTGGGTTACGGTTCGCCAGAAGCACAGCTCCAAGCCGAAGCCCGCGGCTCACCACCAGCCTGTTCACGTTTCCAACCGCTTTTCCCCACTCAGCGACACACCCGCTGAGGATAAAACTCTGGTTATTGGCAGCTCTATTCTGAGGAACATGAAGTTAGCAACACCAGCGACCATAGTCAAATATATCCCTGGGGCCAGAGCAGGCGACATTGAATCTAATTTAAAACTGCTGGCTAAGGCTAAACGTAGATTCAGTAAGATTGTTATTTATGTCGGCGTCAATTACACCCAGTTACGCCAATCGGAGGTCACTAAAATTAATATTGCCTCGGTGTGTGAATATGCCAAAACGCTGTCGGACTCCATAGTTTTCTCTGGACCCCTCCCAAATCTGACAACCGATGACATGTTTAGCCGCATGTCATCATTTAATCGCTGGCTGTCCAGGTGGTGTCCAGCAAACGATGTGGGTTTTGTTAATAATTGGCAAACTTTCTGGGGAAAACCTGGTCTCATTAGGAGAGACGGCATTCATCCCACTTTGGATGGAGCTGCTCTCATTTCTAGGAACCTGGCAAACTTTATTAGTAATTTAAATCCCTGACAACCCAGAGTTGAGACCAGGACTCGGAGACGCAGTCCTAAACGCCTCTCTGAGCTTCTAGTTCAGTTACCCAGCCAAAGTTTTAATAGTTTTATACAAACGGTGTCTGTCCCACGACCACCTAAATTATCAAAATCTAAAATTAAACAAAGAGGAGTTGTGCATAACAACCTCATAAAAATTAAAACCTCTTCTGTGACAGAAAGACAAAACAGGAGAATTAAATGCGGACTGTTGAATATCAGGTCTCTATCGTCTAAAGCAGTGTTAGTAAACGAATTAATATCAGATAATCATATTGATTTACTCAGTCTCACTGAAACCTGGCTGTGTCAAGATGAATATGTCAGTCTAAATGAGTCCACTCCTCCCAGTCATAATAATACCCACATTCCTCGAGGCAGCGGCCGAGGAGGAGTTGCAGCCATTTTTAACTCTAGTCTGTTAATCAGTCCTAAACCTAAACTAGATTATAATTCATTTGAAAGCCTCGTTCTTAGTCTTTTACATCCGACCTGGAAAACCTCGCAGCCACTTTTATTTGTTATAGTGTACCGTGCTCCTGGCCCGTATTCTGAATTTGTATCTGAATTCTCAGAGTTTTTATCCAGTTTAGTTCTTAAATCAGATAAAGTTATTATTGTAGGCGATTTTAACATTCATGTCGACGTTGATAATGACTCCCTGGCTACCGCGTTTATCTCATTATTAGACTCCATTGGCTTCAGTCAGGGTGTATATGAACCTACTCATTGTTTTAACCATACTCTCGATCTAGTTCTGACGTATGGAATTGAAATTGATAACCTAAAAGTCTTTCCACAGAATCCCTCGCTATCGGATCATTATCTGATTACTTTTGATTTCTTTTTACTCGATTACATGCCACTCAGCAACAGTTACTATACTAGATGTTTATCAGATAGTGCTGTCGCAAAACTTAAGGAAAAGATTACTTCGTCGTTAAATTCAATACCAATACCTTCAGTAACAGAGGTTTCCCGTCGACTTTAACCTCTCCCGAATTGATCATTTTGTTGATAGCAGAGTAGTCTCGCTACGAACAACACTCGACTCTGTAGCTCCTCTTAAAAAGAAGTTAAAAAAGCAAAGAAAGTTCGCTCCTTGGTATAACTGTCAAACCCGTAAGTTAAAACAAATATCGCGAAAATTTGAAAGGAATTGGCGATTAACAAAACTGGAAGAATCTCGTTTAATCTGGACAGACAGTCTCAAAACTTATAAGAGGGGCCTCCAAATGCCAGAGCAAACTATTACTCAGCTCTAATAGAAGACAATAAGAACAATCCCAGGTTTCTTTTCAGCACTGTAGCCAGGCTGACTGAGAGTCAAAGCTCTATTGAGCCTTGTATTCCCTTAGCCCTTAGCAGTAATGATTTTCTGAGCTAGACAAAATTCTAACTATTAGAGGCAAAATTCATGACCTCCTGCCCTCAGATAGTACCTATCTAACCTCAAACACAGCTGTAAAATCTAATATATATTTAGATTGCTTCTCCCCAATTTCTCTTCAAGAATTGACTGCAGTGATTTCTTCATCCAAATCATCAACGTGTCTCTTAGACCCCATCCCAACTAGGCTACTTAAGGAGGTCTTTCCTTTAGTTAACACTCATATATTAGATATGATCAATATATCCTTATTAACAGGCTATGTACCACAGTCTTTTAAGATAGCTGTAATTAAACCTCTACTACAAAAGCCCACCCTGGATCCAGAGGTGTTAGCCAATTAGAGACCACTATCGAATCGTCCCTTTATGTCAAAGATCCTTGAGAAAGTAGTCGAGACCAGCTGTGTGATTTTCTCCAGGATAATAATTTATTTGAGGAATTTCAGTCAGGATTTAGAGTGCATCATAGCACTGAGACAGCTCTAGTTAAAATTACAAATGACCTTCTGATTGCTTCAGACAAAGGACTCGTCTCTGTACTTGTTTTATTAGATCTTAGTGCAGCGTTTGACACAATTGACCATCAAATTCTACTGCAGAGACTGGATCACTTAATTGGCTTAAAAGGTTCAGCACTAAGCTGGTTTAAATCTTATTTATCTGATCGTTTTCAATTTGTTTACTTTCGCAATGAACCATCATTACGTACTAAAGTTTGTTTTGGAGTTCTGCTAGGTTCTGTGCTCGGACCAATCCTGTTTACTCTATATATGCTTCCTTTAGGTAACATCATTAGAAATCACTCTATAAATTTCCATTGTTATGCGGATGATACTCAGTTGTATTTATCAATGAAGCCAGAAGAAAGCAATCAATTAACTAAACTCCATAATTGCCTTAAAGACATAAAAACTTGGATGAGCACCAATTTCCTGATGTTAAATTCAGACAAAACTGAAGTTATTGTTCTTGGCCCCAAACAACTCAGAGACTCTTTATCTGATGACATAGTTTCTCTTAGATGGCATTGCTCTGGCCCCTGCCACTACCGTAAGAAACCTCGGAGTAATATTTGATCAAGATTTGTCTTTTAATTCTCATTTAAAGCAAACCTCACGGACTGCATTTTTCATCTGCGTAATATTGCGAAAATTAGGCCTATCCTGACCCGAAAGATGCAGAAAAATTGGTCCACGCTTTTGTTACCTCAAGGCTGGATTACTGTAACTCTCTATTATCAGGTAGCTCTAGTAAGTCCTTAAAAACTCTCCAGCTAATTCAGAATGCAGCAGCACGTGTACTAACAGGAACTAAGAAACGCGATCATATCTCTCCTGTTTTAGCTTCTCTGCACTGGCTCCCTGTAAAATCCAGAATTGAATTTAAAATCCTACTGTTAACTTATAAAGCTCTAAATGGTCAAGCTCCGTCATATCTTAGAGAGCTCATAGTGCCATATTATCCCACCAGAACACTGCGCTCTGAGAACGCAGGGTTACTTGTGGTCCCTAAAGTCTCCAAAAGTAGATCAGGAGCCAGAGCCTTCAGCTATCAGGCTCCTCTCCTGTGGAATCATCTTCCTGTTACGGTCCGGGAGGCAGACACCGTCTCCACATTTAAGACTAGACTTAAGACTTTCCTCTTTGATAAAGCTTATAGTTAGGGCTGGCTCAGGCTTGTCCTGTACCAGCCCTTAGTTAGGCTGACTTAGGCCTAGTCTGCCGGAGGACCCCCTATAATACACCGGGCCCCTTCTCTCCTTCTCTCTCTCTCTCTCTCTCTCGTATCCTATTACTGCATCTAGCTAACCCGGCCATTCTGGATGTCACTAACTCGGCTTCTTCTCCGGAGCCTTTGTGCTCCACTGTCTCTCAGATTAACTCATATCACAGCGGTGCCTGGACAGCGTGACGTGTGTGGTTGTGCTGCTGCCGTGGTCCCGCCAGATGCCTCCTGCTGCTGCTGCCATCATTAGTCATTAGTCATACTTCTTCTGTTATTATACACATGTGATTATTGTCACACATGTATACTGCCAGGTATTAATACATACTTTCAACATATTGTACCGCAGTAACCAGAACTATAACTATAATATTATTACTTTCATTAATGTTGTTGTAAGCTACTGTCATTACCTGCATCTCTCTCTCTCTCTCTCTCTCTCTCTCTTTCTGTGTCATATGGATTACTGTTAATTTATTATGCTGATCTGTTCTGTACGACATCTATTGCACGTCTGTCCGTCCTGGAAGAGGGATCCCTCCTCAGTTGCTCTTCCTGAGGTTTCTACCGTTTTTTTTCCCCGTTAAAGGGTTTTTTTTGGGGGAGTTTTTCCTTATCCGCTGTGAGGGTCTTAAGGACAGAGGGATGTCGTATGCTGTAAAGCCCTGTGAGGCAAATTGTGATTTGTGATATTGGGCTTTATAAATAAAATTGATTGATTGATTGATTGATTGAACGCTCAGCAGCGGGCGCGCCATTCAACATTGGGCAAATCCTGTGATAACTTTTGGTCACAACGTAGTCACGCTTACATACGCCAAGTTTGGAGCCAAGCTGATTAAATCTGTAGGACAAGTTCGTTAATTTACAAGCCCTGGAAATGGGCAAAAATGCACAAAAGAGGCACAAGTAAATTCAAAATGGCGGACTTCCTGTGGGGTTTGAAGCATTGCTCCAAGAGACTTTTTTGTATGTAATAGAGTGTTACAGGTGCCTACCAAGTTTCATACATGCAGGTCAAGGTAGCTTTGGGGGCTGCTGAATTGAAATATTCTAGGGGGCGCTGTTGAGCCATCTGAGTGCATCAAAGCACAACAATCACATCAGACAACAGGACTTGTGACCTGTGATGTGTATACCATGTTTGGTAAGTTTTCAAGCATCCCTTGTCCCTTCAAAACAACATCGTGTTTGATGGCGAACAAGGCGGTGCCACGGTGACAGTGTTTGATGAAAACTAAAAAGCTTCATTTTTAAGCATCATCAAGGTCTAAGGACTTAGATCAGCAAGTTTGAGGTGGGTCTGATTAACCTGCTAGAAGCGGGACATCAAAGAATGTATAAAGTAGCTTTCTGTTGCCAGAAGGTGGCGCTATAGCGGTGATTCAAATTTCCTCTGTAGATGTGTTCAGGGCTGGACTGTCATCATATGTGTGAAGTTTTGGCAAGATATTCCCACGTGGAGTCAAGTTACAGCAATGTTTATCATAACGGCGAAACATCAAAGTTCGCCGCCAGGCTGTGGCCACGCTCTTCGACGAAAACTCACAGTTTCCACAATAAAGCATCATCAACGTCTTATGACTTTTTTCACCAAGTTTGAGATGGATCTGGTCAAGTCTGTAGGAGATGTACATTAAAGTCTAAAACATGACATTTCCATTGCCAGTAGGGGGCGCTATGTTTATCTGTAATTATTGACATGTAGACGTATTTGATGGTGAGGGAGACGCCATAGCGGCCACGCCCCTTGACATAGAGAAAAGCTTTTAATAACTTTTGATCAGCATGGTCTCTGGATGATCTGTAAAAAATTTGAAGTGGATTGGATGAAATCCCGAGGACAAGGTCGTTAAAATACAACATGTGGAAATCACGCCAAAATGACAAGTCAAAATCAAAATGGCCGACTTCATGTTTGGAGTAGACCATTGGTGCAAGAGACTTTTATGTGCGTCTGGACAACATACACATGTGTACCAATTTTCATGTTCCTACTCCAAAAAAAACCCTATGTGGAGGCGTTTTTGAAAATTTCAAGGGGGCGCCATGGAGGCATTTTGTCCCCCCCATGGGTGATGACCCTATCAGATGTAAGAGCTCGCCTTTCTTGACCTGTGTATCAATTTTCATGAGGAGTTGAGGTCGGTGAAGCCATCAAAAAGCCAAACGTATTTAGTGGCGAGGGATCGATAGTCACCACGTGGCCAAATGGACACCATTAGATGTAGCTTCACAGCGTTCATAAGGTAGCTTCACCAACTTGTTCTGCATGCATTAGAAGTGGAATGAAGTTGATCCGGTCAAGTTTGTGGCATTAGTACATGTTAAAGTAAAAACTGGTCACTTCCTGTTACCCCCAGGGGGTGCTATGAGTAAGGTGGGATATTAACATATCGGGGAATTCAGGGTGGAGACATCATCATGTCCAGCAAGTTTGAAGCTGCTGGGATCAAGTATGTGGGCGTGAGGTCCGTTAGAAATTCGATGGTAAGAAAGCGAAAAGTCACCAAAATTTGTCACGTCCTAGCGGCCACGCCCCTTGACATAGAGAAAAGCTTTTAATAACTTTTGATCAGCATGTTCTCAGGATGATCTGTACCAAGAGTTTGTTCAAATTTAAGTTGTGGAAATTGCCATAATGAAAAAATTCAAAACAAAATGGCCGACTTCCTGTTGGAATTTTACCATGACGTTAAGAGACTTTTTTGTGCGTCTGGGTATGATACATGTGCGTACCAAATTTCATTTGCCTACGACAAACTAACCACACTGGGGAGGGTATTTTGAAAATTTGTAGGGGGCGCTATTTCGGCATTTCGCGTCGACCATGTGCAACCACCCAAAAATATGAAATTTCGGATGCGGCCGGACGAATGTGGAAAGTTAGAAGGATTTTGAAATTTGGGAAAGGGGCGAAATTGGGGCACGAAATGTCGCAAGAGTAATAATAATGAAAGCTGCAAGCAGCTGTGATCGGGCCCTCGCTCCCCCATGCAACTGCGGGGGCATGAGGCCCACGAGGGCTGTGGCGCAAAGCGAGGAAAAACCTGGCAGGAGCGAAAAAACGCAATGTTTCGTTCATCCACCAGGTGGCGCTACGAGCGTAACCAGATGTGGCCAGGTGCATTCAGGGGTGGACCCTCATCACACATGTGAAATATCGAGCAAATCGGACAATGCATGAAGAATTTATACCAAGTTGATATTCCATGGCGAAGGATGAAAAGTCACCACCGTCTCCGAGGCAGCCTGCAACATGACAGGACACGTGTGTCCCTGTGGAGATTCATCAACTTGATTGTCATGTGGCCACAAAATGTAGTTGATCAGGTCAGGAGCTTGAGGTTGGCGTTTGTCAGTGTAAAAGATGGCATTTCCTGTTTCTACAAGGGGCGCCATGAGCAAGATTGCCTTAGAGCATATGGAGGCATTGAGGGCGGGGCTCTTATCATGTACAGAAATTTTGAAGCAGTTTGGATGAATTATGTGGGAGAGAGAGCTGCTTGAATATGCATGGCGATGGATCAAAAATGGCAGCACCATAGCAGCCACGCCCTTTGACCTACAGACATGCAGAGCACAAATTTATCAGCATGGTTTCTGGATGATCTGTAAAAAATTTGAAGTCGATTGGATGAAATCCCTAGGACTAGTTCGTTAAAATACAACATGTGGAAATCACCCAAAATGACAAGTCAAAATCAAAATGGTCGACTTCCTGTTTGGAGTAGACCATTGGTGCAAGAGACTTTTATGTGCGTCTGGACAACATACACACGTGTACCAATTTTCATGTTCAAACTCCAAAAAAACCCCTATGGGGAGGGGTTTTTGAAAATTTCAAGGGGGCGCTATAGAGGCATTTAGTAAGGTGGGATATTAACATATTGGGGAATTCAGGACGGAGCCATCATCATGTCCAGCAAGTTTGAATCTGCTACAATCAAGTATGTGGGCGAGAGAACCGTTCGAAATTCGATGGCGAGAAACTGAAACGTCACCAAAATTTGTCACGCCCCAGCAGCCATGCTCTTTGACCTACAGACATGCAGAGCACAACTTTTGATCAGCATGGTCTCTGGATGATCTGTAGCCAATTTGAAGTCGATCGGATGAAATCCCTAGGACAAGTTCGTTCAAATTTAAGTTGTGGAAATCGCCGTAACGAAAAAATTCAAAACAAAATGGCCGACTTCCTATTGGGATTTTACCAGACTTTTTTTGTGCGTCTGGGTATGATACATGTGTGTACCAAATTTCATTTGCCTACAACAAACTAACCCCAATGGGGAGGGCATTTTGAAAATTTGTAGAGGGCGCTATTTCGGCATTTCACACCGACCATGGCTTAGGGTTTTTGATGATGTGCAACCACCCAAAAATATCAAATTTCGGATGCGGCCAGACGAATGTGGAAAGTTAGAAGCATTTTGAAATTTGGGAAAGGGGCGAAATTGGGACACAAAATGTCGGAACAATAATAATAATAATTAAAGCTGCAAGCAGCGATATGTCTTGTCAGCTGTAATAAATTAAATAATAATAATAATAATAATAAAAAACAGCGCGATTACAATAGGGTCCTACGGACGATTTAGTTTTAGCTCAGGCCCTAATAATAAACAGCGCGATTACAATCGGGTCATCGGACAACTTCGTCCTACGGGGACGACTTCGTCGTCGCTCCGCCCCTAATAAGCAGCGCGATTACAATAGGGTCATCGGACAACTTCGTCCTACGCGGACGACTTCGTCGTCGCTCGGGCCCTAATAAACACCGTGATTACAATAGGGTCCTCACGGACGACTTCTTCGTCGCTCGGGCCCTAATAAGTAATAATAAACAGTGCGATTACAATAGGATCCTCACAGACGACTTCGTCGTCGCTCGGGCCGTAATATTAAATAATAATAATAACCAGCGCGATTACAATAGGGTCGTCGCTCGGGCCCTAATAATAAACAGCACGATTACAATAGGGTCCTCACGGACGACTTCTTTGTCACTCGGGCCCTAATAAACAGCACGAGTACAATAGGGTCCTATGCGGACGACTTCGTCGTCGCTTGGGCCCTAATGAACAGCGCGATCATAATAGGGTCCTACGGACGACTTCATCATCATGTTCATCATGCCCTTAAGAGTATGTCCTTTTTTGCGACATTATTTGGCCTTCCACCTGCTCTTAGCTTCATGGATGTGCAGTGCGCACTGCATGGCTGGATGCACACGATTCTAGCGGATCTCTGACATTTAGAGCAGAGAGGCAGTAGGATACTACACTCTGTTAACACAATATTGTCTTTTTGTACAAGAGCGTTCATTTGATATAATATGAATCATCATCACTAACACATGGAAAAAAAAATTAATTACTTTTTTCTTTTTTTCTCTTTTTAAGTGAATTGCTCTTCGGTGCCCCCTAGTGGTCATGGGGCCCTAAGCAGGTGCTTAGTTTGCTTATGCCTTGGGCCAGCTTTGTTTGTCTGTGTGTATGTGTGTGTGTGTGTGTGTGTGTGTGTGTGTGCGTGCGTGTCTGTCTGTCTGTCTGTTTGTCTGTCTGTCTGTCTGTGTGCTTTGTTGGTAGCACCCTGTGCTAACTCTAGAGGCCTTCCATATCCGCTGCCTGCAGAGGATCCTGGGTGTCTCCTGGGAAGACGTGGTGCCATATGTGGACATTGATGAACGGACCCACACACCCAGCACTGCAGTATTCCTTGCGTGCAAACATCTCCGCTGGGTTGGACATATGATCCATATGCCTGCCCATCGCCTTCCCAGACAGATCTTTTGTGGCCAGCTTTTCAAAGGCCACAGGTCTGCTAGGGGCCAGAAGAAGCGCTTCAAATATCACCTCAGAATTCTCTTGAAGAAGTGCAACATCAGTCCACCCACACTTGAGCCCCTTGCGGCTGCCCGCAACACCTGGCGTGCCACCTGCCAACAGGGAATAGCTCATCTTCAGGAGCAAGACACAGAGAGGAGGATTCAGCAGCATGCACAGAGGCACCAACGTGCCGCAGGGCCTCCCCCTGCTGGTGCTGGATATCCCTACCTGTTTTGTAGCAAAATCTACGGATCTCGCATCGGCCTGCACAGCCACATGGCTATGCATAGGCGGAAAGCACCCCAATAACCAGAACTTAATTTTTGGAGCAATGTCATCATCAAAGTCGATGGACTGCCATAAGTAAGTAAGTGTGCTGTGAGGAGAAGGTCAGCCCTGACATGCAGAGAGCAGGAGAGAGGCTGCAGAATGCTGCTACATGAAACCAAAACTGTAAAAAAAAAAAAAAAAAAAAAAAAAATTCTAATCAACCAAAAATGTCATGACCTCTCAAAGGTCGCAGACCCCCTGTTGAAGACCTCTGATTTAGACAGATTATCACTGTTATTATTTAGGGGTAAAGATTACCTACAAACTGTTTTGTGCTCACTTGAAAAATAACAGAATCACACGTATTGCCATTGTGTTACAAACCCATTCCATTCTAACTTACCTCCTTGCCGAGGTCTTCTCTGATGACCTGCTGAATCTCCTCCATGCTGCTCTGAGGAGCTCGGCTGTGGAGTACCTTCAAAGTAGATGTGTACTCCTCAGGCAACAGGTAGTCCAGAGCACCAAGGTGCTGGCCTACCTTGATGAAAGTACCCCTGTTGGCACAGCACAAGTCTCGAAGACGCTCTGCTGACCTTAGATGCACCTATGGAACAGAAAAGAAAAATTAGAAACAAGATAGAAAGTCTCAAGGACTGCTGGGAAATGGTGTAAGGGTCATTGAAATCAAAACTCTTTTTTCTCTTTTAAGCATTAGTGCACAAAGTAAATGTTATGGCATTCTGACATGAGATATCTGGTATGTAATTTTAACATTTTGACCTTAGGATGGAACCAAACAGTGTCTCTGCAAGGGTTTATCCTCTGAGACTCTGAATGCACTCGGAAAGTTTCATTCAATCTGCCCACTTAGATAACCCTCTCAAGAAGAAAATCAGCAATGGTCAATGAACTGCATTAATATAGCCCTTCTGTAGTCTTTGCCACCACTCAAGGTGCTTTACAACATGAGTTCATACAATAGTGGCAGAGGATACCATACAAGGTGTCATCTGCTCATCAGATAAACAATCACACTTTGACACGTAGACGATAGGGGCTGTAGGGACTTCACCATCAGCAATCTGAATGGTAGACAACTGCTGACCAACAGTGAAACAGAAGAGTGAAAAACTGAAGAGAGAATGTCAAGGATGGGTCTCTGTAGTTCCACTTTGTGAGCCTGGAAAGTTTGGGGTTCATACTCTCCAAAAAGTCACACTGGTTTCTCTGACTGAAACTCTTTTATTTTTCCTTATTATAATATAACAAAGATCTGAACTGTTGCAGTCATAAATTATGATCAAACAGCTCGTATTGTTTTGTAGTCTTTCCAAATCCAGTGTGGGGACATTATTGTCCACTATGACAAAATCGGGAAGTGAACCCTTTAGCGATTTCATGTAACTTGTGTTTCAGCACTAAAAGTCAGGAAAGGGACAACTGCAAACTCTTGACAAAGTTGGAAAGAGTTTTATTGTCTACAATATCTTTTTATACTTAAGCATTAACATATAGGATAGGGAAAAGCTATAAATTCAAAAGGAGGAGAGACAAGACATTTGAAAGAGACTATAAATGTCCATGTTACATATGACAGAATTATTGCAAAGAAAAATACAACTACAATACCATCACAGTACAATATACATATATGTATGAAAAAAAAGTAAATGAGCATTTAAAAAAAAGAGGTAGATAATCAAACGAGAGACTATTTTGATGTAGGGCCCTGAATGGTATCTGTTTGTGTGTGTGTGCCTGTGTCCGTCCCATCCCATCTGTCCCATTAGAACCAGCTGGAAGTGATAATGCTTATAGAGAGCTCCTCTCCTGAGACCAGCACAAATAAAAAGCCATGAAATTAGCTCCCCTTAACCTCTGTAACCCTAACCACATACCTCATGAATAGCCCTAAGGGCATGCACAGACAGTGTGTTCCCACTGGACCATTTGACATGAGTGCCATCTGGGCAATGATGACAAAGCAATGGCAGAAACAAGTCACCAGAGATTACCAGATGAGCCCCTCTGCTTAGACATGCAGTAGGAACCCGTTTATAAAAAAACATCATGACACCATCAGAGCAG